>NC_139028.1:107586639-107914545 GCF_964662115.1 Mustela nivalis
GGCCTTCATTGATTGGCGTGCCTGAGGAATCCCCTCCACCCCCAGCTTTTGCCCCTTTGGGGGAGCACACTGTTTACCAGGTCAGAACTGGAGTTAGGCTTCTGAGACCAGCACTAGCCAGGAATGGACCACGCTGGAGCTCTGAACCTTTGGCTTTGGGTTTTGATCGGTCTCAGGATTGTTTATCCAATGTTGAAGCCTCCTTGAATAGGATAGGATGGCGAAGTTGTGAGTGAGCTTGAAGACTCTAAGGGGAGTCCCTGGGTAAAATCAGGAACGGCTCACGTTTTGATCTCACTGCCAATGAAAGCCCATCCCTAATGCTCACTGTGAGAGAAGGAACCACCTTCACGATTTTGTTCGGTGTTGAATGCATATGGTGGATTTGGAGACCACGGATGGGGCTTCCCCCTGTGGTTTCCACCCTTAGACCTGAAAACTTCATGGTGTTGCTGGGACCTCTGACTCTGCTCTTCCACACTCTGGTCCTGGAGGTGCATCTGAGCTGGTTCCCAGAACTCCTTTATCTACTAAAGAGGGAGGAGAGCTTTCGAGTAGGGGAGAATAGACGGTGCTGTGGTCCTGGTCAGCAAGCTCCTCCAGAAGAGAAGCTGACCGAGATCACGTCCAGGGGAACAGTTTCACGTGAATGGCCCCCAGACTTTTGTGGTTGCTATCAGTCCCTTCTAACTGAGTGCCAAGCTTAAGGTCTCCACTTTAGCTCCCTCCGTGGACCCTGTCTCCCCTCCCCCCTGCCCAAAACCTTAAGAAAAAGGCAGTCTGGATGGGAAGGGTGTGAGGAAGGAGGCCACAGGAGGAAGGGAACACAAAATAGAGGGTTAGCACGGAATTGGGGAGGAAAGGGGTCTCAAAAATGAGAAGGGGCCGAGGGAGGCCAAGAGAGCTGAGTGGGCCGGGGCCTGGGAGAAGGGACGAGGAGGCAGGGTCGGCATGCTTCTGCTGCGGGCCGGAGCTCTTTTCACATTGTGCTACTGTCTGCACCTACCACTAGCAGTGCAATGTTAAAAGGGCATTGGCCGCGTAGTGCTACCCAGCGCCGGCTGCCTCCTCAGCATCAAGACCTCCTCTCCCCTCTGGGCACCAATCAGCTATCTTCCTGGTAAGAATCTGGGAAGCCTCTTAGTAGCCATGCTAACAGCTCACGTGATTGGAAGCTCTTCAATGTGCTAGACACTTCATCCTCGATGATGAAGCCAATGAACTTCTTGGCAAGTAACACCCCCATTTTACAGATGAAAGCACTGATATCCAGACAGGTTTAAGCACGGTGTCCATGGTGACACAGCTTTTAGACTGCAGAACCTAGATGTAACCCTGTCCTAAGGCTGCCAGCTCCCCCATTTTTTGGTAGACTTTTCTGGAGAGATTGGAGTCGGTTCTGTCCCCTGGGAGGCTGCCTGAGCTGAGGGCTGGAAAGTTTTGATGCCACCTGCTGGTTGTATGAGGGTATCTTCCAAAGCCTCAAACCTTTAAGGACAAAAGTGGTGGCTTGTCTCAGAAGGAAGAGGTCCCAGGCTCAGGCTGGGATTGGAGGGTGGGTGAAGAAGGTTGGGAGGATCCTATGAGCATAGGACCAGAGCAGACCTCCATGACAAAAAGTGGATACACAGCAAAGAAAAAGGGCTAACCTGGAAGGACTGCTCACCAGGGACAAAGACCTGTGTGCCCCCTGGCATTCCACACCTGCAGCTTTTAGGGCATGAAGGGGAGATCTTATCTCTGCCTGCAGTCCCGAGCATGACCCCATGGGAACTACAGGGCAATTAACGATACTTCTCCGGGGTACACCTGTCTGGGCATCCCAGGTTTAGACAGCAGTGCCCATGGCCTGACCTTGAAGATTAAATAGCACCCCTGGAGCCAAGGCCACAGAATGATTCTTGATTCTTTCCAGAGAGATTACAAAGAACTTGAGGGCAGTGTCTACTCCACTTACTTCTCTGTTTCCCACAGTGCCTACTTAGCTTAATGAACATTTGTGAAAATAAACAGAAAGGGGGCTGATTTGGGGAACTTTAAGAAGGTTGCTAATTTGTGCCTGATTTTCAGGGTTAGCACTTGGGGCTTGAGAAGAGAAGACTTCCTGGACTTGGATGCGGGAAGTGGGACTGTGAGGGTTTCTGGGTCCCTTCCCGCAGGCAGCCCTCTGAGGCCTCCCAGATGGAGGTGCTGGACATCATCCTTCCGTGGCGTGCATTGGTCTTGCATCTTCTACTTCCCTCCTGTCTTTTTGCCCAGACAGCCCCTCCCTCCCTCCCTCTCTTTCTTTCTTCCTTCCTTCCGTGTATTAACATTTCTGTTTGAGCCTCTTCTCTGGGCACAAAACAGCCATTTGATGATGTCACGCCACTCTTGTTCAAAAAGCAAGAATTTTTCAGTGTTTTCCCAATGCCCTTGGGATGAAATGTAGATCCCTAAATGGTCTGTCTTTCCTGTGTCCTCTTTCTCACCCACTGGCATTTCCACTCCAGCGCTGGGAAACTTTTCCCTCCTCAAATTAAGCTAAGCCACTTGACACACAAAGTTCTCTCTCTGAAACAGTCCCCCTCCCCACTTCCCCCTATGCCCACCCGAGGGCTCCTCCTCCACGCACCATCAGTCATCACCTCTGTCTTCTTTGACTCCTCAAATCTAGGCTAAGCCTCTCCTAGGAGCTTCAGAACCTGCTGCCCAGAGCCCTTGTCCCCTGTTCCTGGAATTGGCTCAATATTGTTTGTCCTCCCTAGCGGGAAGGACTGAAAGTCCCCCGAAGTCAGGCCACTGCTGCCTTGTTCTCCACTGCCCCCTCAGTGCTGGATACAATGCCTGGCAGGTCACGGGTGCTCTACAAAGATCGGCGATACCTGAACAAATCTGGATAACAAGCTAGCTTAAAAAAAAAAAAAAGTTTTTATGATGTGTACAGTCCTCCCCGCAGTTGTCAGTGACCCAGCAAACAACAATGGGGATTTCATATCACTGCCAAAAGTCACACGTGGATCACACGGTGGCACTGATGCTGCGGTTTTTGAGCCGTTTCCTTCCACTTGGTCTCTGCTGTGCTGGGGCAGCACCTTGGCGTTGATCGATTTTCCTTTCAGCCATAAGTGTGGCCATGAACTGACCCAGACAGTTCAAAACCAGGCTGAAAAGCAATAGGACCCAAGGACACCCTTGTTCAGGGAAGAGACCCTTCCAGGTGCCCAGTCCTGGATCCAGGCAAAAACAGGATTCATTGTCAAGGGCTCTGGAAGAGGAGCTGATTTGGATGGTCCGGCTGGAACACAGCTCGCAAAAGCTCCCTCTTCACTAAGCAGACCTCACCTGAAGACCCAACCCCTGGTTAAAGTTCCAGTGGGGTTTTGACACAGACAAAGCAGTTGCTGCCCTCTAGTGGCGTGAAGGGACAGGCCCCTGGGGGGCGGGGTGGGGCAGGGGGGTGACAGAATAGTATATGGTAGGTACATGGGAAGGACAGTCAAGAGGACAGAGTCCCTCACAGTTGCTTTTCCCCTTTTTATTAAAAATAGACCCAAACACTTTATGTATCATACAAAAGTTTCGTTCGCTGGTGGCAGCCACGAGGAAGCCTGACCCCGTGGCACTGATGTCCCACCTCCCCTCCAAGGGACGGTCCCAGAGAGCAATGGCTGGGCCTCAGAGAATGCCCAGAAAGTCTGCTCGCGCTGGAAACAGCCAGCTGGGGTGGGGGCTGTTACAGGAGCAGCTTTCCCCACCCCACCCACTGGCGAAGATACTCGAAAGTGCCTCTTTAGTGCCAAGATGAACTAAAAAGTGGAGTGAAATGGAAACCCCTGTGATTCTTTTATTTCCCAGGGCTTGGGATCTGGGATTTTTTTTTTTTTTTAACTCCCCTTACACCCCCGAATCCTTTCTCCTACAAGCGGGGGCGGGAAACTTCACCCTCAGAGACTGGTGTCTCGCGGTGTCTGAGGCCAAAATTTCACTCCAATTCAAGCCCCTTCTCATCTGCTGTCCTGTGGCCTGGGAACTACCAGCCCCATGCCTAAGGCTTGTCCTCCGTTCACTCAAACAAGAGATTAGGGCAGAAATGGATCCTTCCGTGGTGCTCTGCCTGACCTATGCCCTGCCATCCCCTCTGATTTTAGGACCTTAGGGCTAGAAGGACCTACAACTATCCTCTTTCCCCAGCTCTGTCTCTCCCTGACTGCTGCCCACTCCTGAGCGTTGAACACCCCTGGGGTACCCCAGACCACCCTTCCAAAGGGGCCTGGGGGTGATGGGGGGGAGGAGGGGGAGGTGTGGTGGGAGCCGCCTTCCCCCCAGGGGTGGGGCAGTACTCATGCTGGTATGGACTGCTTGGCAGGGCCAGGGGACAGGTGTGGGGAGGGTGGGCATGCGGAGGAAGGGCACAGCCTGCCTGAGCCCCTCAGTCCCAGCCGTTGTCTTTCACCATGTGTGACATTTCAATGATGTACTTCCCCTCCTTGTACTTCTGGCTTGTCTCAAAAGCCTGCTCCTGGTGGAGGGGAAGCAATGAAGGTAGGACAAAACAAACCCCCTCCAGGTCCTCCTCCTACCCAGGCTCCTACCCCTGCCCCCAAAAGCCCCTGCGCAGTCCAACCCAGCAACGAGCTCCCTGCTTCTTTGGACCATGCAAAAGCCTGCAGAGGTCCCTAGGGCTCAGTGGGCCATGACGAGCGTCCACGTGAGAGGGTAGCCCCCTCTCTGGGTACTTACATACTTCCAGCCCAGGGTGGTTTTGCAGCTCTCGCAGAAAATGTCAGCTACCGAGTGGAGCCCCGTGAGCAGGAGGCGCTGTTCAGCGGGTCCGCAACCCACGTTGACCCTGTCTCAGGAAACACAAAGGACCCGGCACCAGTGGAGTCGTTCTGTCAGTTCAGCCCCCAAACAGCCCAAAGGAACTTCCACCTGGAGAGCACTTAGACCACCCCACGGGAAGCTCGGGCCGGCCACTCTCCACCCCTGCATGCCTACGGCCCGGGCCTCTCCACGAGAGAACCAAGGACTGAGTTTCCGGACCCCTTGGCAAAAGGAGAGGCAAGAGCCAAAGGTGCAAGGCCACCTGCTGATGGCTCACCCCCTTTCTCCGCCCTGGAAAGTTGCTCGGACTCACGCGCACACATACACACAAAGAGAGAGGTAGACTCACACGGAGTTAAACAGGTAGGCTCGGCCGTGGCTCCCTTGGAAAGACTGTGGAGACATAGGACAGACAGTGACTGCTGGGTTGCCCTTGGCACTGCCTGAGCCCCCCAGGGGCGAGGGGGAGGGTGGACGGCCCTCGTCGCCTCTCCCCTCGGTGAGTCCTGGTGGGAGAGAAGTGGCAGAGCCCCACCTGGCGTACCTTGGAGATGAGCTCATCGTGTTTGGCCAGGTGTGCGCGGCAGTGGACGCAGCTATATGTGCGGTGGCAACGGGGCAGGTAGCTGCGGAACGTCTTGGCGGGGAGGCAGGCAGGGCCCGGGCCAGGGTCGCAGCTGGGCATGACAGGCTGAAGGACAATGCCCTGGCGGGCCGGAGGGGCTGGCGCCGTGCAGCCCCCACACAGACGGTCGCAGGTGAAGCAGCGGAGCAGGTTGGCTAGAGCCGTGTTTCAGGGCAGGAGAAATGTGGGGGGGCTGCCCGGCCAGGGCCCCCCCAGACGTGAACCAGATAGAAATAGAAGTCACCTGGGAAGAGGAAAGAGCGCATCAGGAGAGCCCTGACCTCCCAAAGAGCCCCTCCCCAGGGGGAATGGGGAAGATGGGCTCAGCTTCGCCCTGCCCTGACTTTCCCCACCACCAGGGACCCTCAGTGTGCCAGTCGCACCATCGCCCGGTCCCCTGGATTCCCGGCTGCGCTGGCAGCTGTTCCAGGCCTCTGATGCCTCAGCCGGAGAGGTGGTGTCTCTCCCTCCTGGGGCAGGAGGAGTCTTCGCCGTTTTCCACCGAGAGCAGCCTGCTGGTACCAACGCTGCCATGGGAGCATTGTCATCGGCAAGTGTCCTCTCTCCTGGGTTTCAGCCCTTTTGTGAGGGTCTGCACCCCACGTGTGCTGCTAGGCTCGGGTTCAGAGCCTTTGATAAGTTGGGGAAGCCTGGTGGTCTTTCTCTTCTGTGGTCTCCATTTGCAATGCAATCGGTCCTTCATACATTCTGTGTGGGGAAGAAGCCGGCCCGAAAGGCAGGCAGGCACACACACTCTGCTTAGCTCTGTCCTGGGGCTGGGGGTCCTCCACTCTGGGAACTAGAACTTCATGGATGTCTCCTTTGGTACCAAAGACCTCAGACGTGGCCGCTTGCCAGCCCTGCACTTTGGTCCACTCGTTCCAGCTCAGAAACAACGACTTGGCTCTTTTCTCAGCCTCTGAGCCCCCTTGCTCTCTACTGCTCTTGGCTCACCGTTGCCTTAGCCTCAGTTAAAGACTTGGACATCCAGCCCTAGGAGAGAAAAATCTCTTTTCCTTCAGGCAAATCTAACAGCTGGAAGCGATGGGTGATAATGGGGATCCCGGCAGGGATGGCTGCCCTCCTGGGCTGTGTGGCGTGGTGTGGGATCAACGTCCACTGCCGAAGTGGGGGGACTCCTCTGTTTTCAAAACCTAGGTGTGGGGGTACAATGCGGAGAACGTTTCCACCTTCTCCCTGGAGTAGGGACAAACAGCAGTGACTCTGTGGGTGACATTAGATAAAATTGCTGGGTTCGGATTAGGAATGTTGAGGGAGAGGTCAGTATCTGCCCAGACTCCAACCCCAAAGTGGCAGAGGGTGCTAGAGGCAGCGGATAAGAAGGGAGGGGCCCTCTGTTGGCTCTGATAAACCAGTGAGGTTCTGCCTTCTCCTCCATGGGGCCTTCTCCACCCAGGCCTGCCGTGGGTGACTTAGCTCAAGTCCGGTTCCGAGGTACCAGCTGGGTACTCTGGCAACACAAGGCCACTCAGCAGAGCAGAAGTGGCATGACTGCGAGTAGCCTGGGCAAGCAGGCTCTCATCCCATGCTCTGTGGTGGCCACGGGCGCCCCAGCCGTTCTAGTGTTTCCTGGGGCCACCAGGCAGTCTCTCCACAGAACCCCCACCCCGGACAGAGCTGATCATCAGTTTGAGGTCCTCTACCCTTGGCCCCAGAAAGACACCTTGAGCTGAGTTCAGGGTGACATTGGGCTCTGGCCGCAGAAGAGGGACCGTCCTCACCAGTGTCCACTGTTCAGCGCCCACTTCCCAGGTCTGCCTTCAACTTTGCCTGTGAGCTCCCCTCTGCTGCGCTCCACCTAGTGCACCTGCCAGGGGCCCGGCCAGGGGGCCAGGCTGGGTCCCTGCTCTCTATCTCCTCCTCCCCGGCCCTCCGACACACCTCCCTCCCTCTCTCTCCCCTGCTTCCCCATCAGGCCAAGGAGAGGCTGCACAGAAGGCCAGAGACTCACTCACAGGAGGGGGAGCTGGGGTCATTGCTTCCCCGGCTCAGATCACAGGAAGAATCAAGTTGGGCAAATGCCGGAAAAAACAAAGGCAAGCTGAGTGCCGGGGAGAGGATGTTCCCCCAAGTGAGATGGGGCTGGACCGTGGGAGGTGGGGGAGAAGGAGCGCTGGGGGGAGGGGGGGTGCTGAGCAACCAGCGCTGACAGCAGAGGCGCCCAGGCGGAGGCTTGAGGAACCAGGTGCGAATCCTGTGCCTGGCTGGCGGGGTGGGGGGGACACGACACCTGCTCACAATGGATTTTCTCATCTGCTCCGAGGTTTCACCGCCCCCCCCTTCCCGGGCTGGCGTTCTCGGCATGGTATGGTCCAAATAATTAGCAGCGCAGCCAGCCTCCCGGGCGGGCTTCGGGGGTCTGCACCAGCAGCAAAACAATAAACAGTGAGGCCTGATGTAGCAGCCAAAGTTGCCGGAAAATAAGTGCAGGAACCGTCAGAGCCCTGAGAGGGATGGAGGAGCTGAGAAGGGAGCGGAGGCAGCGGGGAGGGGGAAGGGAGGACAAAGGGTGGATGAATAATGCTTTTGCAATGGGGAGAAAGCAACACGCAGCAGGAGGAGGAAATTTGCAAAAGGGAAAAAAAATTCATTTGGAGAAGGGCTGCCCCCTCACCTTGAGGTCTGCTCCCGAGATCTCCGTCTATCTCTCTCTCTTTCTCTCTCTCTCTCTCAATCTCTCTGCTCACTCTTCTCTCTTCTCTCTCCGCTCCTTCAATTGGGAAGGGGATGGGGGCGGGGGGAAGGTAGTTAGGGGCTGGAGACTGGGGCTGCCAAGCTGGCCAGCTGCTGGGGGGCCAGAGGTTGTCTCTCGTCTGTACCTCGGTCTGTGGGTGAATGTAGCTGTGTGTTGTGGAACTGCATCATAACACTGTGAGTCATCCATCCCCCACCCCCTCACCTCCCACGTCAGAGCAGGGCTGGGAGACACAGGAGGCGGGTTGGGAGGAAAGGAGGGGGCAGGCGTGGAGGGATGGGGCTCCGGGAGGGAGCAGGGGGGTGGGAGCAGACGGATCGGACGGGAGGAGGGATGCCAGAGGAGAGGCTGGTTGCTGAGGAGGAAGGCAGTGTGGCCAAGGAGACCGAAGGAACCTGGGGGAAGGACAGGGCTGGGCAAGGATGGAGTACGGGTGGCAGGCTGGAGGGAAGGAGGTGGCCAGGCAGTGACAGTGAGAGATGGATGCAGAGAACTAAGCGTGTGCACACATTCAAGAGGATATATTTCCCGTCTCAGCCCGGACGCCAGCCCTGACGCAGGGACAAGAAAGACATATTGATGGTTACATTGCGCTCCCCAAGCTTGAACCGGGCACTTCCAAGCCTCGGAGCCTTAGCTTAATGCCCCTCAAGGAGTCCTAGATGGAATATGACCTCTCACAAGCAGGAACCTCTCCTCAGCTACCTCCAAGTTACTTGTGCTTCGGGAAGAGAGACACCCACATTACATAAGGTTCTCTACTGGGCTGTAAACTTTCTGAGAAAGGTCCTCTGGGAAACTCCTCTCTGCATCCCAAGACTGCAATGTCTAGCGCAGAGCCTTGCCAAAGAAGATGATCACAAAACAGCAGTCGAGCTGCGTCTTCAGACAAGGTCCAGGGGTCTGGCTTTGGTCTCAAAGGGACCTGAGTTTGAGTACCATCTTTGCCAGTACACTCACCAGGAACCCCTGGACAAGTTTCTGATCTTTGTGCCGCCAGTTTTCCACTCCTCCTAAGATTTACCTCATGGAGATGTGAGGTAGCATGTAAACACCGAAAAAGTGCCGGGCACACGATCCGCACTTAATAAACGGTACTTATTTCCAAACACTGTTCTCAGCTTCATACCCGGAACCCCAGAGAGGATTTACTATTAAATTCTGACATCTCAAGAGACATATACCAACTTTATATCTTGTGAAGAACTTACACTTTTCGGGGCTATTTTTCTAGCAGCTTCCAATTATATTTCCTTTGACTCAGATTCTGTTTCTCATGGAGTGCCGTCTTGTGCATGTCTCTGAAGTGTGTGGATATGGAACATATCCTCTAAGATAAAAGCCCCAATTTCTAAGAGAGGCTACCATCTAGAAAATGGTACTAAGAAAGGTCCTTTGTCTTTTCACATGTAAGGCAGGCAGGAGTAAGGCAGGCAGGAGTAGGGAAATGTGGGTAATGGGAGGTATTGCTAGCTCGGTATGAAAAAGTAGCTGGAGGGTCACCTGGGTGGCTCAGTCTCTTAAGCCTCTTCCTTCTGCTCAGGTCACAACCCCAGGATCTCTTTACTAAGCAGGAAGCCTGCTTCTCCCTCTCCCACTGCCTGCTACTCTCCCTGCTTGTGCTCTCTCACTTTCTCAAATAAATAAAATTAAAAAAAAAAAAAAAAAAACTAAATACAAGTAATTCTATTTAATCTGGGAGGATTCTGGGGTTTAAGATAAATTCTGAAAACACAGTGCAAATGCCTTGAGTGATATTACCAGAAGTCTGGAACTGAGAGGGAGAACTGGGTAAAGAAAGAAGTGTTTTCTGGGGCGCCTGGGGGCTCAGTGGGTTAAAGCCTCTGCCTTCGACTCAGGTCATGGTCTCAGGGTCCTGGGATCCGAGCCCCACATCGGGCTCTCTGCTCAGCAGGGAGCCTGCCGCCCCCCCCCCCCCCGCCTACTTGTGATTCTCTCTCTCTCTCTCTGTTAAATAAATAAAATCTTAAAAAAAAAAAAGAAAGAAAGAAGTGTTTCTGTCTGGGCAGCAGATGAAAGAGGAAAGGTAAGTGGGGAGAGGAATTTGAGGAACCATTCTTGAGGAAAACAATGGGAAGTGGGGGGAAAGGTAGGTGAGTAGTTCTTAGGCAAGGACTGAAAGTTTGGAGGGAAAAAAAGGGGATACCAATTAACTCAGGAAGAAAATGATAATGATCAAGGGTTTAACTGGAGAGGAGAATGAAAAAGACATATGAGGACAGTATTCTTTGGGGGTGGGAGTGGAGATGGCAGGAACGCTTGGTGAAAGATGACAAGGAAGAAGAGAGAGTGTAGGCAAGCATGCATGCTGTAAATGTTGTGTCTTCCTCACTCTGTTTAAGGAGTGAATTGGAGGGGGCCTGGCTGGCTCAGTAGGTGGAACATGTGACTCTTGATCTGGGTGGGGGAAGGGAGTCGTGAGTCAGAGCTCCACAATGGGGGGCAGAGATTACTTTTAAAAAGCGTGGTGGGGGGAGTGGGGGGGGAGTGAAATGGAGATAATCTAAAGGCAAGGAGAGTTTCTTTTCCCTAAGTTCAGCTTGAGATGGATATATAAATAAGCCAAATAAAGATGACCTTCAGATAATTGGGAGAAATTGCCTCGAGGGACAGAGTGTGGAGGCGAAGAAACAGATCTGGGAAATAGACTGCAGGGAAAGAGGAGAGGCTGAGCTTATTCCGGAAGAGAATTTGCAAATAGAAGCCGGGAACTGAATTTTTGAAGAGTGGTGAAAAGTTATGGGATACCTGAAAGTTCACCGGAGAACTAATGCATGTGTGGTGAATGAATGAATTCAAGCAAACCATTAAGGAATAAGCCTTGGGAAGTGAGGATGGCACTCGGACAGAATGAGTGCTAAGGCAGGGTCGGTGTGAAAGAGGCAACCCAGAAAATAATCGTCCCAGGCTTCGAGTAACCATGGGAGTTGGACTGAAGTAAGTTACTCATCCCTAAACTGGGGGGTGTTAATTATGGTATGTGCTTCATAGGACTCCTGTAAGGATTAAATGAATTTACACCTGTAAAACTCAGAGAACCGTACCTGGCATCTAACACTATGTAAGTGTTTGCTCCTATAGTAACTGGATTCAGAATCCCAAATCCTGGGCTTGAGCCCTAACTTGGGCAAGTCCCTTCACCTACCTTGGTCTCCTTCCTCATCTGAAATTGGAGATAATAAAACTGACTTTATAGGTTGGCTGTGAGAGAAGATACTGGAAAAGGCTTTGAAAATTTTAAACTATTGTACAAATGGATGGCATTATTAGAGCTCCCCCTCCTCAGCCTAAAATAAAAACTTAAGAGCTAATATCAGATGCCCTGTTACACTGTGCTTAGTACTTTTGTATCATCCCATTCAATCTGTAAAACAACTTTAAGAGGTTGGGTACTGTTATTATCCCTGTTTACAGACCAGAAACTGGGTCTCCGAGCATTTATGCCTGATTTGCCCAAAGTCACACAGCAAGAACGTGGCAAAGCAGAGCATAAGATTCCAAAGCCCAAGCTCCTGAGGATTATAGATGTGGCCCAAACTGTTGCCCGTGGAATAAATGATTGGCTTTGTAGAACTGTCAGGAATTCAGGGAGGGGAAACGAGTCACCAATAGAAATTCCCTCTCAAGAGGAGAGACATTGTTGGAAGAAATTCTTGTTGTTGGAAAAAATTTATTCTTTTTAAAGGGACGCCTGGGTGGCTCAGTTGGTTGGACGGCTGCCTTCGGCTCAGGTCATGGTCTTGGAATCCCGGGATCGAGTCCCACATCGGGCTCCCAGCTCCGTGGGGAGTCTGCTTCTCCCTCTGACCTTCTCCTCGCTCATGCTCTCTCACTGTCTCTCTCTCAAATAAATAAATAAAATATTAAAAAAAAATTTATTCTTTTTAAAAAAAATTTTTTTTTAATGCCCTCTCGGTGCCAAGCGCTGTGTCAGAGAGGGAATGCCATCCCAGGTTGGCCTCCGACAGGCTGTTTTCCTCCACTTTCCCTTACTCCCAGATTCCCCCCCACCGCCTGGCTTGTGGTCCAGGCAAGCAGATGGTCGTGGGACCCAGATGGCGAGCCTAACTAGCCAGCCCCTTCTCTCCCCCCAACACCCTCCTCCTCCCCCGCCTTCCCACTACCCTCCAAGGGCCTCTCCACCGCCCCTCTCTTTTCCCCGCCGCAGGTGAGCGGGAACACTGGCGCTAGAGTCCGCACAGAGCCGCGCCTCGGCAACCATTGGCTCCTTGGCGGGTCCCCGCCTCGCTCGGGCGTCACCGCCACTCCTCCTACCCACGGCTGGCCAGCTTCGCTAACAATGACGGCCGCCGCCCCGCCCACCTTTTGGCGTCACGAGCAAAACAATCGCCTAACTACAGCTCCCAGAAGGCCGAGCGGCTGCGCGAGCACAGCATCCTGAGGTCATTCTGACAAAACTACACATCCCGAGAGGCATCACGCGACCGCGACTTCTCCATTGCGCAAGTGCGGAACCGCCTCTGTTTCCGGCGTTGGTCTGGGCGAGCGTGGAGTGCTGTTGGGTTTAGGTGGCGTCGGGGCTCTTCCATTTACGGGTTTGGGTTTGTGGCTGCGCAGGTGAGATAATAGGCTCGGGAATGCAACCGTCGCCCCCTTAGGGCCAGGACGGATTTCGGCGTCTGGGGGTCCCGGGACAGATACTGGACTTAGAGCTGCGGCTCGCGGTCGGAGATCATTCTTCACTATTTCTCGGCGTTTTCTAGACCACGGAGTAATTTTTTCCCTTCAGCAGTGCCCGGAGCAACGCTTTGTGAGAGGAAGGCTAAGTGCCTCCAGTTGACAGCCGAGGAAGAGGTCCAGAGAGATAAGGTGATTTGTCTAACGACGGTACTTGGCAGTTGCTGAGCGGGGCGTTACTGTTCTTTTCTAAGTCCAATCCCAGCATTTTCTGCTTTGCATCCAGATTGCAGACGCCCTTTCTTGTTGATTAAGAGAGTTGGGGAGTGGACATTTGTTGCCCTCTCAAGTGGAGTATCCCTGTAGAGTGACGAAAGGAGCTATGGAGGTGATATAATCAAGTCTTAAGGTCAATGTGTAGAAATAGTTTTATGTCTGAATCATTTATTCACTCGGTGAATTTATGAAGTGCCTTCGGGTTGTCAAGCCCTATTCTAGATATGAAGATACAGCAGCAAACCACACTGCCCAACCCTTAGATTCCAGCGGGGGTAGTCAGACAATAAACAAACACATAGTGAGACACGTAGGGAGAAAAATAAAGCAAGGTAAGGGGAACTATCCATGGGAGGATCTTGAACAGTGTCGTAACTTCCGTTTAGATCTGATAATTAATTTGTGTTCTAGGCACAGCACCTACACAGAAAAGATGGGAGAGGAGGCCAACGATGACAAGAAGCCAACAACTAAATTTGAACTAGAGCGAGAAACAGAACTTCGCTTTGAGGTGGAGGCATCTCAGTCAGTTCAGTTGGAGCTGCTGGCCGGCATGGCAGAAATCTTTGGCACAGAGCTGACCCGAAACAAGAAATTCACCTTTGATGCTGGTGCCAAGGTGGCTGTTTTCACTTGGCATGGCTGTTCTTTACAGCTGAGTGGCCGCACCGAGGTGGCTTATGTCTCCAAGGACACACCTATGTTGCTTTATCTCAACACTCACACAGCTTTGGAGCAGATGAGGAGGCAGGCGGAGAAGGAAGAAGAGCGAGGCCCCCGGGTGATGGTAGTGGGCCCCACTGATGTGGGCAAGTCCACAGTGTGTCGTCTACTGCTCAACTACGCAGTGCGTTTGGGCCGCCGTCCCACTTATGTGGAGCTGGATGTGGGCCAGGGCTCCGTTTCCATCCCTGGTACCATGGGGGCCCTCTACATTGAGCGGCCAGCAGATGTTGAAGAGGGATTCTCTATCCAAGCCCCTTTGGTATATCATTTTGGCTCCACGACTCCTGGCACCAACATCAAGCTTTATAATAAGGTCAGAGCCAAGGTGGGATGGAGGGAAGGGCTGCTGTTAGGGTAGAAAGTTGTGCAAAAGTGTGCTAATTAAAACCGTCTATGACTGTTTCTCGTTGCTCCCTCTCAGCTGGTATGATGGCCACACGATTTCGGAAAAGACAGCCTCAAATAGAAGTCAACCTCAGATTGTTAAACGTTTCTGTGGCTCTGTTCTTTTTTTTTTTTTTTTTTTTTTTTTTAATATTTTATTTATTTACTTGAGAGAAAGAGAGAGAGCATGAGAATGGGGAGGGTCAGAGGGAGAAGCAGACTCCCTGCTGAGCAAGGAGTCCGATGCGGGGCTCGATCCCGGGACTCCAGGATCATGACCTGAGCCGAAGGCAGTCGCTTAACCAGGACGCCCAGGCGTCCCTGTGGCCCTGTTCCTGAGTAATTTACTAAATTTCTGCTTCGGACATGAAACAGTAGAAGAAGCAACATAAAAATGAAATCCATGTTAACGGGTTAAAATCACAGTCCTTAAGAATGTCATTTTTTTCTTGTACCTAATAGCCACTTATTCTATGTAGCTATGAGTTTGTTTGTTTTGTTTTTTCCTCACCTTGATGCTCTCTTCTGCAGATTACATCTCGGTTAGCGGACGTGTTCAATCAAAGGTGTGAAGTGAACCGAAGGGCCTCTGTGAGTGGCTGTGTCATTAACACCTGTGGCTGGGTCAAGGGCTCTGGGTACCAGGCCCTGGTGCACGCAGCCTCAGCCTTTGAGGTCGATGTGGTAGTGGTTCTGGATCAAGAACGACTGTACAATGAACTAAAACGGGATCTGCCTCACTTTGTCCGCACTGTTCTGCTCCCTAAATCGGGGGGTGTGGTTGAACGCTCCAAAGACTTCCGACGAGAATGTAGGGATGAGCGTATCCGTGAGTATTTCTATGGATTCCGGGGCTGTTTCTATCCCCATGCCTTCAATGTCAAATTTTCAGATGTGAAAATCTACAAAGTTGGGGCACCCACCATTCCAGACTCCTGTTTGCCTTTGGGCATGTCTCAGGAGGACAATCAGCTCAAGCTAGTACCTGTCACACCTGGCCGAGATATGGTGCACCACCTCCTGAGTGTTAGCACTGCTGAGGGCACAGAGGAGAACCTTTCCGAGACCAGTGTGGCTGGCTTCATCGTGGTGACCAGTGTGGACCTGGAACATCAGGTGTTTACTGTTCTCTCTCCAGCCCCTCGCCCACTGCCCAAGAACTTCCTTCTCATCATGGATATCCGGTTCATGGATCTTAAGTAGAGTTTGGCAGGAAGCCTTGCTGCCTGGGCATTAATGATCTTCTGGCCATCACCAGAGGCAGATAGGCTGAGGTATGAGACTCTGTTGAGGCCACGCAGAGGAGTAAATAGTGAACTAGTAGAAAGCATATTGCTACCTCTTAAAACAGGTGGTGGAAACCCAGCTCTTCTAATTTTGAACCAAAAGGACAACCATGAGAATATAATTGGTTTTTTTGGATCACCGAAGGTGCCACTTTGAATTCTCTGAGGTCCTGGAGAATCCCATTTCTTCCACACTGCTACTTGGTGGATTGATTTTTAGGAGGATTTTTTTTTTTTTAAACCATTACTGCTTTATATTCTGTTATATAGCATTTACTATCTCATCCAGGATGAAAGAATGAATCAGAAGGCTTCTTTGTAATAAAGCTCAAATGTGGAAAATTTTAATAAATATTTTTGCCATATCACAGAAGGTGGTATAATTTTTTTTAATTTTGTTTTTTCTCCCTAAGCAAGATGGAAATATTCTTGGAATGAGTTATTGCTAAGTCCTTAGAGGAGAGGAAAGCCAAGAGCCCACCTGTGAGCCAAGCAGGTGAATTTTTATAATGGCTTTCCTTTGCTTTCCTTGTAGGTAAACAGATACTAAATCTGTTGTCAGTGCCAGGTTTACTCTGAGGAGCTACGGGCGGTGGTGATAAACTTGGATTGAGATTTCTGGTTTAATCATTTTCTAGACATAGCCCATTTGCTCTCAGCTGCAGCTATCATTCCTATTGTCTGTCTGTCTGGAACTGGGCCCTAGGTCAGTGTAAACTGAGCTTTCAGGTGGTAAGAAGCTGGGAAAGCCCCATTCTCTGATTTCTTACAAATGATTTGTGTTCCTAGTTTAGACTGGATAATTGAGTACTGTCTAATGCCCTTCATCCATTCGTTATTTTCACAAATATTAATTTATATAACAAATACAAATATTTATTGAGCATCTATTTGCCAGAAACCACTCCAGGTGGGGAACAAGTTAGTCTTACAGAGCTTTCATAGAATAAACAAAAAAGGTAAGTGCTACGCAGAGTTAAAATTGGGTGGTCTGAGACAGAATGACTAGGAAAATGCTTTAGATTGGTGTCAGGAAAGGCACCTCCCCTGAGCACATTTCACATTAAGACCTGAATGGCTGTGTGAAATTGGGACATCTTCATGCAAAATCCTAAGAAAGGAAAAAAAAAATGATGTATTCGATGAAGGGAAAGGCTGGTGTGGTGGTATCAAGGGGCAATTGGTAAAAATTGAGGCTGGAGGGGCAGCAGAGACCAGATAATATTGGGCTCCTGTACTCTAAGAGCAGTGGCAAAGGATGGGAGAGGGGTGGTGTCTTAGTTCCTTCAGACTGCTATATGAAAAATGCCACAGAATGGGTAGCTTATAAACATCAGATTTCTCACAGTTCTGGAGGCAGGAAATTACAAAGTCAAGGCATCTGCACAGTCGTGTTGTGATGATGGCTCTCTTTGGGGTTGCAGACTGCCTGCTTCTAGCTATGTCCTTACATAGAAGGGCCAAGGATGCACGGTGGAACCACTTTTACAATTTACAGTTTTACAATCATGATCTAAGTAGCTCTCAAAGGCCCCACCTCCTAATACCATCATTTTTGGGGCTTAGGATTTCAACATTATGAATTTGGGAGACATAATGCAGAGCAAAGCAGGTGGTTAAATGGAGGAATGGCCTGATTTTGAAAAGATCATTGCTCTGTGGAAGATGGCTTATAGAAGGAAGAGTAAGAGCAAGGATACGTGAGGAGACTTGTGGTAGTTTCAGTGTGAGAATCGATGGGGCATTAGACTAGACGAGGTGGAGCAGGAGATTGTGTTGGGATCTTTTGAAGATAAGATGGGACCTGCTGATGGGAGTGGTGAGGAAAAGAAAGTGGAATCAAAGGTGATTCTTGTATTTCTTACTTGAGTAACTAGATTGGATATGAGGTTGGAGAAACTCAGGGAAGGGATGAGAGAATATCAAATTGTACTTTAGCAATATTTTCAGTTGCTTATTATTCATCCAAATGGAGATGCTGTGTGGACGTGTGGAAACAAGGAGCTAGGTTTGGGGAAGTTAGGGCTGAAGGTTCATGGGAGCTGTTGGCTTATAGAGGGCTTTTTAAGGCAGTAGTATTGGATGAAGTCAGGGACTCTGTAGGTGGAAATTAGGAGACCGAGATGGACTTTAAAGGCACTCCAAACATAAGAGGTGAAGTGTAGTGGGAGTTAGCCAAGGAGATTGGACTATGGGTCTGGAAGCATGGGTGTCAGTTTTGACCTTACAAGTGTAGTTTTGGAGTGGTACGGACAAAAGTCCTATTGAAATACATTTATTATTGTGAAGATGTACAGATAACCTCCATAGACAAACTTTGCTAAGAAAGGGAGGGGGACTGGATGTAGGGCCAAGAGAGGGTTTGTTGTTAGTGTTTTAGGTAGGATGCCTCAGCATATCAACAGACTAGAGAGAGAATGATGGGGGGAGGAGAATCTTCTTGACACCATTCTCTTTTTTCTGTATTTTTCCAAATAGAACATTAAAGAGGGGCATCTGGGTGGCTCAGTTGCTTAAGCATCTGCCTTTGGCTCAGGTCATGATCCCAGGGTCCTGGGATGGAGCCCCAAATTAAGCTTCTTGCTCAGGGGGGAGCCGCCTTCTCCCTCTTCCTCTGTCTGCCACTGCTCCTGTTTGTGCTCTCTGTCAAATAAATAAAATCTTAAAAAGAATACATCAAAGAAAAAATCTGGAAGAAAATGAAGGAGTGAAGGGGATCGGATTCAGAGCACAAAGGGTAAAGCGCTTTAACACAAGCAGATTACCTAAGGACAGAAAGGCAGGCAACGGCCTGTATGTATGCATGTATGCATGTATGTATTTGTAAGATTTAATTTATTAGGGCACAAGCAGGGGGAGTGGGACAGGGAGAAGGAGACTCCCTGCTGAACAGGGAGCCAGATATGGGGCTTGATCTCTGGACTCCGAGATCATGACCTGAGCCGAAGGCAGACACTTAACCAACCGAGCCACCCAGGCGCCCCCCTGCGTAGTGGTATTTAAACATAAAAAGGTTGGGGCACTTGGCTAGCTCAGTTGGAAAAGCCTGCGACTCTTGATCTAGGGGTCATGAGTTCAAGCCTCATGTTGGGTGTAGGCATTACTAAAAGGAAAGAAAAATAAACCTAAAAAAACCCAAAGAGGTCAGTGGCAGTTTGGGTACTGAAAAACTAAAAAACTTCACTGTGCCTATACTCAAGGGTAGCAGTTTGTTCTGTTTGCCTGTTGTATTAATGGTATGTTGAAATGACCTTGTGGTTTGCCATCTATAGGCATGTGAAGATACAAGTGAAGAGGACTGGAAAAAGGACACATCAGAAAAACAGTATAAGGTGTTTCCTGATATACATACATAGTAATTTATTTGAAGTTTGGTGGTCTAGTTTGTTTTAGCCTAGATTTCACTGTGCAGTATTTTTGAGAAGTGGCTGGTAGTTTAAACCTTACGTTCTATTAAACATCCTTTCCAGGAAATATCTTGCTAACTAACCCTGAAATATAATGGACAAGAAAATTGTGTCTAAACGTTGGGATAGTGATTATGCCACCATTAGTGCTCATCCAGCTAAAAGGTTGGCATCTAGTAGTCCAGTGTCCTAGGAGAGCTTTATTATGTGTGACTGGTTGGTGGAAGATCGAATTTTTATTTTCATTTGGCAGTGTCTAGCCAAAAGACAAGACAGTTTACAAGTTCTTAAGATGGCTGAAAGGAGGAAAGGTAAGACGCCTAACTTGTGAAGTTGGGGAAGTGGAAATCTTAAAATCCAAGAAAATATACCATAGAAAAATGAAATTTTAATTTCCTTTTATTTATTTTTTAAGGTTTTATTTATTTGACAGATCACAAGTAGGGAGGCAGGCAGAGAGAGAGGGGGGAAGGTTTCCTGGGAGCCCCTTGTGGGCTGGATTCCAGGACCCCGAGATCATGACCTGAGCCAAAGGCAGAGGCTTAACCTACTGAGCCACCCAGGCGCCCCTGAAATTTGATTTCTTAAGGAAACAAACTAACCTAATTTACAGATAGAAAGCCTCTATAAATACTCTATCTCCAATAACAACTACCTTTTATATGAGCTAAAGTGTTTCAAAGATTTCGTTTTTTAAATAAAAAACCCTAAAAGCAAAAAACTTCATTTCTTAATACACACTGGTCACTAAAAGAAAACTCTCTAGTGTGTTGCAATAAATCGTGGCTTGAAGTCCTTAGCAAGAATGAACTAGACCCTGATACATATGCCATGCCAGAGGAGGCATATGTATGAGAACGAGACCCCAGAAAACTGAAGGTAGACCTTTCCCCTTTACCTTGCTGCCTAGTACTGAAGTATCAGACCACAGTTAAACCAGCAACATTTGACACCAAGCCCAAGGACAGACCGCAGGATTTAGAATCACACTTTACAGGTGAGCAACTTTGGCTTCAGAGAAGTGGCTGCTGGAACACTTTTGAAAGACTGTTATGTAACAGCCAGAGCTCCTTTCAAGAGAGAAGTGGCCTCGAGCTAAATGAGGAGAGAACACCTGGCCTTGCTCTTGGGTTCACAGCTGGGTAGGGCTAATTAGGGAAAAAGTGTGGCGCTGCGATCTATGCAGAGTCGGCCAGCAGCTCGCCAGGGACAGCCGGATTCCAGTCTGTGTTCCCAGCCTGCGGCGAGGCTAGCGAAGCGGGCGTCCATCCCTTGGGCTGCAGTGAGAAACTGAGGGAATGAAGCTAAGAGCCTGCTCGCACTCCGGGGGGCTGCCACCGCATCAGGGGGCGCCCACTCTGCGCCTTTTTCCACGGGTGGCCCTACGGTGGGCCTCAACTCGCGCCGCTCTCCGTCCTCTTCCTCCTGCGCCTTTGGCAGGAACTTCGCCCCACACGACCCTCTTCGTCCTGGCGCGCCTTCCAAGCAGGAGTCACAGCCAGACCGGCCCATTAACCCACTAGTGTGCTGGGACCCCCGAGCTCCCTCCACGGAGGACTCCTCCATTAAGAGAGCTTTAAATAAAGTTATCGCCACGGGGCCGGTGGGCGAGGCGAGGGCGGGGCGAAGCTATTCAGTCGCCAAGCGGTTGGCCCATGCGTCACGGGGCTGACTGATGATTGGCCACAGCAGAAGCCTGTCTGGGCCGTACCACACTTACTTGGAGGGGGTCTGGAGAAGGAGTGAGGGTGGCTCCTCGCTTTTGAGTATCTCCAGCACACACACAGAACTAATTTTACTTCCGAGGATTTCTTCTGGGATACTGTAGGGATTGAAAATAGGACGCAGGAAAACAGAAGACTCGCCCAGCCACTTCCCCATTTCTGACTCCTGCGCAGTACGCCAGCTCTCCTCGCCCAGTAGCCTGCGGAACCCGACGGCCGTGCGCGCGCGCGCTCGATCGCTCGCGTGCGTACGGCGCTGTGCTCCTGTAGCCAATCAGGCCGCGAGGTCGCCGCGGTCGCCGGGATCGCGCGCACGCCCTAGAGCGGAGTGGGGGTGGGGGCTAGGGGTGAATGGGAGAGTGAACGGGGGCGGGCGCGGCGTCGCGAGCCGCATGAATGAGAGAAACGTGCCCCGCGCGAGGCGTCGCGCGCGCCCGGGACAGGGAGCCAATGGGAACGCTGGGAGGGCTCGAGACCCGGCGCTGAGGGCAACGGCCGCGCGCCGGCTCGAAGACGAGCGTCGCCGGGCGGGAGCGCGCGTAGCTGGGCGGGCGTGGAGCGTGCGGGGGCCGCGCGCGGCCTCTCAGAGGCCGGACGGCACTGCCGGGAGGCGGCGGCGACAACGACGGCGGCAGTGACGGGAATCGCGCCGGGGGTGAGTACCGGGGACACCGGCCCCTGCGGAACCGGAAGTGCCGGGCCACTGAGGTGGGAGGGGAGTGTGACCTCTAGGGAAGGGGGACCGAGGAGGGGGGAGGTGGTTTGAGGCCCCATTCCTCCCCCGGGCCGGGTCATCCAACTGCGGCGGGACCCGTGGGCCCCGGAAACGGACGACGAGTAGAGGCCGGGGATCCGTGGCCACCGGGGCTCTGAACGGGTTAGTGCCCGGCCGCCCGGTCCTGGCTCCGGACCTCCGCGCCTGGCGCCCGGCCGCCGCCCCTTCCGCCCCCGGCCCTGCGCCCCCGGGCTCTGCCGTCTCTCGCAGCCTCAGTGGGCCCTACCGCCGCGGATTCCGTCTTCTCGGTCTTAGCCAACTCTGCCCCAAATGGTGATTCTCCCTGCCCCAGCCCCGGGGTGGGGACGGGGTGCTGGTCCCTTTTTACCTCCCCGCATTTCAGGTCCCTTGCCCCCTTCTGCTGATACTTATTTTGGCTCAAGCCTCATCCTGTTACCTGTTCTCTCCCATCTTTCCGTTTCCTCCCTACCCCCCACCAGCTGGGTGCTCCGTGCTTTTAGTACTTTGTACTTTTTGCCAGTGGAGCTCGAATGCGTTTGCCAGTATTTTACCTATAGGAATGTCTTTGTGGGACATGGAGGTGGAAAGTGTTTTACCCACTTGGGCAAATGAAAACACGCTAATGAGAAGTAAGAAAGTGACTTAAAAGTTATGGAAAGAGGTGTAGGATCGGATACGTGTTATACCCTAGACCATTTTTTACGTTGGATTTTTCACTTCCTGGTTAATGCCATCTTGACTAGGTTGATTTTGTATCATCTCCCTATCCTTTTATCCTAGTATCCCTCGTCCTCTGTCAGATCTCTTCATATTGCTCATTATCGCTCATTCTTAAAGACTCACCTAGTGCTTATAAGAATTGTACTGCCATGTACTTGGCTTCTTCCGTATGTAATAACACCCTTATTAAACTTCTGCTTGACTCCAGCCAACATCTTGACATGTGGATTATTCATGATACCTTGACTACTTTGTATTCAGATTTACTGTATTGCAGTGTTACCCTACTTTTTTTCAACAAATTATAATTTCTGTTATCAGTGGTACTGCTGTTCCCCGTTCACCTGGTACCTACTTGTATTAAACATTTATACCATATGATCTGTAGTTTGTTTTCTGTGTGCATATTTTTATTCCATTGGTTACTTTGTATCTGAATATGTCATACACATTCTTGTACACCTTTCTCATATGTGATGAACCATACTCACCCTGCAGTCTCCTCCCTACTGCCCACAGCACATTTTTGTCCTTAGACTTGGTACGTCTTTATTATACCCAATAAATTGTTCTATTTTTGTTTTCTGGCTTCTAAACAATCTGTCTTTCCTAAACATTTCAAATGTTGATCACTTTTGTTTCACAGTATGGTATGCCCCAGATTGCATGGCTTTTAATGATGCTGCATTACTATGGAAATATTAACCCACGTGACTTTTTTCCTGTCAGAAAATATGATCTGAAATAATATATGGTGTCTTTTTTTTTTTTAAAGATTTATTCCTTTGACATCGAGAGAGTGAATACAAGCAGGGGGACGGGGGAGAGCGAGAGGCAGGCTTTCTGCTGAGCAGGGAGCCTAATTCGGTGTCAGGCTCTATCCTGGGATCACGACCTGAGCAGAAGGCAGATGCTCAGTAACTGAGCCACCCAGGTGCCCCTAATATACGGTGTCTAAATGATTTTACGTACTCTAGATAAAACTGAAGTAGTGTAGCTTTACATCTTCTCTACTCTTTGGGGTTTTGAGGGGAAAGTTTATTTTACTAGTTAGTATTGCCCACAAACCCAAGAATTTGCTTCTCATTGTTCACAAAGTTACTTAGGCCTAAATTGAGAAGGTTGAACTTTGATTACTATAGAAACTGCGTGTTAAATAATCATAAAATCAGGCGCTAGAGGGGGTTTATCTTTTTTAGGCCTTTCAGAATTTCTTGTACTCTCTGAGTGTTCACTCTCTTCTAATATTGCTGTTTGGCCCTCTAATGCTTTGTTTTTTTAAGGAGAGAAACAGTGCATCTTGAAGGAAGGTATCTTTGCCTTCCATGCCACAGGTTAAGAGAGGAAGTGATGAATTCCAGGGCACATTTTTATTTCACTGTTTGAATCTTCCAACGTAGCAATTTCTGCCATTGGTATTAAGGGAAATACTGAACTGCTTGGGTCAAATGAACTTTTATTTTTATTTATTTTATTTTTTATTTTTTTAAAGATTGTATTTATTTATTTGACAGACAGAAATCACAAGTAGGCAGAGAGGCAGGCAGAGAGAGAGGAGGAAGCAGGCCCTCCGAGGAGCAGAGAGCCTGTTGCGGGGCTCCATCCCAGGACCCCCAGGATCATGACCTGAGCGGAAGGCTTTAACCCGCTGAGCCACCCAGGCGCCCCTGAATTTTTATTTTTAAATTCTAACTGAAGTAAAATTTTTGGTCTGCAGATTCCCAGATGCAGTCACTGGGCAAGTAGTGTAGTGGATGAGAAAGTGGTAGAATGGCTTTGTGTTGGCAGAGGGGCATGTGAACTCTGGTTCTTAAACTGACTACTCAAGTGATTAAGTAGAATGGCCTCAGGCATTCTCTAGCCTTCAATTTTATGGAGTGGGATAAGGGACTGTGTCACCAGATAATGTGAGTTAAGTGCTTTGAGATCACTAGATGAAAAGCATCCTATAAAATCCAAAGTGTTACTTGGCTACTACAGTCAACAGAAATAATTGTTACTCTTAGTCATATGGGGAATGTGAGGCTCAGTTGACTTCTGATAGGCCAGTGTAGAAATAAATTGTTGAATTGGGAAGAAAAGGACCAGCCCCTATGATTGACTCAGTTTCTTAGAGAGAGCAGCTCACCTTTCAGTTCAAGGACAGTTCTTACCAGATGCTTTCATGGGCTATTCCAGCAAACCAGAAACTCAGCTTTTGCCTCTTCAGGGTTATAACTAAAAAGCATAGAGAGATAAGAGACAGAGACATGCACAGAAAGGAAATGAGACATACTGTCCTAATTTTGAGGTTACTTTTTTCTTTTTTCATTGTTGCAATAAATACTCTTTGTCCAAAGAGAAATCTCTTTTCTAGGACTGTCCTTCACTGCTATGCCCTTGTTTGTTTTTAGATTTTGATATTCTTGATATTTGTTACTGCCCATTTGTGTCAGGTGAGATGTACCCTATATAAGAGAGCTAGTTCTTTGATGACCTCAGGCCAGGTGAAACCATGTTCTTCTCTTTCCAGTATGAACAGCACTTAGAAGAGTGAAGGATTCTGAATCCATTGTTCTCTCAATTCAGAATCCTTTCCCACATGCACATAAGTGAAGTGTATGCCATAAAAAGGCACTTTTTTTTTTTACAGAGTAGCCTGTGGGGTGTTAGCCTTGATGTTCTTAAGAAATCCTCTGAAAGAATTTATCTGACGAAGATATCTGTGTTATTTTTTTTTCCCCAGGTGAGGCACTGTAACCCCATTGAATTCTGCATCTAGAAAGCCCAAGACTGAAGAAGAAAGATCAAAGACATTGACTAACCTGGAAATAGGGACCTCTTTGGAACTTTGCTTTTATCCACAGTACCCTTTTAGAGCTATCATTGAGTGGAATTGATTTCTTCTTATTTTGCTACTATTGGGAAGAACATGGCTTCAGGGATTTTACGTTTCTCTTTAGTTTTGCATGAACTCTATAGGAAACGGAGCCCTTAAAGGGTTTGGGAATAACAAGAAGAGATTGAAGACAGACAAGCCTGCTCGTGTTCTCTCTGTTTTCCCTCCCCCTTCGAAGAAAAGGATTTACAACTCAACCTTGTAACAGCTGCTGCCCAGCTTTAGCCATCAAGAGAAAATAAATAAAATTAAACCACCATTGCCAGACTACAGGCCTTGAAGTCAAGGTGTGGGAGTGGTGGCATTGAGAAAACTGCCTAAAAGGGACGAGGACTACAGTAAACACCTGTTTAAAACTGGAAGGGGCCTCAGGTTCCCTTTTGGATTAAAATAGAAACACAGGGCACACCTCTTAGGTGCAGCTCACATCTGGTGGAGTGTGTTGGTCGTGGAGGTGCTAGAGTGTCTCCTCTGAAGAATTTTTCCTTGCCCCTGTGCTCTCCCCTACCCTAATACCCACCCCTGCTTGCCCTTTGAAGACTTGCTCCATCCATGAGCTTTTCCCCGATCTGTCTGACGGCCCATGTTCTCCACCTGCAACCGTTTGCATGTGTACAGCCTACTGTTCGTCTCCAGTTTTTAAACTGTACAAGTTGTGTTTCTTAATCTCTCCCTCTTGCCTTGTTCTGGGGAGGTGGTTATTCATCATTTGGAATCACCTTTCCCCCTCCCATGTGCTTTCCTTCATTTGAGATCTTTTGACCTTTTGTTTTCCTTGGGAGGGGGAAGGGTGATAATTTTAAATTTCTGTTTCCCTGGTTTCCTTCTGTACTCTTTTTCTCCGTTGTTTCCCTCCTCCCGTTTTCTTGTCTGTTCTGCCGCTGTGTGGGCCTGGGCTATGCGGCAGGGCAGACCTTCCATCAGAGCTCCAACATGCCCGCAGAGTCTGGAAAGAGATTCAAGCCCAGCAAGTATGTTCCAGTCTCAGCAGCCGCCATCTTCTTAGTGGGAGCCACAACCCTCTTCTTTGCCTTTACGTGAGTTTTCTCCCAGTGGTGGCATTTGGGGGGCTCCATGGGGGAGGTGAGGGGTGTTTTTGTCACGTGAGTTTTGCTAGTTTCTCACCACGTGCCTGGGCATCTTGTTGGATAGAGGCAACAACACATCTCAGAGATGTGGTTAAGCACAGGGAGGAAAAGCTTACCCTGTCAGCCTTGTTAGAAATTTTACTCTGTTGAATCCTCTCCTTTTCCCTGCCTCCCTTCCTTGGGAATCACAGATGTCTTTGTATTTTCCTACCCAGCTCTCCATCATGAGATCGTGAACTAGGAAGGAGGTAGGAGGAAACCACCAGAGAGGCTTGAAGCAGCTTAAGCAATTGGTTCTGTGAAAGAAAGAACTAGACGAGAGGTTTTTCAGATAGTAATGGCTTTTCCGCAGGATGTCTGGAGCTGAGTGTACTGGAGAATTGCAAAATTGATTTAAGAGATGTACCAAGGAGGCAGCTGGGCTTTTCCTGTTGCTCAGATGGTTTTCTCTGCACTCGTAAGGGCCAAAGCCTGGACCTGCAAAGGCCACTGGGAAAGTGCAGATTTTATTTAGGAAAAATCCTGGTAGGCTGCTTTCACATCCCTTCCTGCCAAAGGGATGGCGGTCATTCCTGCATTCCCTGGTCCTGTTTCGAAAAGCGGTTGCCACCAAAGGGTTTCCTGCTTTGGATATTCAGACTTTGTTCCTCTCCTGCTCACTGAAGAAGACTGATTTATCTTTCCTCTTCACACAGTATTTTAGCTGCCGACCACCTGGCTGGCCTCTTTGCCGTTACCTGTTTATGAATTAACACGTAGCAGGCTTCTGAGCCTTAAACTGTTGAGTCACTGAGTCAGTGTCCTAGTTGTAGCTCTTGGAACAACCCGAGCATGCTAGATTTTCTGGGGAGTTCACTCTGCCGTGATTTTGGGCTCAGACCTAATTGTGAGGTGCTGTTTAGAGCAATGGGAGGTTGCTGGGAAGAGGAAGGGAATGGATTGAAGTGGTAGGGAGTAACAATGGTGTGGACTCACTGAAGGATGAATGAAGCAGGAGTTTCTGGGAAGGGGGCAGTTACTAGTATGGGGAGAAATCTAAGAACTGATACTAAGTCTGAGTAGGGGAAGAAACTTCTCTTCCCCCCAAATTGAGCTTTGGGTATCAAAAGGAATTCTAAAAGATTTGGATTGTTTGGCCAGTAGAGTCAGCGAAGTAATAGTGTTTTTCTGTTTAGTTTTTAAGCAAGGGAAAAAAATGAATCTCTTATCTAAGGTATGAACATCATCCTGCTTTTTATGTGTTCGTCTGGAGGGTAGAGGTCATGGATTCTTTGGCCGCCAGCTCTCCAGCCTGAGCATGCCTGTTGAGTCCCTCAAGGGTCTAATGCAGCCCTACTCTTCTTCTTTCTTCTTTATCTGCTTAAATTCAGCTTTCTTCTGCTTAAATTCAGCGTGCTTAGTGTTCTGTCCTTCTTCATGTATTGACTGTCACTAAGGAGTTATGAATCTTCAGTCTTAGATTTGTTTTGGTTTCTGCTATTATGGCCAGTAAATAGAATCACCTTTTTTTTTTTTTAAAGATTTTTTAAGTAATGTCTACACCCAGTGTGGGGCTTGAACTCATGACTCCGAGGTTAGGAGTTGTATGATCTAGCAATTGATTGAGCCAGGCGGCCCTAGAATCAGAATTTTAACGAAGGGACGGTTATATGTGGTCTTTGGATCCTTGTAGCAGCTGTGGTGCTGTGTCAGGAGGGTAGAGGGTATGGCACCACACCAGGTTGATACCCTTAGGCCTGCTTGATTGAGGAGGGTCTGTTTTCCTTCAAAAGGCAAGGCCGTCAGGAAGCTAGGAAATACAGGAGGCCTGACTGAGCAGTCTCTCTTTCGGCCCATCTGTTCTTAAGAAGGAGCAAGCAGAATCGTTGTTCTTATTTTGTTAATCTGAAGCCATCGAAGTGCGTGGCTGGTTATACCAGTTTCACCACAAAGAGTTGTCCTGACATAGGCATTTTCTCGACCGATAGTTGAAGCTATTTAACCTACTTTCTCATTCCCTGGTGCCAGAGAAATAGGGGCCCTCCTTATTCATGGTCTCTCAGCCCCAGGAAAAAGAACAGTAATGGACTTTGGAATCACTGCCTCTAATCAGAAGTTAGAAAATCAAGTCATAGCTAGAGTTCCCCCTGGCAGTTTCCTCAGGGCCAGTTTCTGGGCTCTTTTCCTCCTCGATTCTCCCCTGCGCATCTCATGGAGATAAACACCCTCCTTATCTTCTATCACCTGGCTCTTGGTACCTGTGAAATTTTCATCTCTTCCTTTACATCTGACCTTAGCAATTCTTCTAGAAGTATATATCTGGGCTGAGCTGCCACTGTTGTCAAAAACTGTTCCCCCCACAGATTATATCCTTTTTGAGGTTCAGTTCCTTGCAGGGACCCCCTAAATATTTAATTTCTATTTAAAATATAAATTTAAATATAAATTACAGTTTTATAATTTAAAACTATATACAACCTAAAAAAGAGTTTCTGGCTTCAAATAGATGAGAAGAAGCCTCTCTTTTGTTTGTTTCATTGGTTAGTTTTTTTAAGATTTTATTTTTAAGTAATCTCTACCCTCAGCGTGGGGCTCCAGATTTTACAACCCTGAGATCTCGAGTTAGGTGCTCTACCGTCTGAGCCAGTCAAGTGCCCTAGAGGGAGGCTGTCTTTGAGCCACCTCCTGTTTGGGGCCCTGAATCTGTAACTCTTGTCATCCTCCTGTTCTCTTCACCCGGCTGTAACTGTTCTTACCACAGTCTTTAAGTTCCAGTTGGGAATAGCTTTGGGACCTCGAGGACTGAAAGTAGGAGAGAGAGTCCTTTTCAGTTGGCAGACATAATTAGTGAAGCCATGTAGGGTTCAACTCATTAGGAACAATTTACCCTTGGTGTTTCTCTGGTAGGTATGGAAAGCTGTGAGCAGAAATTATCAGCTGGGTTTGGTCGCCAAAAGGTTATCTGCCCTGGGGAAGCTTGAGTAGAACAGTTGAGGCCTTCCCTCCAGAACCCTGATCTCTTCTGTTTGTTCATTTTGTCCTGTACCAAAACTAAGTGGGAGAGTTATTGGGGATTCTGTTTTAATTTTCCATTTTCACTGTTGGGGAAGGAGAGTGTCTGCTAAAGTAACCTTCTTCCTCCCGATTAGATCCTACACCCTGTGTTTTAAGATAACGGGCCTGGATCCTCATCTGTCTTAGTTTAGTCCCCTTTTGTGATTGGCAAGGGTAGGGGGCAGTCCTAAGTAACAGCAATCAGCACTGTTGGGGGTCAGGAGACTAATTTTGGTAAAGTCTGTTAACCTTTGTGAGTCTGCTCATTGTAAAATGAGAGGGTTGACCGAGAGTAGTGTATTTGAGCACAGTGACCCTTTTTCCAATGAGATCTTCGGTGGAACCCCAGTGTGTAAAACATGAGAGGAGGGCTGCTCTGGGTCAACTGAGGCTGGTGTGTAGAGCCCCAGCCATTTGGTTTCTCTCCTCTTTGCCTCCTCGGGGACCCCTGCGTCTTTCTTAGAGTTCCCAGCAGTGCCATTTGAAATAAATCACTGAACTGCCTCCCTAAAATCTCCTTGAGCTCTTAGTTGAGTCAACCAGTGTCTCATTGTGTATAGTTGTGAAGTTGGTAGGGAGGGCACAGTCCTAAAATCTCTGCTGCAAGCCGTCCTCTACGGGCAGGATAGAAGTCAGGGTTGTCCAGAAATCCAGGATGGTCTTTCCAGTCTGTGAAAGAGCTTCTTTTCACTTTCTGCCTCTGGCCCTTCCCAACCCTTTACCCACAGAGTTGGGTAACCTTAGTGCCTCTCCCTCTGGTCCTTTTTTTCTTGACTGCAGAAGTGCTAGCACCTGATTTGAGTGGGAGCAGCCTCGTGATTTAGGGCATTAATTGAGCAGTGGATGTTCCTTTTACTTCCCACGTTGTTTTTTCATCCAGGAATAAGTGCCCAAGTCCTACATCTTGTACTCAGCTGCTTGAAAGTGTGCGTAAGACACGACCAATCAGGTATCTTAGGGAGAAACTTACCCACCTGAGAGGGGAAAATTTTTTTCCCCATGGAATCTTGAGGATCTCCAGGGGCAGGAAGTGGGCTGTTCATTCCAGCCTTTCCTCATCCATAAGAAACACTAGCCATAGAGTCAAACTATGTGTTAGGCATGGGTGGAAGGCTTAGACCTATTCTTTAGGAGCTTAGCGCCTCTGTTTTAAGTGATCTTGAATTTCTAGTACCTCACATAGGGAAGGTGGAATTAGAGATGAAGGCGGAACTGGAGTGATGATGATGATGGTGCTAGTTATTAAGGTATTGGGGGGACGCATGTCTTCTATGCAGTGAATGCTCAGTATTAAGCTAGCTGGTTTAAAAAGAATTCTAGGAAAATAAATAAATAAAAATAAAAAGATTTCTAGGATTTTTTCAGATACCGTCTCCTGCATTCTCCTATCTGTATTATGTAGCTGAAGTAACAAGATTGGAGAGTTTTCTGTAGATTACCTAAGGCTACATAGCAAAGCATTGATTGAGATGGGATTAAGATCCAAAGCTTCTTGACTCCTACTTTTTCTTACCAGCAGCTTAACCATTTTTTGTAATAGAAGTGTTGGAGAGGGCCAGGAAACAGATTTTTCAGGACTGTGGGTGTTTTTTTAAGTTTATTTTTTTAAGTCATCCCACACCCAGCGTAGGGCTTGAACTCACAACCCTGAGATCAAGAATTGCATGCTTTTCTGACTGAACCAACTAGGTGCCCCAGGAGTGTAGGTATTGAAACCCATTTTGTCTGAAAACAGAAGTGCTGGATGGGGGTGCAGAAGAACCTGTTCTTCCTGGGTTGGTATAGGTCTGGGAGTCTCATCAGTGAGTCAGCCAGCCTTCTGGGCTCTGGCCACTCCCTTTGCTTTGGAGCTCTGTGATTATTGCCATAGGCTGAGGACCAGCCCTAACAACTCCTCCTCAGCCCAGGCCTCATCTCCTTCCTTCAAAGGCAGCAGATTCAGACAGGCCACTTGGAGTGGTCACGTAGGAATTTGGCAAAGTACTGTAGCAACAGCAAGCCTCTCCAAGCCAAGTAGTATATGGGATGTGGCAGGAACAGGCTCTGCTGCTTCTCGTCTCTCCTTGGTGGAGTGTTCCATCAGCTAGAGTGTGAAGGTTGGACAGTGGGTCCTTGATTTCAATCAAGGGGCAGATGCTGCCTGGGAAGTGGAGTTATTTACATCATTTCTAGATGCCAGCTACTCTAGGCTTTATTTTGGCAACAGAAACTGAAACTGGATAGATTGTAGGATTTCACGCGCTTCAGCTGGGATGAGTCTGAAGCTGGGATGAGTCGCTATCAGGAATGTTACCGGAGTGGAGCTCCCGGCTGCCTCAGTTGGTGGAGCATGCGACTCTTGATTTCAGGGGCATGCGTTCGAGCCCCACGTTGGGTGTAGAGATCACTTTGAAATCTTTGGGGGTGGGGAGAAGATTGCAGGGGTGATGTTCATTATCCAGGGATGGGTGTGGGTGGCAGCGTACCCAAGAAGTTAGGTGATTTTCTTCATTTGGAAATGGAAAAACTGAAGAAAAAATGGCATCAGAAAGACTGCTGTCTGCGCCTGCAAGGGGCTGACATCTCATACTCTGACCTTAGCTCCCTTCAGAGATCGAGCAACCTTTAGTCTGTTGGAAGCTCGAGAGGCCACTGTAGCTACAGTCGTCAGTTCTAGGAACGAGACGTTTAAATCATGGGCACCTCAGTGTTCTAAGGATTTAATTTCTTCTTCCCTTCTAATTATCTTCCCAGGCTGTAGGAGTCAAGTGAGTCACCCTTTCTCCTCTTCCCCTGGCGGAAGTCAGAACAAGACAGCTAAGCGCCAGGGAGGGGCTCTGACCTGGATGACTGGTTTTTAGTTTCTGTCCCTCCCTCCCAAGGAACCTGGGAGGTCAGCCTTTGGGTGGGACTCTGTAAGGGCTCATCTTGCTTGTATTCCTCCCCAAACCCTACCCGAGTATGGGGACATATTTTCTGAACCAGAGAACCCCCTAGAGGAAGAGGCTTCCCTGGGAGATGTGGATAGAGGAAAATGAGGGCTGACTCAGGGTCTGTTTTCCCTTGAAATCAGTGCCTGCACCTCGCTTCATTCTTTCGTTTCCCAATTACGTACTCACCTACCCAGAGAAGCAAAGAGTTGGTATTTACTATCTAAAAAGCCTACTACATGATAAATATGCACTTATTTTTTTTTAAATGTATGTCAAATTTGAATAAGTAGACGGAGGTGGTGAAGACCTGTGAGATGCTTTGTGACAATCAGTTTTGCGTCTTACTCTGATTAAGGAGCTCAATTCCTATGAATTCCTCACATCTCGAATCACCATTCAGGGCTGTGCTTCTTGTTTTGATGGAGACAGATCTCTCAACAGAATCCAGGACTACTGTGGATTAATTCTCCAGACTGGTTTGCTGTTTTGTTCTCCTGGCCCCTTCTTTCAGTGAACTCTTCCTTTCCTTCTGGCTGGTCCAGATAGAGGGGACAAGGACAGATGCTGTCCTCATTCTGGAGATTAAGTTCTCAGCCACAAAGCAGATTAGGGTATTTAGCCGCTGTCTTGTAAGGGGAAGTTCTTCGTGAGCTGAGATAGGAGACCACGCATTTGATAGTACTGACAAAGCGACCAGCACATCAGATGTTCTTCTGAAATTTCCACCTCGCAGGAAATCAGCAGAAAGGAAGAGTTCTTACAGCATTCCTACTTATGAACTCATATCCTGAGAGGAATAGAGTTTAATCATGGACTAGGGCACCCTTCTCTTTTTGGGGGGGTTGTCAAAGAAAAGTTATCTAAAGCATATCTCTTGATTTGGACCCTATGGAATATTGGATATGTTTGGCCAGTTTCTTTTTCCTATAGGATTTAGGGCTGATTTGGTCTGCTCCCTCCTTTTTTTTCTCTCCCCTACTCTTCTATATCATTTATAGACCTCAAGGGGTCTCGTTCTATGTCCTGATACCCATAGGTATCTCTGTGTGGTCCCCCTCCCCGTTTGAGAACTGGCTTTTAGTTGAATAAAACTCTCAGGAATATCTGGTACAGTGAAGAAATTTTAGGCAGTTAAGAGTGGTTGAAAGCCAGCTGGGAAGAGGGAAGGGGAGCCAGAGAGGCAGGTGGTATCCCATGCTTTGCGCCTGTGTGCAGGTCAGTGGGGCATGGCTGAGATCCAGCAGCCTCGGCCTTTGCAAGAAAAGGGAATGTAGCTGGCGTCAGTTACATACTCAGTCCCTCATTCTTGTGCCTGCTTAAAAGGAGATAAGGACAGGTTCCAAAATGTGGAAAGATCTGCAGGGGGAGAGTGAATGGGAAGAACACAGACCTTTAGTACAAGGGGTTATGGTAGGAGGGATTCTGAGCCTCGTACCTTGATCTAAAATGAGCATTTCTATGGGAAAACTCGACCCATTTGTGAAGGATGAAGATAATTTGGGACAGCGGAGGTGAAGCACACATGATGTATCAGTATGGGGGCTAAACCTTTCAGGTTTTTATATGGTTGGTGTCCCAAGTTTTAGGGGCAGCCCCTCATTTTCTTTATTATCTGTGCAGCTGTCCAGGACTAAGCCTCTCTGTGTCACCTGCAGTGCCCATCTACAATGCGATTGTTTTTCTCTTTGTGCTGGCCAACTTCAGCATGGCCACCTTCATGGACCCAGGGATTTTCCCTCGAGGTAAGATCTCCTTCTCCTCTCTTGGAAATTCCTCAACTACCTTTGAAAAATAATGGTTTCTGGACATAGGCATTTAGTCCTGGGCCTTAGGACTCTGAGGGTTTTGGAATACGTCAATAGTCTAATGATGAAAAGTGGGCCAGAGTCTTCCAGAATAGGTGCCATAACTTCTAGTCCTGTTCATTCACTTTGGGTCAACTTTTGATTTTCAGTTACTCATTCAGCGGGGATTCATTTTGAACATATGAATCCCCAGGCACAGTAATAGTCTAGGATGAAGGGTCGACAGTTTACAGCAGGTGGTGTGAACCGTGGTGAAGGCATGAACAAAGTTATTTGAGGCCGTAGGAAAGGGTGCACTTACATCTGCCCCAGGAAATGGGGGCAGTGCTGCAAAGAGGAGGCAGGAAGGATGTCAGGTGAAGGATGGCAGGGAAGCACATTCTAGCTCCAGGAAGCAGCATGTGCCACAAATGCCGAGCTCAGTGGGGTGGAAGATAAAGCACATAGCGGGGCCAGAAGAGGTAGGAGGTGAATGAGAGCCAAATTGTCAAAGACTATGTGCTAAATTAAATAGGTTATATTTCTTCATTTGGACAGCAAGAGGTGTTTAATTGGAGGAATCATGGGCTCAGATTTCTTTTTACAAAAATAATTCTTGAAGTAAATACAGATACTTTTTGGGAGGCTATTGCCACAATGTAGACCGCATGAGAACTTGAATTCAAGGCTGGATTTAGAGATTTTTCCCTGCAGAATCAACACGTTTCTTCTTCTTCTTCTTCTTCTTTTTTTTTTTTTTTTGAATCAACACATTTCTTCATGACCATTTGTTTATTGGAGGAGAGCGAGAGAGTGAAGGAATTGTCTAGGATAGTCCCAAGGCTCCTAACTTGGGAGATAAGTTGGATGCTGATTTTTAAAAACCAAGATAGGAGTTACAGGAATGTTGAACATGTTTAGGGGGAAGATAGCCTCTTATACACGTTGAACTTGAGATAGTATGTTTATTCAGATAGAGTTCCCCACTGGCCGATTGAGTAGTCAGACTCAGAGACTTTGATCTCAGAGGCTTCAGCCATGTGGTGTTTGTAGCCAACAGGAGTAAGATTGTCTGCAGAAAGTAGACGAAGATTAGGAATGAACCAAGGTCAGATCTAACGAGCACTGGCATTTTAATAATGAGCAGAGGAGAAGGAGGAGCCATTGGAGAGGGATTGGGCAACAGAGGTCAGTAGGAGAAGAAACTGGACAAAGTGGGAATTAAGGAAGGTTCATGAAGTTCATGATGGTTGGCAGTATCAGAAATTAGATCCAGTAGTTTGAAAACTCAGAATTGCTTATCATTTTGGTAACTAAGGAATTTAAGATCTTGGCAGGGATAGTTCTTATAGTGTGTTTAGGTATGTATGTGGGAAAAATGCAGTTAAATTAGCAAAACTGATGTTTTGGAAGGCAGTGAATGGGCAGTGAGGAAACAGAGCCGGTGAGTGTTGAGATTACTCTTTCAAGAAGTTAAGGAGAGAAGGCAGAAGATGGAATGTCTTAGGGGAGAGAGCGAGCTTTGATTTATTTTTGTTTTTGTTTTTGTGATAGAGAAAATTAAAGCACTCTGATAGAATGAGGTGGAGGAACTGGAGAAGAGAAGGAAGTTGGAACTGGAAAGGGGAATAATAGAAGAATTACCTTACAGAGGGAGGATGTGGTTTCCCCATGCATGTTGGAAGGGTTAAGCTTAGAGAAGAAGTAGGCTGTTCTGGCAGAGGAGAGGAGGTAAAAGTCAGGAACCGTCATTAGATTTAGAGAGAGGTTGATTCTGGTAACCAATGTTTCTCTCACTTGTGAAGTTAACTTGCAAGGATGAGACTCAAATTGGGAAGAAGTCTTTGGAGAGAATGAGGTTTTCCTGAGATCATTGTGCTCACAAACCCTGTATCACTGTGCTTTATTTGTGACTTCTGTCTCAAAGATTAGTTGAACCTAAGGAACTTGTAGTCTCTAGCGCCAAGGAGGGATATATTTTTTTTTTTTTTAAGATTTTATTTATGTATTTGACAGAGCTCACAAGTAGGCAGAGAGGCAGGCAGAGAGAGAGCCCGATGTGGGGCTCTATCCCAGGACCTGGAAACATGACCTGAACTGAAGGCAGAAATTTTAACCCACTGAGCCACCCAGGTGCCCCAGGAGGGCTATTTTTTTAAAAATACTTTATTTATTTATTTGACACCCAGAGAGTGAGAGAGCACAAGCCAGGGGTAGCAGCAGGCAGAGGGAGAGGCAAATGCAGACTCCTCACTGAGCAAGGAGCCTGACACGGGGCTCGATCCCAGGACCCTGGGATCATGACCTGAGCCAAAGGCAGATCCTCAACCAACTGAGCCACCCAGGCACCTCAAGGAGGGCTTTCTTAATGACACTTTAATGTCTATAAAATATTTATTGATCTGTATGGAAGACATTATCCTTGTCATTTGGGATGAGTTTTGTTTTGTTTTGTTTTAAAGGTCCTTGCTTTCAAATAGCTCATCAGTCTATAAAGAAAGATAGGGAAGACATTTCTAGGAGTAAATATGCTATACTGTGCTAAGTTATAAGAGTAACCTAAGAACCCTATAGTACTTTAAGAAAAGAAAGTGTTCATTTCTGGTATGGAAAGATCAGAAATTTCAAAATAAGTCGTATTTTAACATTTTTCCTTTAAAAGAAAACTTTCTTAAAAAGTAAAGATTTTAATAAGGAATAAATATTCATGATGTAGAAAGCATAAAAAACACAAATACCACCTGTAATTTCACAGCCAAAGGTAGCTACTATTGAGGTTCCTGGGTGCCTCAGTAGGTTGAGCCATCTGATTCTTGGTTTTAGCTCAGGTCATGATCTTAGGGTCCTGGGATTGAGCCCCGCATCTCCTTCTCCCCCCCCGGCCTCTCCTTGGGCTTGTGCTCGTGCTCTCTCTCTCGAATAAATAAATAAAATTTTAAAAGAAGATAACTACTGTTGCTATTTCCTTTCAGTGCTTTAAAGATTTATATGTATAACATTTACATATACTACTTATCTGTATCAAATGTAGGTCATTGTTGGTTTTTCTTTTTCTTTTTTTTTTTATTAAAGATTTTATTTATTTATTTGACAGAGAGAGATCACAAGTAGGCAGAGAGGCAGGCAAAGAGAAAGGAAGGGAAGCAGGCCCCCTGCTGAGCAGAGACCCCCCACCCCCCACCCCGATGCGGCACTTGATCCCAGGACCCTGAGATCATGACCTGAGCCGAAGGCAGCGGCTTAACCCACTGAGCCACCCAGGCGCCCCATTGTTGGTTTTTCAAAGATGTATTATTTATTTTAGAGAGTGCCAGCGGGTCGGGGTGTGATAGAGAGAATCTCAAGCAGACTCTCTGCTGAGCTTGGAGCCCTACTCAGGGCTTGATCTCACCACTTGAGATTCTGACCTGAGACGAAATGGCTTAACGGACTGAGCCACCCAGGTGCCCCTACGAGTGTGGATTTTTGGTTTCTATTTTCAAAATGGATCTTTTGTTTGTACAGTTCTTTACCTTGGCGTTTTTTTCACCTATTTATATTTTAAAGCATTTCCCCAGTCAGTGAAAGTTGGAAACTTGATTTTTAATCCCTATACCTTCATTTATTTAATTTTTCCTTCCCATGTGTATTTTTTCTAGATTAATAATAAAAAATAAAAATTGTACACTGTAGATGAGAAGGCAAATAGTGCACTTTAAGTTATGAAGTAGGATCATGAGTTTCTGATCATTGAAATTGAAAGAACATTCAGTGGGGAGCCTGGGTGGCTCAGAGGGTTAAGCCTCTGCCTTCAGCTCAGGCCATGATCTCAGGGTCCTGGGATCTAGCCCCGCATTGGGCTCTCTGCTCAGCGGGGAGCCTGTTTCCCCCTCTCTCTGTCAAATAAATAAAATCTTCAAAAAAAAAAAAGAAGGAAAGGGCATTCAGGTAAGGAGAGACTATCTTGAGCCAGCAAATAATACTGAAATATATAGGGAATTAATAGAGTTAAGGAAGATCTTTTGGAAAGGGATTTGTGCATGGATAAAAAGGGTTGCTGTTAATTCCTCTCTTGGATTGCTGTAGTTTTCATGTCCTTGTAGACATTGAACTATTATGCAGACTCATTACATATGTGCTTTGATATGTAAATTATTTCATTACAGATATATTTGTAGTATGTAAACGAAGTGTCAGCATTCCCGTAGCAGAGCTACGTCTGAGTCATACTGTCTTGAACCTCATTTCCAGTGTGTTTGGTAGTGTTGTATTGTAGGGCTGATCTCACAGTATTAGTTATTAGTTCCTGTTCTCTCTTCCCCAGTAGACTGAATTCCTCAAAGGCAGAGGCCATATTTTAAATATCACTGGATCCTTCATGCCTAGTGCAGTTCTTTTTTTTTTAAGATTTTATTTATTTATTTGACAGAGACAGCAAGAGAGGGAACATAAGCAGGGGGAGTGGGAGAGGGAGAAGCAGGCTTCCCGCTGAGCAGGGAGCCCAATGTGGGGCTCGATCCCAGGACTCCAGGATCATGACCCAAGCCGAAGGCAGATGCTTAACTGAGCCACCCAGGCGCCCCCCTAGTGCAGTTCTGGCATACTTGTTTTTTAACTGATTTTTCCTCTCTGCAGCTGAGGAGGATGAAGACAAGGAAGACGACTTCCGAGCTCCCCTTTACAAAACGGTGGAGATTAAGGGCATCCAGGTGCGCATGAAGTGGTGTGCCACCTGCCGTTTCTACCGTCCTCCTCGATGTTCCCACTGCAGTGTCTGTGACAATTGTGTGGAGGTAGGAAGCCTCATGGGGGTGGGCCTGGGTGCTGAATCTAGGTTCTCTTCTTCCCGTCCGTTGAATAAGAATCGAATCTTCTGCATTCTGGGTCTTGGGTGAGATCTAGCCCTGGCTGACTACCTGGGCTATATTCTAGCTCTGTCAAAAAGTATTCTCAAGTAGATGAATGGATAAAGAAGTGGGACATATACACAATGAGATGATATTCATCCTTGCCAATTGCAGCGACCTGGATGGAGCTGGAGAGTGGAATGCTAAGTGAAACAAGTCAGAGAAACACATATATGATTTCATTTATATGTGGAATTTAAGAAACAAAACAAATGAGCAGAGGGAAAAAAAGAGAGAGAGACACACACACAAACCAAGAAGCAGACTCGTAACTATAGAGGACAAAATGATGGTTACCAGAGAGGAGGAGGGTAGGGGGATGAATGAAATAGGTGATGGGGATTAAAGAGTGCACTTACCAAGATCAGCACTAAGTAGTATATAGAATTGTTGAGTCACTGTATTGTATACCTGAAACTAATACAATACTGTATGTTAAGTATCCCGGAATTAAAACTTAAAACTTAATTTAAAAGTTTTATCTGTTTAATTTAAAAGTTTTATATTCTCTAACAGCTATAAATAGCAAACACTTATTCTTATGTATATATGTGTACATTTTAGTGTCTGTAATTTAGACGAAATTGGAAATGGAAAAAAAAAACCGTTATCAGTGATGTACAAATGAGAGGTAGAGCATATTCTTCTCTTGTAGGAGGGACCCCGAGTGGGAATAGGCTTTCCCACCTGTAGCCTTTCTGACTCATCTTTTTGGTCATTTGTCCCGGGTTTGTGTTACCTGCTGCATCCACTGCATGCTGTCTGTTGCACTCAAATCTTAGAGCTGTATTCTCTACTGCGTGTCCTTCTGCGTCCCCTTTCTCTTATTTTTAACCCTTTTTTCCCCGATCAGTTTTTACTTTGCTATAAGCACTTGCCTATCAGGGCTTTTTTTCTCATGAATCTTGACGTTTTTGTAAAGCCTCTGATGTTAATGATGTTAATCTTATTAACCTTGTTAATTTAGCAACTAAACGGTGAACACAATCACGATTGCCTGTTAATGAAAGCAGTGCTTCAGTTCTGATGTTTGGTCCTTTTTTTTTTTTAAAGATTTTATTTATTTATTTGACAGACAGCGAGATAGGGAACACAAGCAGGGGGAGTGGGAGAGGGAGAAGCAGGCTTCCTGCTGAGCAGGGAGCCCGATGCAGGGCTTGATCCCAAGACCCTTCGGACCTGAGCCGCAGGCCTGTGCTCAACGACTGAGCCACCTGGGTGTCCCAAGTTTGGTCTCTTTCTTAATAGAAGTGATCTAGGGCTCTGGTCCAAGGATACTTCTCAGTGTTTCTCTTTTTGCCTCTAGGAGTTTGACCATCACTGCCCCTGGGTGAACAACTGTATTGGTCGCCGGAACTACCGCTATTTCTTCCTTTTCCTCCTCTCCTTGACAGCACACATCATGGGTGTGTTTGGCTTTGGCCTCCTTTATGTCCTCTACCACATGGAGGAACTCTCAGGGGTCCGCACAGCTGTCACGTATCCTTCTGTGGGTTGTGGGCTTGGGAGCGGGGAGGAGGAGGAAAGTCGAGCACTGTGGTAGCAAGGGTCAAAGGGAAGGTGGCTCTTGGTAGGGGCTGGGGATGGTGAGATCATGTTGCTCTGTTCTCCTTGATTCTTTGGCTTTAGAATGACAGTGATGTGTGTGGCTGGCTTATTCTTCATCCCTGTAGCTGGCCTCACAGGATTTCATGTGGTGCTGGTGGCTAGGGGACGCACAACCAATGAACAGGTACGGGGTGAAGTGATGGGAGATGCATTGTAGAGCTGGGCCTGCAAATCTTTGCCCTCTAATAAAAGTATTGTGGAGTGCTCCCAGAGATGGATGCCTGATGAATACTTTTTTTTTAAAGAATCTGGTGGGGTTTTTTGGTTTTTGGATTTTATTTATTTAACAGAGAGGGAGATCACAAGTAGGCAGAGAGAGCAGCAGGCAGAGAGAGGGGGGGGAAGCAGGCTCCCTGCTGAGCAGAGAGCCCGATGCGGGGCTCGATCCCAAGACCCTGAGATCATGACCTGAGCTGAAGGCAGAGGCTTAACCCATTGAGCCACCCAGGCGCCCCTGATGAATACTTTTTATGATGAAGTGTCTGTGCTCCTCATGAAAGCATGAGAACAGAACCATTTTCTTTCTTTCTTCTTTTTTTTTTTTTTTAAAGATTTTATTTATTTGACACAGAGAGAGAGCATATAAGCAGGGGGTATTGGGAAGCAGAGGGAGAGGGATAAGCAGGCTCCCCACCAAAGCACGGCTCGAGCCCAGGAGCTTAGGACCATGATCTGAGTTGAAGGCAGATGCTTAACTAACGGAGCCACCCACGTGTCCCAGAAGCATTTCTTAGTTGACAGACATTTGCAAAATGTACACTGTATATCGGACAATTTAAGCTCTGAGCTTATAGAAACAGTAGTAGACTTAGGCCAGCTCTTAGGAAGCTCATGATACTACTTAAAGGGAAATAGTTATTCTTGTGCTTATAATAAAGCTGACTTTACCTGTGTCCTTTTATGTATATTATCTTAGTTTTCAATCTTGAGAGAGCTGTGTTATCATTTCACATAAGAACACTGATGTATGGGGTCAGATAGCTACACTATCTGGGTGAGGTAGCCCTAGGATTCAGACTGACTCTAGAGTTCCCGTTCTTTTTAAGATTTTTATTTATGACAGAGATAGTGAGAGAGGGAACACAAGTATGGGGGGAGCTGGAGAGGGAGAAGCAGGCTCCCTGCTCAGCAGGGAGCCAGATATAGGCCTCCATCCCAAAGGTAGACGCTTGACGCCTGAGCCACCCAGGTGCCACTAGAGTTCCCATTCTTAACTTTTATGACTATAAGTTTCTTGATGATAGGGTTGCGTTTTGCTCATTTTTGTATCTTCTGAGTAGAGGGTGCACAATAGTTGGTTATTGTTTTGTGTTTTGGCCTTTGGAGGTCAAGGTCCATTGTCTAAGTGGTAATGGCCCATCTTTACTTCTTCTAGGTTACGGGTAAATTCCGAGGAGGTGTGAACCCCTTCACCAATGGCTGCTGTAACAATGTCAGCCGTGTGCTCTGCAGTTCCCCAGCACCCAGGTACACCCAGCCCTTTGGTCTAGTATTCACTGTTGGTCAAAGTGTTTGTCTTTGGACTTGTTCTAGTATAGGGGAAGTTGGGTGGAAAACTGCTGTTGAGGAAGGGTTCTCTTAGACTGGGAAGTACCTGCAAGGGAGAGCCATGGTGTCCTTTAGTGGACCCCCCGAATTCAGTTGATATCCTTTGGGTATTATGGCTACTCTCCTTGGAGAGTTGAGGGTGAGATTTACTCTAGAGCGGCTTGAACTAGGTATTTGCCCAGAGGCCTAGTCTTGGTGCAGTTCTTCCTGGAATCTAAAAAATCAGTTCAATGCTGAGTTTTTTGCTGTCTTGGTCAGACTGTTCTTTATTTTTAAAAATGTTTTATACAAGATAGGCAGCCACTAGGTATTTTAGAATGAATGAATGAAAGCCCTCTTACTCTTGACACTCAGGTATTTGGGGAGACCAAAGAAAGAAAAGACGATTGTCATCAGACCTCCCTTCCTTCGACCAGAAGTGTCAGATGGGCAGATAACTGTGAAGATCATGGATAATGGCATCCAGGGAGAGCTGAGGAGAAGCAAGGTGAGGAATGCAGGGAAGTAAAGTAGGTAACTTGGGGACTTTAATGGCAGAGAGATGGAAACTTTCAGTTGACATTGCCCTTATAGTATTTCTCAATATCTGATAACTTGTGTTAAAAATTACTTAAGTACGGGGGCGTCTGGCTGGCTGAGTTGGTAGATCATGTGGCTCTTGACCTTGGGGTCATGAGTTGAAGCCCCATGTTTAGTGTGGAGTTACTTAAAAAAAATTTAATTACTTAAGTGCATATCTGCTTTTTTTCATTAGATTTTAAGTCCACTGACAGTAGAAGTTGAGTCTTTTCATTTCCATGTTTTCTTAGGACTTTAATGTAGCAGCTTACGGATGGTAGGAGCTCAACAAATAGTTGGTGGAAATGAACACCTAAATGACAGGATTAAACCCTTGTTGAAAATTATTCTTTATCCATTGTCATCCCCAAAATGGCTCTCATCCCTTGACTTCTAGTCCCAGTTTAGAGATACATAATTGATGCGTTGTCCTTACACCCAGCTCTCCAAATCTGATTTTCCCTCATTCATCCAGTCTAAGGGAAGCTTGGAGATAACAGAGAGCCAGTCTGCAGATGCTGAACCCCCACCTCCTCCTAAACCGGACCTGAGCCGTTACACAGGGCTACGAACACACCTCAGCCTGGCTACTAATGAGGGTAAGAACATTGACAAGAGTAAGAAGGTTACTATGTGCTGTGGAGAAGACATACAGGCAAGGCCTGGGAAGTAATACTTGCATTGTCACTGAGAACACCCATCAGGTGGGCCTTTGGCCACTTTGGGCAGCTAGTAGAGGAGAAAGGGGATTCCATGTAGCTAGTGGTAGCGAATTGGACTTTTGTGGGTAAGGAACTGTCAGCATCCAGATAGACCATAGAAGATCTTAGACATGTTTGGTGCATTCTCTCTCCGAGTTCTGGGCCATTATGAGTCTGTAATCTTTACTGCAGGCAAATCATGTTCCTGGGACTTTTCTGTTGGCTGGTATATCTGTTCCTACCTGGTTCTCCCTCTGTCCTTTAATGACCTCTGACCAAGTTAAGAGAACCGCTTGTAAAGTCAAGTCTGTCCCTGGGCCTTTTTTCCTGCAGATAGCAGCCTCTTGGGCAAGGACAGCCCTCCCACACCTACCATGTACAAGTACCGGCCGGGCTACAGTAGCAGCAGTACGTCGGCCGCCATGCCTCATTCCTCCAGCGCCAAGGTACTGAACACTCTGGAAGAAGGAGGGTTGTGATGTGTGTCAGCTGCTCTGGGAAAAAGAACTTTGGAGAAGGGAAGGAAAAAAACCAAAGACATTAATGAGACTGAATCTTGATAGTGTGTCCTTCATCAAAGAGGGGGCAGTGTAGCATACTAGTAAAAGCCCTAGTGATCACAGCATCAGATCTGTGTTCAAAACCCATCATGGGTGAGTTATTTAACCTCTTTAAGCCTCATTTTTTGCATCTTAAAGTGAGGTATTATTTGTTCCAACTTGCTAGTTTGCTCTAGGTGTTGAACAAGAGGATGCATGGAAAAAGTTCTAATAAGCATATGGGCAGGGCATGACCGCTTGGGCTCTAGGGCCTAGCTTCTGTCACAAGAGGAGGAACACTGAGAGCATGCTTTGTTTTCTCCCTCAGTTGAGTCGTGGGGACAGTCTGAAGGAGCCAACTTCAATTGCAGAGAGCAGCCGCCATCCCAGCTACCGCTCGGAGCCCAGCTTGGAGCCAGAGAGTTTCCGTTCTCCCACCTTTGGCAAAAGCTTTCACTTCGATCCACTATCCAGTGGCTCACGTTCCTCCAGCCTCAAGTCGGCCCAGGGCACTGGCTTTGAGCTGGGCCAGTTGCAGTCCATTCGTTCAGAGGGCACAACCTCCACCTCCTATAAGAGCCTGGCCAACCAGACACGCAATGGAAGCCTATCTTATGACAGCCTGCTCACTCCTTCAGACAGCCCTGATTTCGAGTCAGTGCAGGCAGGGCCTGAGCCAGACCCACCTTTAGGCTACACCTCTCCCTTCCTGTCAGCCCGACTGGCCCAGCAACGGGAAGCCGAGAGGCACCCACGTTTGGTGCCAACCGGCCCAACACACCGAGAGCCCTCACCAGTCCGGTACGACAATCTGTCGCGCCATATTGTGGCCTCCCTCCAGGAACGAGAGAAGCTGCTACGCCAGTCACCCCCACTCCCGGGCCGTGAGGAAGAACCAGGCTTGGGAGACTCAGGCATTCAGTCAACACCGGGCTCAGGCCATGCCCCTCGTACTAGTTCCTCCTCAGATGATTCAAAGAGATCACCCTTGGTCAAGACTCCACTGGGACGCCCAGCTGCCCCTCGTTTTGGCAAGCCAGATGGGCTAAGAGGCCGGGGACTAGGGTCCCCTGAACCAGGCCCCACTGCCCCATACCTGGGCCGATCTATGTCTTACAGCAGCCAAAAAGCCCCAGCTGGTGTCTCTGAGGCAGAGGAAGTAGCCTTGCAGCCATTACTGACACCCAAGTAAGTATGAGTCCATCCTGAACTTCAGTGGACTTAAAATTAGCATAGCATTACCAAAGGTGTCATGACTTCACTTGTGTGCAAGTGGACTCAGAGGTGCCTGCTTTTGGATAGCTCCTTTCACTCTATCTAGCTGCCTTCATGGGCTATTCCTGTTAAGACCCTAACGATCAATAATACTTTTTTTCTTAATCCTGTCTTCCCGAAATGTATTTATTTGCCTGAGAGTAAGTATTTAAGATAATTGCTGTTGGAGGGAAGGAGTAAAGAGAGGAGATAGGGCATCAGGTTGGTTTTAAGCAGGACAATAAAACAGGTGGAAATGTTTGGGTAAGAAAGCATACAGAAAAGTAGGTCAGTTTTCCTAACTTAAAATGGTCTCCCTTTTCTGTGTTTTGTGTCCTGCTTCTTGACACCTCTCTTTTTTTTCTCTTCCTAGAGATGAAGTACAGCTCAAGACCGCCTACAGCAAATCCAATGGGCAGCCCAAGAGTATAGGCTCTGCCTCTCCTGGCCCAGGGCAGCCGCCTCTCAGCAGCCCCACAAGGGGCGGAGTCAAGAAGGTGTCAGGGGTGGGTGGTACCACCTATGAGATTTCCGTGTGAGCCTTCGGCACCTCCCTTCCCCCTACGCCTCTGCGCCTACACCAAAGGGCCCCAGGTGGCCACCTTCCTTTCCTCAAGGGGCTCCCCTCCCCTGCATGGACATTTTTTTAAACCACCGATTCCAAGAGGATGAGGAGCGTTTTATAAAATGCAGTGGGGTGGGGAGTCGGAGAGTTGGGGCCCTGAGACTGGGGTAGCAACCCCCTTCACCTTTTAAGACCTTCCCTTCTTTAACCCCTGGACCAGACTCAGTGGACATTTGTGCAATTGCTCGCCCTGGAGGGAACCAGATCATTTTTAAACCAGAAATAATTTTTTTTATTATTGTTACGGATTCTATTTTTTCCTCTCTGCGTTACCAGGTGTGTGTGTACATATATATATATATATATATATATACATATATATATATATTATAAATATCAAAGAAATTATATATCTATCCTGGGATGGGAAAATGAGGGAGGGATATGTAGAAGGAGGGGTATCTTACTCTTCCCACTCCTCAGACCAGCAAGAAAGTAGTGGGGACATCCATTGAAGTCTTCCTTTTCCCAGTGGTTCCCTCTCTTTTGTCCCAGTTACCAACTAAGGAAACCGCACCCCACTGCTATTGGTGCGTAGTAATCAGGAAAGAAACCTTGGGAGAGGCGAGTTTGGGGTCTTGGTCAGAGGAGGGAAGGACTTGGAGAGGAGTTAGTTTTCTAGGTTCATTGGCACTTAGTTTCCCCAGGAAAGGGGTCACAGCCCCATGACTTTGGTGGTGGTGGGGAGATCAGGAAAAGAGCTTGGCTGAGCTCCAGGAACAATATTGGATAATCCCCCCCACCCCTTCTTTGGGGAGAGGGATTAGTGCGGGGCTTCTTTAGTCCCCTCAGAGCCTTCCCCCAACTCACATGGTTAACATTATTTTTAAATCCAAGGCCGGGAGAGATGAATCCAAAAAGCAATATTTTTCATCACATGCCAAAAAACGGGATAGAGAGAAGGAGTGGCAGGCCTAGGCCCCTCCGATTGTCCCTTGGGGGTTACCCCTCAGCCCACCTCAGTATGGTGCTGGTTAGTGGGGGTACCTGGGTTCTAACCTCTAAATAGGGGAGACCCCAGCCTCTGGACAGAGGCCCTTTTATTTTTTATTCTGATTAGCCATTTTAAACCAACAAGGAATAAAAAGAAATCCTGATCTAACCAGCTCCCCCTGACTTGTGTTATTTTGTCTGGTTAAGGCAAGGTGAATGATCTCTGGTGGAAAGTCTCAAAGAAAACCTCAGAAGCTTCTTTAGTCCTGGCCCACCTTTAGGCAGGACAGTAGTGGAAGTAACCACTTAAAACAGCAGGTCCTGTTTTTATTTTGGTGATTTAATGCAAAAATTCCTAGAAGACACCTTTTGTGACCGCCTAAGCTCTTTGTCTTTTCAAGGCTTAGAGAACTCTTGACTGCTACAGTTCTTGAATACAGAATTTTGTCTCTGGGACGTAAAGCTCTCTGGATGTAGCCAGAGGTGAGACCGTGGATGATGGAGGGATGGAAGCCTGTTAGAGGCAGATTGCCTGGATATGGCTGGCACTTTAATATGATAGCTCATGGTGTTTCTTCTGCTTGTCCAAAGCAAAGGCTATGCCCTAATTTTAAATAGGCTGCCTCAGACACAAAATCTCTGGAAACTGGCCAGAACCCATTATTTTCACTGTCCATGACATAAGCATATACACTCTTGCTCTGAAATCCTAGATTAAACCTGTAGTTGAATGAATGGTTTTCCACCTACTGATGGAGTAACAACCTTGGCTCATAACAACAGATTTTAGCTGTTCTGTCAAATTTATTTAAAGTCAGATTACAATAGCTTGGGTTTTCTCATGGACATTTCCAGTTACCTGGCCTGCTGTAAAGACAGAAGGAATCTCACATTCTGCTAGTTTAGGCTGTCTTTTTGTGGCTATCTTAGAAGCTTAGAAATTTTTTGTATCAGCCCAAGTTTCACTATTTTAACTAAGGAATAGGGCAGGTCAGAGAGTCCAATAAGAAAAAGCATTTACCTTTGCTCGCTGATTTAAGAAAAAATAAATAAAAATAAAAATAAAAATCACAGGCTTCACCAGGAATCGACCTTGCTGAAATACACTGGTGATTGTGGGTGCTTTTTCAGTTGGCTCTTCTATTTTAACACAAAACTGATCTAGAAGACAGATAAGCCTTAACTGGATCGGCTCTTCTGGTGGGGCCTCATCCAGGTGCTTGGTTCTCCCCATGATGGGCAGAGTGCTGTGGACAGGTATTAGCAAGCTCTGCCTCACTTGCGTACCATGTTCACTCTCATTTTGGTGGTCCCCCTGCCAACTAATTAATGTAATGATAGGACCCAAATTCTCCTCAGATCTCTGAGTGCCCTGGCTTAAACCTGACTCTCAACATGGAAAGGCACTTACCTCTTTTAACAGGCAGCCACAGTTCAGCCAGTTTGATAAATGCAAAAAAAATTTTTTTAAAGAAAAACCCTAACAGATCAATGTCCTAAATCAGACCAATTGCACAAAAGAGATGAAAGGAAAGCTTCCTGGGAGTGGAAGAGATGTCCGTGAGAAAGCCAACTGGGCTGAGCCTTACAAAAGCATGGCCCTTCTCTCACATAATGCATTAATCTTAGCCCAGCACAGTCAGAGCTGGCATCTGTCCCGGTTGCAGGGGATGCTTCCGTGGCAGTGTCCGAGCTGGAGGGCAGCTTTTGTCAGCAGGTTCAGTCCAGCAGGAACAGCCATCCCAGTAGAGTCCTGTTAGCGGAGGCTGCTGCTGCTGCTGGCCTGAGAGCTGCCCACGCCTGGATGGTCTGGACTGTGTCGGTTCTGGGGAAGACAAGGAAAGAGGGGTAAGAGAACAACTAGGAAGTGGCCTTGGCCTTGATCAGTGCTATACAGGAAAAAACTGCAACATGCCCTGGATTTTCAGTCTTGGGTCCCACCTGAGGCAAAACAAAGGACCACAGCCGACAGGGAGACTCAGTGAGCTGCAGGAGCAGGTCCCTACCCTACCTTCTTCTTCTTCTTCTCTTTCTTCTTCCTCTTCCGTTCAGGATCCTCCTCTTTTTTCTTTTTCTTCTTCTTATGATCAGAATCAGATGGTGTTTCTGTAGGAGAAATTCCTTATCGTAGAGCTCAATATTCCCTACTACTTGGAACTCAAGACCACAGGAAAACCTAATCAAGGGCAACTTCTCTTCTAAAGGCCAGAAAGGATCAGGAGTCCCTGCTAAAGCATTCCAACTTTCTCCTTGCCCAGGAGACCTACCTGCAGGAAACATTAATTACCTTTATACCAGTTTAAGGAGAATTTGGGAGTCCAGGGCTCTATAAGGAACCTAACTGGGTTTTTTTGTTTTTTGTTTTTCTAAAGATTTTCTTTATTTGTCAGAGAGAGAGAGGGAGAGAGAGTGAGCACAGGCAGGCAGAGATATAGGGAGAAGCAGGCTCCCTGCCGAGCAAGGAGCCCCATGTGGGACTTGATCCCAGGACACTGGGATCATGACCTGAGCCAAAGGCAGCTGCTTAACCAACTGAGCCACCCAGGCGTCCCTCTAACTGGGTTTTTAACTGGGGAAGGTCCAACCAGATCCAGGGTTTCTGGCTTTGACCAGCAGTGCTTACCTGGTGGGACAGGATCCTGGGTACGGCTCTGTTTGTGCTTGTGCTTATTCTTCTTCTTGGGAGGCTGAATATGCATCAGACGACACTGCTCTGGTAACTGAAGGAACCAAAGGAAGGTCCAGGTAAGTGGAGGGAGGCAATGCCCTGCTCCCATCTGTTCTGCTCAGTACATTATAAAGGAACAGACCTGGACAAAAAAAAAACCCACCTCCACACCTTTCAGGCCTCCCCATTTGCCTTCTTCCTCCCGGAGAGGGGACTCACCGGGCCAGTGTGGAGGCGGAAGCCAGCCAGCATGGTCCCTGTGATAGGATTAAAAGAACCACCAAGAATAGGGGGTTTCTCAATGAGGGAGCGGAGGCTGCTGTTATCATGGGAACCAGGCAGATCAATCATCCCTGGCAGGTCAGGCAGGAAGTTACTTAGCTTCTCCTTCACCTTCTTCCCACAGAATTTATTATAGGAATGTTCCAGGTTGTAGTGTGTGATCAGATTGGTGCTGCCTGTCAACTCGGTGCTACCTAGAGGACACAGGGAGAAAAAGAACAAAAAAATATTAGTCCCAACAGGAGAGAATTTTTAAGTCACCCACAGGGAAAGTGAAGGACTATATTTTAGACTAAATAATCTTTTAAGTGAGAATTACAAAGACTTAAATTTATTTTTTAAAGAAACAACAAAATTATAAATAACAACATATAATGAACACTAAAAATACATATAGCATGGTAAGTTGCAACAAGGAGAAAAATCCGCAAACATCCAAAGAGGGCAGAGATGGAAACCATCCCAAAGAAACAGACATTCTCCCCAACTTAGACTCACCACAATAATCACTTACATGATGCTAACTCTGAGCTGAACACTGTTCTGAGTGCTTTTCATATAATATACTAATGGTTAATTATACTCTCTGACACAGCAGGGTATTACCTCAAAGCTCAGCTACCAGCAATGTAAGAGCCAAATATGACCCAAATGGATTGAGTGTCTGGTCAAGGACTTTTTTTTAAACTAGCAAGAAACACTTACTACCTTTACATAGGAAATGGGATTTTTTTAGGTACTGCTGACTAACCTGTTACCATCATCTCTATCACTCATAAGCCCAAGTATAATGTTCTGCCTCAAAGAAAGATATGTCCCATCAGCATCTGGGCAACTGGAAGTCTAATCCTAGCGGTGCTCTATGCCTCAGTTTCCTCTTATTTCTGCAGTGAGGTAACAACTATCTTAAACACACAGTTTTCTTTCAAGGTTCAAATGAAAACACAAGTATAAAGTACTGTATAGATGCCAGGCACTATCAGTATAAATACTTCAAATAGAAGCTTGTTAATAATAAGATCTAGTGGCCAAGGATGGAGCTAGCTAGCCTACACTTTCAGCTACAGTTAGGATGAACTTGAAGAATGCAAATGATGACGAGAAAGTGCTTATTCATAATCATTCACCTGGAAGAACCCAGGTTCTGATGTGAGTCCCCTGAGGGCCGAGACAGTGTCTGTCTTCTTCATACATGTATCTCCGCTGCCCAACACAGTGCACACCGTCGGTGCTCAGTTAAGTGAGCAAGGTGTTTTCTCTCCATACCCCAAGGCCTTACCCTACCCTTCCCTTTTTTCTTTCTTGTGTCAAACATTTCCGAAGCACGGTCAACTGTAGCAGCAGAACACTCGGTGCCATAGTACTGCTCCTCATAACTAGGAACTGCCTCCTGTCATTCTAGCATCCTGCCTTTTTCCCCCTCTGTCAGCTATCCTCTTGTAGGGAGTCATCCTCAAGGCTCAGGTGAGAAGGCACTCCTGCTTTTCTTAAACACTTGATGAGTTCCTCCAACTTCCCATTTTGACTATCAATTCCATGAAAATAATTTTATAAACCTCTCTCCCCAGCCTCCTAAGAATCCCCCTCCTAAGAACCAGTCTCACATTTCCAACTTCCTCTTAGTCAATTTCTTGCAGATTCATTTTTTTTAACCTCCAAATCTTCCCCACCTCACTCACGGCTTCTCTATTTCAGTACATGGCACCCATATTCTGCAGATATCTTTAGAAACAACACTCCTCGATTCAAAAATCTCAGTCGTTTCCCATTATCCTCAGGAAAATGCTCAAATTCCTTTGGCACTCACAGTAAAACACATCTTACTGTAACTTAGCTTTGGGGGCTGATCTACCATTACTCCCCTATGTCACGTTTCTAGTCCATCCAAATGAGTCTCCATTATCTCCTGAGAAACATACTTCTTATCTCATTTCCTTTTAGAAAGTTTGTTTTAGGAAAGCTGATGTAATTATAAGACAATTCTTCCAAATTTTCTTCAATTTGAAATTTTAAAGGTCTAGCTCAAGTGACAACTTTTTCTGTCATCTTGGATAACAAGGAACACATTTTGAAAAAAAAACAACAGTATGTAGATACTTTTTTTTTTTTTTTTTAAGAGTACATAAACATTTAGGGGCGCCTGGGTGGCTCAGTGGGTTAAAGCCTCTGCCTTCAGCTCAGGTCATGATCCCAGGGTCCTGGGATCAAGCCCCACATTGGGCTCTCTGCTCAGCGGGGAGCCTGCTTCCTCCTCCCTCTCTCTCTCTGCCTGCCTCTTTGCCTACTTGTGATCTCTGTCTGTCAAATAAATAAAATCTTAAAAACAAAAACAAAAACAAAAAGCCAGTATAAACATTTACCCCCAATGCAGGGCTGGAACTCACAACCCCACGATCGAGAGTCACATGTTCCATACTGAGCCACATACTGAGTCCACATACTGAGCCAGCCAGGGGTCTCCATTATGTAGTTCTTAACAGTTATATATGAGGCATGACCATGAAGAAATGAGATTAGCCTTAACAAGAAATACAGTCACTGCCCTTAAACCACATACTTTATATCCCTAAGTCAAATAAGCTCCTTAAAAGCAAGGACTAGACTTAATAGCTCTCTCCCTTTCTCATCACACACCGTCCTTCCTACATAAGACCAGCATTTGCCCAAGACATACTCGGTATCTGTCAACTGCTTGACATAAATAGGTACAATCAGAACAGAAAGAGAAACTGCTAGTAGACATCAACAATAACTTCAGTTTTTTTCAACTATAAGTACTGTGAACTTCAAAGCACTGTATCAGTGTGCATTATTATTTCCCTCAATTCCTGATGTAGCAGTAGGACTTGGGAGGAATTGAAACCCAACCCGGAGATTTAACATGTCCAAAATGACTCTTGATTTCCACCTCCTCAAACTTGTTCCTTCTTGGTCTCAGTACTACCATCCACCCACCTATTCAATCCAAGAATTTACAAGTGTCTTCAGTTCCTTTCTACTTCTTTATTCAGTCCTTCACTCCTATAAGCTCTGTCCCTAACGTTTATCCTGCATCAGTTTGCTTCTCTCCTCCACTGCTACTGCCTAGTCCAAACCACCATCTTTTTCCTGGACTAAAGCAGTAACTTCTGACTGATTTCCCTACCTTCCATTCTTAATATAGCTGTTAGGATAATTACAAATAGGTGAATCAGATCATGTCACTTTCCTGTGTTAAAATGGCTCCCCCTGAGGGGTGCCTCCTGGCCCAGGCAGCACAGCATGCAACTCTTGATCTCTGATGGTGCGTTTAAGCCCCACTTTCCGTCAGAGATTACTAAAAATAAATAATAAATAATAAAATGGCTCCTGAACTTAAAATATTAACGCTTTACAAAGGCCTCTGCCTACTCCTCCCCCCTTCATCTCCTATAACTCTTTCCCTTGAAACTTCACTGGAATCCGAATGGTCTTCTGACCCTCAGATATTCCAAGCTTCTCCCTCACACCACGGCTTCTGACCTCATTTCTTGCATCTTATCTCTCCCACTCACACAGGACTGGCTCTTTACACTGACGCTCCAATATTATCTACTCGGAGATGGCTTCTTTGATCACTCTCGCTGAAGCAGTTCTGCCTCAATTCTTTATCACATTTTCTCCTTGTACCACTAACCACTATCTGATGTTATCTGGTGTGCTCTGTGCCGCCTCCTCTGACATGTAAACTCCAAAACAGGCAAAGATCTTGTCAGCCCTACCCACAGCTGTATCTGAAGCATTTAGAACACAGTGCTTGGTACCCAGAAGGTACTCAACAGAACAGTTTTTGAGTTCGATTCTAGCCCCTCCTTCCGACAGCTGAAGATACACAGAGGCTCTTAGAAGGAGGGCAACGTGTCTCAAACCAAGAGCATGTTTGTGGCAGATCTGAAAAACCTGAAGATCTGCAAGGATGTTAAATCGGGCCTCCCAAATTCCAAACTCAAGCTCTGGAAAATTTTTAGGAAAATAAACCAGCATGAGGGACAGAGCCAAATACGGTGCGAAACATGGTTATGGAAATGCATTCTCTCCCCTTCCCAATCCAGGCCCAAAATTCAAGCCGTCCCTCTGGCGGTGAATCCTCAGAGCCGCTCAGAGTTGGAGCTCCAAGGTCCAGACACGCGTTGCCTAGGCTCCCTCACACCTACCCCGGCGGGCTGAGAGCCACGCCCACCGCCTCCTCGCTATGATCTGATTGGCTGTCTTCGGCCAGGCCTAGTGCTCACCTGGAAGTTCCCGCATAAGGTAGAAGGGACCACAACCAGCCGCCGACTTGTCAGCGCCGGGAGGGGCCGCGGTCGCGGTGGGCGGCGGGGCCGTGCCGGGGCCCCCGCCCGGAGGAGGGGGAGGAGGAGGTGGAGGTTTTCCTGGTCCGAAGCCGAGTGCGGTTGGGGGTGGTGGTGGGTCAGCCTGAGCTCCGAACAGTGCCGAGAAATTCTCCATGGTCTTCTCCACCCCGGCGCGGTCCCGGTGTCTGGCGTCGGTCGTTTTCATTGGACAGTCCTTTCACGATGTTCCGCCCTCTTCCTCTGGGAGCCGCTTATCATTGGGTACCCAGCCTACCTTTTTCTGGCAACTACTTCCGTCGCTTTATGAGAACGTTCAGGAAGTGCTTTCTAAACTTACTAAAGTTTTCTCTGTAGTCTCCGAGCGCTACGGTCGCGTAGCCAATAAAATGACTTAACTAGAGAAAGCGACAGCTAGATCGACCAATAAAATGCAGTGTCCAATCAGAGATCTAGTTCCGGGCGCAGAGGCGGAGCATCCGAGACTAGACCCAATGGAAGTCTCAATGGTGGGAGAGGCGGGACCAGACCTACAGACACCGAAGCTGGGCGGGCACCGCAAAGGCCGGGAAGATGGCGGTCCTGGCACCTCTAATTGCTCTGGTGTATTCGGTGCCACGACTTTCACGATGGCTGGCCCGACCTTACTATCTTCTGTCAGCCCTGCTTTCTGTTGCATTCCTACTCGTGAGGAAGCTACCTCCTCTCTGCAACAGTCTCCCCACGCAACGCGAAGACGGCAACCCGTGTGACTTTGACTGGGTGAGCGGACCCCGCGACCTTCACTGTCCCTGTTCCCCGAGGTTGCATGCGGAGCCCCGAGGTTCACCTTTTTAAGGATACCTGAGGTTCCGAGCCTGTAGCGGACTTCCAGATAGTTAGAATGTAGGGCCTGGACCGTCATCGAGCCTAAACCCTTTCATGCTTAATTAAGATGGGAAAACCGCGGGTGAACTTGCACAACAGCCTGGCTCTTAGGAATCTTCAGTTCAGGGTTCTTTCCATCTCACCATCCACGCTGGTCAACACGTGTGTAGTGTTACAGGGCTACCCATCATGTAAAGCCTCCTGAGCCAGCGAGATAAAGGAGGGTAGTAGTACTCCGGTTTTATTAATGGAGACGTTGATCTCGGCGTGGTTAGATGAGTTAGGTTAGGCGAGTTGCCAAACTAGTCACTCATGAGTCAACTAGTGAGTGAATGCGACCTGAAACAACTTTTTGGCCATAGTACCTGCACACTCCATCAGCCGTCCCTTCAGTGAACATGAGAGAACAGAGAGCATGCGCTATCTGCTGGGCACTCTGCTGCATCCTCAGGATGCAGAAATGAACACAAGTGTTAGACTTGTTGGAAAGAAATTGTAAAAAAAAAGAAAGAAAGAAAGAAAGAAAAAAAATTGTAAAGAAATCTCTCTCCAGACGCTTGCTGTACTTAAGTAAGAGCAGAGAAAAATGAGTTGAAGCTCTGTGCTCTCTGCTCTACAGCTGCAGCTGTGTTGGGGGCGGGGGAGGGGGGCGGTGTTCAACCTGAGTTTTTGTCTTTCCCAGTCCCCAGAGTGAATCCTGACCTTTACTGGGACCCACTCCCTTATTTTTATTCTCCATCCCTTGTTAATGCTTTCATACTTCCTCTGCCCTTTCCCAGTGTTACTGATAAGTTCAATTGTAGCCATGCGACTTCAGAAGTTCCTATTTTTGTAGTGGTCCCCCCTTATGTGGGGCAGCTGGGATGGTGGGGGTATTCATTGCAAGACCCCAGTGGTTACCTGAAACCCTGGATAGTACCAAACCTTATATATATAATGTCTTGTCCTATGTGTATATATATATATATATATATATATATATATATATAATAAATCAATCTATAATTTCGATGCAGTAAGAGATTAACAGCAATAACTGATAGTAAATTAGAACAATTATAACAAAGTAACATAATGAAAATTAGGTCATTGTGGTCTCTCTGTCTACCTCCCTTAAAATACCTTACTGTACTATACTCATCCTTCTAATGATGATATCTGATGATAAAGTGAGGTGACATGAAGTGAGGTGAATGACATAGACATTGTAATATCGCATTAGACTAGTGTGAGAAAAATCTGATAAAATAGACAAATATTGATTTCTTTCTTTTTTAAATTTAATTAAATTAATTAATTTATTTGACAGAGAGAGAGAGACAGCAAGAGAGGGAACACAAGCAGTGGGAGTGGGAGAGGGAGAAGTAGGCTTCCTGCCAAGCAAGGAGCCCAGTGCAGGACCAGATCCCAGGATCCTGGGACCATGACCAGAGCCGAAGGCAGATGCTTAATGACTGAGCCACCCAGGCGCCCCAAATAATTGATTTCTTTAGATAAATTTGAGCTAATAAACATGGAAGGATTGATACAATTTATTTTTTTAAGACTTTATTTATTAGAGAACATAAGCATGGGCAGCAGCAGGCAGAGGGAGAAGCAGACTCCCCAGTAAGTAAAGAGCCGGATGTGGGACTTGATCCCAGCACTCTGGAATCATGACCTGAACCACAGGCAGACACTTAACCGATTGAACCACCCAGGAGTGTCAAGGATTGATAACATTTTAAAAATTATTCAGCAGAGGTATTTGACTAGTTCAGTCAGTGGAGCATACAACCCTTGATCTCAGGGTCATGTGTTCAAGCCCCACATCATTAGGCATAGTGCTTACTAAAAACAAAAACAAGCAAACAAAAAAAAACCCCAAACACCCAACCAACCAAATAAAAACAAAAGCATATGTCAACCCTAATGAAATGATAAACTTAGGGAATGATCATCTGTGGATACTAAAACCATCAGATGAAAGGATCGGGTATCCTCTGAAGGGAGGCAATAGGGAGTGTCTTAGCACCACCCATGATGTATTTCTGGCAAAAGATTTGGGTTGCATTGTATTCAAGCCTCTAGATTTCATTGCCACTTTACAAGAAATATGGGTGATTGAAAACCATCATCAGAAGAACACATACCTTAAGTTAGCAAGCAGCCAAATCCGGAAAGTGGGAAAGTTAGGAGTACAAATGGCTCAGTGTCTTCAACAGATAAGTAGATTGGATTTTATAAAAATGAAGAATAGATATTCTCTCTCTCTTTTTTTTTTAAATATTTAATTTATTTATTATTTTTTTCTTTTTTTAAAAAAAGATTTTATTTATTTACTTGAGAGAGAGACAGTGAGCGAGAGCATGAACGAGGAGAAGGTCAGAGAGAGAAGCAGACTCCCCATGGAGCTGGGAGTCCGATGCGGGACTCGATCCCGGGACTCCAGGATCATGACCTGAGCCGAAGGCAGTCGTCCAACCAACTGAGCCACCCAGGCATCCCGAAATAATTTATTTATTTATTTGACAGCACAAGCAGAGGGAGAAGTAGGCTCCCTGCTGAGCAAGGGAGCTCAATCCTAGGACCTTGGGACCATGACCTGAGCCGAAGGTAGATGCTTAACGACTGAGCCACCCAGGCGCCCCAAGAATAGATTTTTTTTTTTTAAGATTTTATTTATTTAATGGACAGACAGAGATCACAAGTAGGCAGAGAGAGGGTGGAGGAAGCAGGCTCCCTGCTGAGCAGAGAGCCTGATGTGGGCCAGGACCCTGAGATCATGACTTGAACTGAAGGCAGAGGCTTTAACCCACTGAGCCACCCAGGCGCCCCAAGAATAGGTGTTCTTTAGAGATAAAGGAAGATCAAAGAAACACATAAGCCAAATGCATTGCATAGATCTGGCTTGCTTGTTCCTGATTTGCACAAACTGCACAAAGATAATTTGAAATTATGGGTATCATTTGAATAAGGACCAAGTATTTAATGACAGCAAGGAATTATTAATTGTGTTAAGTGTGAAATGGTATTTTGGTTTGTTAAAAAAAAAAAGTCTCAGGGTAACTGACTCTGGCTGGCTCAGTTGGAAGACCATGTAGTTCTTTATCTTGGAGTTGTGAGTTTGAGCCTCTCATTGGAAGTAGAGATTACTAAAACAAACAAACTTAAAAAGACCTGGCAGCGGTGGGGGGGACTTCTTAAAAAAAAAAGTCCTTGGGGCACCTGGGCGGCTTAGTTGGTTAAGTATCCAACTCCTGATTTTGCTCAGGTCAACCTGGGTGTGGAGCTTGCTTAAGATTATGTCTCTCCCTCTCTACCCTGTCCCCCCCTTTTAAAAAAAAGTCCATGGGGCACCTGTGTGGCTCAGTGGGTTAAGCCTCTGCCTGGGCTTAGGTCATGATCTCAGGGTCCTGGGATGGAGCCCCGCATTGGGCTTTCTGCTCAGCAGGGAGCCTGCTTCCCCCTCTCTTGTTTGCTTGCCTCTCTGCCTACCTGTGATCTCTCTCTGTCAAATAAATAAATAAAATCTTAAAAAAAAAGTTTCTATTAAAAAAGAAAGTCCTTATATGTAAGAGATACACACAAGTTTAGAATTTGCTTTGTTTCTCCAAAAAAAGTGGGTAGCATAGATGAAAGGGAACTGTTTTGCCAGATGTTACTGTTAAATCTGAGTAGAAGGGATTAAATAAAGTATTGTAGGGGAGGAAAAAATTTTTCCTCCACCTCTCCGAGGTCTTGGCTGAGACCCCTGTAATAAAAGATTAAAAACAAAAGACAAGTATATTAACATGTATATCTCATGTATGTACTAGAGATACCCAGGGAAAATGAATTAACTCAGAGGTGGATTAGAACTCTGGTTTATGGGGCACCTGGGTGGCTCAGTGGGTTAAAGCTTCTGATTTTGGCTCAGGTCACGCTCTCAGGGTCAGTGGGGAGCCAGCTTCCTCCTCTCTCTCTGCCTGCCTCTCTGACTGCTTGTGATCTCTGTCTATCAAATAGATAATAAAATCTTAAAAAAAAAAAAAGAACTCTGGCTTATATCATATCCTCAACAAAGAGCAATACATTTTTGGAGAAATGACTGCACAAAGGAGAGAAGTTTTAGGCTTCCAAGAACAGCAGACTGCGGGAAGGTAAAATAAGGTAGATAAAGGCTCTTGTTTGTTTTTTTAGTTTCCTCTGGTGCTGTCTCCAGGCTGATAGGGTCTAAACTTGTCTCCCTTGATTAACTTTTGTCCTTTCTGGTAAGGGTTGGAGGAATATTTTTAAAAACTTATATCTTGGGGCGCCTGGGTGGCTCAGTGGGTTAAAGCCTCTGCCTTCAGCTCAGGTCATGATCCCAGGGGTCCTGGGATTAAGCCCTGCATCAGGATCTCTGCTCAGCGGGGAGCCTGCTTCTTCCTCTCTCTGCCTGCCTCTCTGCCTACTTGTGGTCTCTCTCTCTCTCTCTCTGTCAAATAAATAAATAAAATCTTAAAAAACAAACAAACAAACAAAAAAACTTATGTCTTGCTTCAGGGCACCTGGGTGGCTCAGTCAGTTAATCTTGTGACTCTTGGTTTTGGCTCAGGGTTTTGAGATCCAGCCCGGTGTGGGGCTCTGAGCCCAGTGCACAGTCTGCTTGAGATTCTCTTCCTCTCCTTCCTCTTCTGTATCCTCCCTGCGCTTTTGAGCTTGCACACGCTTTCTCTCTCAAATAAATAAATAAAATCTAAAAAGAAAAATTATGTCTTGCTTTTAGACAAATAGAGGGCAAGGAGCTTTTCTTGTATCTATTTCTTAATTGCTTTTAGGCTCAAAATTATTATGCAGAATAATCCAAAGTGGCATATTGGGGGGGGGCACATTCTTCTGCCTTCTAGTAGCCTATTTTTATGTATGTTTGAAATTTTCCATAATAAAAGGTTTAAAAACAAGGAACAAACATGCAGTCCCCAAAAGGGACTCTGCTTCATACTGTGTGTCTCGAACCCTGGCTCCTTCTGCCTCCCCCTATGGCCGTAGGGTCCTGCCATCATCAGCCGGCCTGCCGATGAGGACAGGAAGCTGGAATCCGAGGACACACACCTGCTTACTGGCTGGCGAGACGTGGCACGTGGTTTCCACTCACATTCCACGCAGGAATACTAGTCATAACAGTGCTCCTTCAGCTCAAGTAGACCGAGAATCCAGCTGCAGTATGCGCAGGAGGAAACAGAAACAGAGTTTGGAGTATACATAGCCAGTCTTTGCCAGTGACCCACTGTCTTTAGGCACTCTTCCTTTCACTCCTACTTTGGCCTCCTGCTTGACCACAGGTCCTTTTTTTTTTTTTTTCCTTTTAAGTTCATCTTTCCACATTTGTTAAATACCAGCTCTCAACCCAACTTCATTTGTGAAAATGTGCTGCTTTCTGCTCTGGAATATTTAATAAGATCTCTTGTATTCCCTAGCCCCCACTTTATATGTCTGTTGCTAAAGCCAGTTGATTACTTTTTGTTGGAAACTGATGCTAAAAACCCAGGACCTAAGGTCCCTGACTTCTAGCTGTAAATTGTGGTTGATTGGTTCTGTGTGAAATAGTGATCTGGGTTCCTGTACTGTAAACAGAAAGGTCTGGTAGGCCTCAGACCATCTAGACTAGTTGCCTTCCCTTCGCATGCTTTCTCTCACAGGATCCTTGTTATGCATTACAGTCTTTACTCTTTGAAATTACCTTGTTTCTTGGACGTGATTATTGCCTGTCTCACAGGCCTTAGAGCCCAGGGAGTGAGAAAGAACTAAAAGCCCAAGGTACTGAGAAGGGCCTTCTAAAGTTCTGAGAGGCCCCCTTCAGCTCTCAAAGCCTATTAAAGGTGCATGGATTAAACAATGAATATTGGATGGGAAAAGTTTTATTTATTTTGTTTTATTTTGAGTTGGTAATACTGTCTTACAATATCCATGTGGTTTTGGGCTTTATGCATTTCTTTCATACCTATTATCTCATGTACTCCTCACAGTAACCTTTTGAGACAGATACTCTTCCACTGAGGAAACCAAAGCTCAGAGGTTAAGTGATCTGCCCGAAGGGCACCAGCAAGCTTGTGGCAGGGTAGAACCTGACTAGTGGTGTTCCCACTACATGTTCGCCAACCCAGTTATTTGTTTGCTGGTGCCATCGCCAGTTTGGGTCTCTGTTGGTTTTTAGTCTGTATTTGGCTCCCTTCCCCACCCAAAGCGTCTGTGTTTATGGCCTTCCCATCACTTTGATTCTGTTCCAGAGAGAAGTGGAGATCCTGATGTTCCTCAGTGCCATTGTGATGATGAAGAACCGCAGATCCAGTAAGTTTAGCCTGCGCCTCAGTTTCTCCAGCTCAGGCCACATGCCCTCTGGAGCTGCTTCATCCTTGTTAGGAGAGGGGCATTATCTGGTGACTGAGTCCCTCACTCCATGCCAGAGCTGAATTTGATCTTGGACTTTTATCCTCTTTCCCCTCTCCCATTTCGAAGTACCACAGGAAGAGTGACAAAAAGGATATAGAAGCATGCTGCCCAGCCTGACCTGTGACCTCTTTGTGTTTCAGTCACTGTGGAGCAACATATAGGCAACATCTTCATGTTTAGTAAAGTGGCCAATGCAATTCTTTTCTTCCGTCTGGATATTCGCATGGGCCTGCTTTACATCACACTCTGCATAGGTAAGGAGATAGGTTGTGGGAACCAAATTCCAACCCCAAATCGGTCTCTCCATACCCTTCTTCCATATCTTTTACCTAATTAATTATGTATGTGGCTCAGGTGATAAGAATCTACAGAAACTTTAAGAAGAAGGGAATGTGTCAGTGGTCTGCATATGTCCACAGTGCATATTCTTTGGGTCCTAAAATCTTTGAGTCAGTTGGAAGTAAATCTCCTGCTGTAGGCCTTATTTGTTTCCTCTCACATCTGTTTTCCATGTTTAGTGTTCCTGATGACGTGTAAACCTCCTCTGTATATGGGCCCTGAGTACATCAAGTACTTCAGTGATAAAACCATTGATGTGAGTTCTCTTCCTCTTCTCCTTGTTTCTTGTGTCCTTTGTGGGTGTTTTTGTAGTTGTGCTTTTTACTCACTTGGAGGAGTAACTGCTTCAGATTGGAAGTCAGCGGTACTGTGGTTTGTTTCAGGACTGAGGGGGAGAGGGGAGGGAAAGCCAGGGTGAGGAGTTAGATGCTCAAGTCTGAACTTTTCTGGAAGCCTTTGTGATTCACCTCACTGGTTCTTCCCTGTGTGTGGCAGGAAGAGCTAGAGCGGGACAAGAGGGTCACTTGGATTGTGGAATTCTTTGCCAATTGGTCTAATGACTGCCAGTCGTTCGCTCCTATCTATGCTGACCTCTCCCTCAAGTGAGTACTGTATGGGAGGGATGACGGAAGCGGAGGTGCTGTGCTTTCCCTCTCATTGTTTTTGGACCTGATTTCTCACATTGCAACCAAAGGCGTTTCCCCCCTCCCTAAATATTTGTATTTCCACTTCCCTTGACCCACTGTCTTCTTTCCTTATGTAAATAATATATTTTTCTTAGGTACAACTGTACAGGACTAAATTTTGGGAAGGTGGACGTTGGACGCTACACTGATGTTAGTACACGGTATGTAAGGGCCTAGATAGAGGGCCTAGCAGTAAATCACTTGCAGTGATGTAGACAGATGCATTTATAGAGCCCTTTCTGGGTCCTGTAGGTACAAAGTGAGCACATCGCCCCTCACCAAGCAGCTCCCTACCCTGATCCTATTCCAAGGTGGCAAAGAGGTCATGCGGCGGCCACAGATTGACAAGAAAGGACGAGCTGTCTCTTGGACCTTCTCTGAGGTACTGAAAGAGTGAGCGAGTGGTTTGGAGAAGGGTGTAGAACAGTGGTCCGCTTTGGAGTCCAACCTGGGTTTGATTCCTGGCTCTGCTGCTTGGCCCACTAGTTTTGAGGGTGTGGACTAGTTACCGGATTTCATTCATGAATTCACTCAGCAAAATTTGTTGTGCTTCTACCATGTGCCAGAACTCCAAGTACAGGGGAACAGTTATTAGTTAAGATTCAGTCTCAAGAGCCCTTGTCAGTATAGTCTGTAGACCTGAGGTTCCTTAGCAGAAAATTGAAGAGAGTAACACTCGGATCACAGGGTTGTTTTGTAGAGGATATTAAATAGTGTAGCTGTAATTCTTGGCACAGGGATGGTCGCATAATGGGTACTTAACTGTACAGGGTTGACTCTTCCAGGTACCCAAAAAAGGAGTTAGATTAGAATAGATTTCTGTCCTTTTCTTCCTTTTTTCCTAGACTGTCTAAGTGTCTGAATACTTCTTACTTCCTAGTAGGGTCTGTCCCACCAGAACCCTGATGTGTGTATGTACCTCTTTTGTGCAGGAGAATGTGATCCGAGAATTCAACTTGAATGAACTGTATCAACGGGCCAAGAAGCTATCAAAGGGTGGAGACAATACCCCCGAGGAGCGGCCTGTGGCGTCAAACCCCATGGAAGTACCAGTTGGGGAAAGCAAGAAGGACAAATAGAATCCCTGCCTTGTCAGTGCTTCCTCACCTCTGAGGCCCTGCCCCTCCTATAACCACAAGCCTTGTGTAAGGCCTGGGCCTTTTATTTATGTTTTCTCCTTTGGCTATCCCTGAGTGGGGCAGGGTGCTGCTTCTGATTTTAAAGAGGCTTCCAGGGAATTGACAGGCACCCTCCAGGATGGCCTCCACTGCTGTGACCAACTTTAACTGGAAGAAGGGAGAAATCTGCCATGGATGAGGAAATGCTTTCCCTCCAAGCTTGGGTCAGTTATCAGTTCTTGTCCATCACTCACATGTCTCCAACATGCTGTGTGTTCATCCCTCCTCTTAGTTGTCCTACACAGTCTGCTTAGATTATATTCAACCCAGCAGAAGATGCCTGTGTATGGAGTCTGCGCTAGGACTTTTCCCTCAAGGACACTTGCTTCTCTAGGCAGTTCCTGGCTTGGTCTGTGGCCTTCATTAAAAAGTATAAGGCTAATTTTGTCATTGGTCCCAAGGAGGAACCTTTAACCACAGAGTGTACTCATCGAAGATAATATTGCATAATCCCCCTATTTTTTGGAGTTTGGGAGGAAGGGGAATAGGTTTGAGACATTCCTTTGTGTGGTGGGGCCTCCCAGAGAAAGCTCTTGGGCAGGAATGGGGTTTCACTTACTCCCTACTCCCAACGCCCAGTTGATGGTTTTCCATAATAAAGAAACTGGGATTTCCTTTTGTTTGTGCCTTTGTGTGTTCCTCGCCTATTAGAAAAGCCTGGCCTTGCAGAGGAAGCGCCTATCTCCTCCTAAACTTCAAAGGCCATCCTGTTGAGTTTCTCCAACTGCCCAGCAATGGCCCCCAGGACCTGGGAAGTTTAGTTACCTGAATCCCAGAGTACTGACCTCACGGAGTTAGGCTGTGGGTTTGGTTTGGGATTGGGCCGCGGTTTCCAGGGAGCGGGGGTGGGGTTTGTATGTTGTGGTCCAAGCTATTTAGCGCGATGGAGGCTTGCAGAAACGCCTGTGTGAAGCCAGGCTTGTTTGAGAGCTACCTAGTCCGCGCCCCTCCGCAAGCGCGGGTGGTTCGGTCTGGGGCTTGTAGCTCCCGCCGCCACGTGCAGAGTGGTAGTGCCCCAGGGAGCGCCCCCCCATCCGCGAGCAGAGTGGTTATGTCCTGAGAGGGCCGCCCCCCGTCCGCGGGCAGAGTGGTTGTGCCCAGGGAGCCCGCCCCCAGACCACGTGTGCGCCGGGCCACGCGCTGCGCAGCTAGGGAGACGCTTTGTTCCGGCGGCGGGCTTCCGGGCCGGTGGTTTGGAGCTGGGAGCGGTGCGGGCCGGACCCCTATTCGCGCCCAGGCCGGCTCGGCTCCCGGCAGGTCTCCGGGCGCCATGGCTTCTCGTGGGAGAAAGCGGAAGGCCGAGGTGGCGGTGGTCGCGGCGGCGGCCAAACTGGAGAGGCCAGCGAAGGCAGGGGAGGCGACCGTCGTGATCGAGCATTGGTGAGGGGCCTGGAGAGGCCCGGGGAGGCGACTAGGGCGTCGCAGGCCAAGGCCTCAGCCTCTGACCTTCCCCGTCTCTCTTTAGCACGAGCTGACGCGTCTACGGGCGCAACGCCGCGGCCCTGAGCCAGGCGCTGCGCCTGGAGACCCCGGAGCTTCCCGTGGAGGTGAACCCTGCCAAGCCCCGGAGGGGCAGCTTCGAGGTGACGCTGCTGCGCCCAGACGGCAGCAGTGAGTCGGGGCCCGGGGGCAGGCGGGAGGCGCTGGTCTCAGACCGTGGGCACCTCGGCATTTGGGGGACGTGCTGGTGCATTCCAAAGTGACTGGCTTTATTGGTCTTTTCCCAGGTGTGGAGCTCTGGACTGGGATTAAGAAGGGGCCCCCACGCAAACTGAAGTTCCCGGAGCCTCAAGAGGTGGTGAAGGAGCTGAAGAAGCACCTTTCGTAGGGTGTTTTGGATAGAAGTCCTCAACGCTGAGGTTTGAAGGGGGCTTGGGTAGATTTGGGTATTTGCGAAGCAGCCCTCATTGCACACACGATCTACAACTTCTTTTCTTGCTCAGGATTTCCTTTGCTCCTGGGTAGGAAAACTAGAACTCGGCAGTAAAATTATTTCCTGTTGGTGTGCCATTTGCTAATTGGACGCATGTTTTGAGCTAAGTTACAGGGTGCTGATGGTAATGTGAATGACTGTAGAAATGCAATTTGTGCCCTTTAAAGATGTGGATTATTGCCGTGGGTGGGGGTACGGGCCCTTTTTGTTTCCGTTAGATTTATTTTGCACCCTTGATGGCAGTTGTTTTCGTTTCTTAAAGCTGGTGGTATAAAATCCCACTGGTTTCCTCGTTTGGGAGTTAAAGTTATTAGCACTTGTTTTTGCTATTTTCCCCGCCTTGTACTGGCCAGAATTTTTGTGTAACCTCATGTGTGCTTATCCCTACCCTACCTTTTTGTGTCTTTTGTTTCGTTTGTAGTATGTTTTCTGTTAATCCCATGTGAAAACTACAGTAGTATCCCTCATAGCCCCAAGGATTTGACGGGTCTTTATCTCTAGTCCTTGGACACGTTGTCAGGCACCTGATATGCTAAGTAAAATGGGGGAGGGTGCAATTCTTGAATTCTCCTTGGTTTGTGGGTTCTGGGGTGGGGGACACAGCTTCCTCAGGCTTTTGGATTTCCTGGACCCTTTCTCTAAACTTTTTTTTTTTCCCTTGTCATGTTTACAGCTTCCTGTCTCTGGTGATGTTGGAGCACTTATGATGGAACATGGCCAAACTTTAGTCATGTACCTGAAATCGTGGTTTCTTCCCCTCCAGAAAGGATGGTTCACTTGTGAGGCAACCCGCTAGTAAGGCATTGAACAGTTCTTGGATTTGGTTCAATAAAAGTTGAAATAAAGTGTTTGAATAATAAAGTAAAACTTAATCTTATGATAAGAAATGGACAAAACCAGCTTTTTGTGGGATTGGCTCCCTTTGTATTTTTTTTTTTCATATTCTGAGGTCACAAATTAACCTGGAGCTCCTAGGTTCTCTGGTAGATCATGTGAAATACTTGCAAAAACTGTGGGGGGAAAAAAGCAAATAATTTATTTTTTTTTAAAAAGCATCTATGTTTATCAACTCACTTCTTGGAAGTGATGACGGGTTATGTCTTTTTGGCCCTTGCAAAGGTCTGGCTAGACCTCCCATACTGGACTCAATAAGCCACACATGTTAGGTATGGGAAAATGTCCTGTTAGTCGTACCCACTTGTTCCACCCCAGCACTGTTTTCACACCTAAAATATTTTATGTTTTGTAGAAAGTATTTTTTCTCATTTATTATTGAATTAGCAGTGACTAGATGCTTCATAACTTAGGAGACCTGGTGCTGGTTGTTACTTATGATCCAGTAGAGTTGGGGACCACACAGTTTATAGTTTCACTTGTTTATCACTAACTGGAAAATAGATTACAATGAAATAAGATGGTTCAAGTTCATAATTTTGTACCTATGGTACTATTTTTGCCTGGCTCCCAAAGCCTGGGGAGAAGAAGGGACCTTAAGAGAGCTAGGAGTATACCTGCCTCTTGTGTTAAGAGGACCCGGCATATGCTAGCCTCTGTCAATATCCCTTTCGCTAGCCAACGTTTCCCACCCTCCCATTGCCCCTAACCCACTTCCTGTTCTACGTTAGTATGTCCACTTCTGTGTCTGACTCTGAGGAAGGGTCGGGCCACACAGAGGGAATACCAGTGGGCACCAGCCTCCCCTCTGATGTCCAGTCCACCACATCAATCTCTTCCTCTTCGGAGCTGGCAGAAGGCGGGTCCAACAACTCAGAGTTGTCAGGTACCTCCTTGCCCGCCTCTGGAGCAGAATACAACACCTCATCCATACTTAGGGACACTTCTGGCCCAGTGTCCATCCAGTTTGAACAGGGAGGGGAGAGGTCCTCATAGGACCTTTGGGGAAGGTCAAGAGAGTCCATATGAAGCTTATCTCTCTGACCATCCAGTGGTTGGGAACTGGTAATTTCCAGATCTGGAGTCCAGGAACCTCCTACTGAAAGTACCTCTCCTTCACTCACCTCAGAGGGTATGACAAGGGGGCTAAGGGACTCAATTGGCTCTTTGTTCTCAGAAGGCATAACAAGGGGGCTAAAGGGCTCAACTGGCTCTTTGTTCTCACCAACTGGTTCCTTTTCCAGTCCTGTGAGCTCCCTGGGCCAGAGTTCCAAGTCTGGCAAACACCATTCTTCCCCTTCAATCCAGTTCTTTCCTGTTTCTGTCAGATGATAGCTAGGGGTCCTGCAGCCCTCCCCTCCAGGACTTTGCAGAGACCCTATGGGGGGCTCAATGTCTGAGCCACACAGCATGAAGTCCAGGATCTCCTCTAGCTCGCTGGTGGCAGCAGCGCTCGTGATGCGGTACTCCTCGGCTTCGCAGGGCTGCCCCAGCAGGGCTGTGTCAAATGCATAGGGCTCTCTGCAGTCCATAGCCAACCCAGGTTCCTTCCCTATCAGTTCTGGACTGGACCCGAACTCAGACTTCACTACTGCGTGGTCTGGGGAGCGGCTAGCAGAGAGCAGAATGTCTTGGAGTCTAGAGCACAAGGGGGAGTCCTGACAAAGGTCTACCTGAGCAGATGACAGTTCCTGCTCTTTATGTGAGGATGGCTGAGTACTCGCAGTCTCTTCCAAGTGCTGAGCTTCCAGGATCTGAGGGCTGTCTTGAGAATTTTTGAGGGGAGGCTCTTGTACCACCTCCCAGCATGTCCCATTGACAATCTTCCGAAGTTTCACTCTTCCAACTTGCCCCTCTTCTACAGAGTCTGAGTTCGGTGCCCTGACTTCAGGGCTCCGCTTCTTGCTCCCACCTGTCTTCCCAAGGCCAGATGGGCTTGGGATGCTCTGTAGAGGACTAGCTCTCCCTGGTTTTTCCTTGTCTTCTGGTACTTTATTTATACTCTTCTGCCGCCAAAGGCGCCGGCCAGGGGCTGTGGGTACTGAGGTGGGTCTGCTTACCATGCTAGAAGGCTTGGATGTACAGGTATCAGGAGACGGCTTTGAGCGACTCAGTCTGATCTTTCTGGGCAATAGCCGCTCATCTACATAAGGGTACATACTGGGTGGAGAAAGTGCTGTAGGAACAATGGCAGGGTCACTCTTGTTCTCTCTTGGTCCCTGACTGTGGCTTGATGGTGAAGAGCTTTTTTCTTGTGGAGTTGGGCAAGCTCTGGCCTTCTTCTTGAGCAGGTTGCCAGTCAAGTTCTCTGCATTCTGTCGGTTGCTTTTCTCTAGGGGCCCCTCGTCCTTCCCGGAGGACTTCAATCTCACTGGCCCAAGAGGGCAAGGAGTCTGGGTCACAGGCAGTGGAGTCCGAGGGTGGCGGCTGGATGCCACCACCCTGGCAGAGATTGGTGCAGCCGCTGGAGGCTGTAAGCACTCCCTGTTTAGTCTTCGGCCCTGGGGAGCCTTCACCAACTTCCCACCCTCTAGCTGAAGGGATTCTAGCTCAGATACACGGAGCTGACGGGCAGCAGAAAGCACATCCTGGGCTTCTTCTCGAGATACTTCCATCTCTGAGGTATATAAGAAGTCCACCAGCTTCCTGAGTGTCCTGATCTTCAAGCCCCCCAGCTCCAGCACCACCTTCCGACCCTGAGCTGGCCTCTCCCGCTCCAGGCGCTCTGTGAAGAAGGGGCTGCAGGCTGACAGGATGCAGCAATGAGCTGGGACTGCCTCACCTGGAAGGAAGTCCAAACACTTTATCTTAAGCAAACTGGCATGTTCATGGGCTGAGCAGAGTCTTTACCACCCAAATGTGCTGTTCTTTCTCTCAGTTTTCCTCCATGGAAGTTCAAATAGGAGAAATCTGTTCCTTCTGTCCGCCTGGAACCTTTTGTCATTACCTAGCTAACACCATTTTATCTTTCAAAATCTAGTTTAGGGACTGCTTGGGGGGCTCGGTTGACTATCTGCCTTGGGCTTCAGTCATGATCTCAGAGTTCTGGGATTGTGAGGCTCCCTGCTCAGTGGGGAATCTGCTTCCTCTCCTTTTGCACGCCCCTCCCCCTGCCCCAACCAACCACCACTCCTGCTCGCTCTCTCAAATAAATAAAATCTTAAAACAAAAACAAAACCCTGAAAATCTAATTTGGTCATTACTTCTTCAGAAAGCCTTTCCCCATGCCACGTCAAGTCTAGGTTAGGTGCTTCTGGGCACGAGGAGGTACTCTAGCTATCAGAGCACTTAGATACCCATATTGTAAGTGTCCATCTCCTTCACTGAAGTGAAGCTTTATGACTGAGACTATCTGCTCACAGAGGTATAACCTGCTGCTTGACACAAGGAGAAGTTCAAATTTTTTTTTTTTAGACTCACAGGAGAGTTTTAAAAATTTTACAGAAGCTGTTTGTAATAGAATGTGAGCTTTGGATGTAGACAATCATGGTTCAATTCTCTCCTGCCCCTCTTAGGCACTACCTCCCAGGCAGTGGTCTGTCCTCAGCCACCTTCCTTATGGGTACTTCCCTGGCAATCTCAGTCTCTCTCATGGCTTCAATTTCCAAAGGCTTGCTGCTGACTCCCAGGTCCTACTTCTGCCCAAATACCTTTTTCCTGAGCCACTAAACATGCCATAGCCTGTATCAACCTTTCTAGAAAATGAACTCCGTTCCCTAACCCCAAAACCTCCCATTTCTTACATCCAGCTGCCCAAGCCTGGAAACTACAAGTCATCTTTGATTGTTCTCCTTTAACCTCTGTATCTAATCAAACAGTGATTTTTATCTATTTATTTATTTTTAAAGATTTTATTTATTTGACAGAGAGATCACAAGCAGGCAGGCAGAGCAGCAGGCAGAGAGAGGGGAAAGTAGTCTCCCCACCGAGCAGAGATCCTGATGCGGGGCTCAATCCCAGGACCCTGAGATCATGACCCGAGCTGAAGGCAGAGACTTAACCCACTGAGCCACCTAGGTGTCCCTTATCTATTTATTTTTAAAGATATTTTTCCTTATTTTTAAAACTTTTAATATAGTTCAAATCAGTGGGCCAGGTTCACGTAAGCTCATTCACTGCCAAACCCAGGGGGAGGGACTGCTTCAGTTTCTCTGCCTTCTCCTTGTCTATGATGACCAAGGTGTAAAGGTATCTTCTGCACCGAACTTTAAAACTTCATGTTATCCTTACTTTTCTTGTTCTTGATGGATTTGGCATCCCTCACCTGGCCATGAGCAGAAAGTCCTTGATTTCCTTGATTTTGCAAGGCGTGGCTATGGAGCAACTTGGGAGTGTGCAGCCAGGACAGCAAGTGGCAAGGAGGATGGAAAAGCTAAAAATTTTTAGGTAACCTCTACACCCAACATGGGGCTCAAATTCAAAACCCTGAGATCAACAGTCACAGGCTCCACTGACTGAACCAGCCAGGCGCCCCTCAAACATTAATCTTAAAAAAAAAAAAAAAAAAAAAAGATACTATTTCTTGAATCCTTATTGCATGCCATGTAATATACTAAGTCAGGGTTTTACCAGTATTCATTCATTTGCTCTTCACTGCAATCCTGTGAAGTAGCTGCTATTACAGATGAGTAAACCGTGGCATAGCTAAGTAACATATCGACCACAATTACACGGTTAGCAAGTCACAGGAAGAGGATTTGAACCCAGGAAGTTTCGTTACAGAGCTTAAGCCCTTAACGGCTCCAAGTTTTGTAAATTATTTTTGTTTATAAACCATACATTTTTCTCTATTCTCAATGTCTAGTTTTAGGCTACCATTCCCTCACTGGATTCCAAAATGACCTCCTATCTGGGCTGAACAACAATCCAATCCAATAATTCTCATGCAGCCTAAGTGCTATTTTTAAAGTAGGCATCTGATCATGACCTTCCTCTTAATACCTTTAAATACATTTTCTGGGGCCCCTGGGTGGCTCAGTCAGTTGAGCTTCTGACTCCCGGTCTCATTCTGGGTCATGATCTCGTCGTAATGGGATTGAGCCCTGTGGCAGGCTCTACACTCAGCAGGGAGTCTGCTTGAGATTCCCCCCTCTCCCTCTGCCTCTCCCCGCTTGCACACACACACTCTTTCTAAAATAAATCTTTTTTTTTAAAAAGATTTTATTTAGGGCACCTGAGTGGCTCAGTGGGTTAAAGCCTCTGCCTTCAGCTCGGGTCATGATCCCAGGGTCCTGGGATGGAGTCCCACATCCGGCTCTCTGCTCGGCAGGGAGCCTGCTTCTTCCTCTCTCTCTGCCTGCCTCTCTGCCTACTTGTGATCGCTGTCTGTCAAATAAATAAATGCCTCTCTGCCTACTTGTGATCGCTGTCTGTCAAATAAATAAATAAAAATCTTAAAAAAAATTTTTTTAAAATTTATTTACTTGACAGAGAGCGATCACAAGTAGGCAGAGAGGCAGGCAGAGAGAGAGGAAGAAGCAGGCTCCCTGCCGAGCAGAGAGCCGGATGTGGGACTCCATCCCAGGACCCTGGGATCATGACCTGAGCCGAAAGGAAGAGGCTTAACCCACTGAGCCACCTAGGCGCCCTAAAATAAATAAATCTCAAACAAAATAAATACATTTTCCAATGTTCTGAGGATAAGACCTACTTCTTTGCACAACACTTCAGAACTCACACGTTGCTGCTAATTTCTCTCCCCGTATCTCTCATCAATACACTTCCTGGAGTCTGCCCTCTAGCCATAGTGAACCACTCACAAATCCTTGGTTGCATCTTCATCTCTGTACATGTTGTTTTCTCTGCCTGAGGAAATCTTTCCCCACTTCCTTCTACTCCTGTTTGTCCTCCAGATCTCCACTAAGAGATTATTTTTTCCAAGAAAATCACCCTAACCTGTGTCCCCCAACCTCCTCATGTCTGGGAAGGTGCCCCTCTCTTGTGCTCCTGTCTCAGTGTTATTTATTATATTGCAGTTACTTGGATCCACTGTTACCTCAGGTTTCTCTCCCCTTTACGTGATTTCCGTATAAGAAGGGATTTTATCTTCATACAGTATATATGCCCATGCTTGTACACTGTTATACAACAGGCAATTGTTTTTTTAAAAATTTTTGAATTAAGGAATGAATTCCAATTCTGTACTTACTAAGAGAACCAACAGGTAAGACAAATTAACTCCCTAAGCCTCAATTCATTCATCTGTAGAACTGGAACCATATCACATTATCTCACAAGACTGTTGTAAGAATCAAATGAGACACTAGACGATATTGTATGTACTCTGCAAAGTACAGAGTGCTACACGATGTTGGTTGTCATAATCCCTTTTTATAAATGAAGAAACTGAGCTCCAGAGAGATGAAGTGAGGCTTGGGCATTTGTCACTTAATTTCTAAGTAACAAAGCTAAGACTCTGACCCCTAGTCTTGGGCTTTTTATAGGATACCAGGCTCAGGGCGCCTGGGCGGCTCAGTTGGTTTGGGGTATGACTCTTGATCTCAGCTCAGGTCTTAATCTTAGGGTCATGAGTTCAAGCCCCCCACTGGCCTCCATGCTGGGCATGGAGCCTACTTAAAAAAACAACAAAAATACACAATAGGGGCGCCTGGGTGGCTCAGTAGGTTAAAGTCTCTGCCTTCAGCTCAGATCATGATCCCAGGGTCCTGGGATTGAGCCCTGCATGGGGCTCTCTGCTCAGCAGGGAGCCTGCTTCCCCCCACCCCTCTGCCTGCCTTTCTGCCTACTTGTGATCTATGAAATAAATAAGTAAAATCTTTAAAAAAAATACATGATACCAGGCTCTACTTCATACTGACTGAACATTCCATGTATAAAGGAAAGGGGTGGAAACAAACTATATATTTTTAAGTCTAACAACAAACAACAAAAACCTTTAATTTGAAGATGAGAAAAATTAAGCAAAAGTTTGGCAAGAAAATGAGAATATATGTAATAGTATTGTCTAACACTTATATTGTGCTTTGTACATTAAAAGCATTGTTCTAAGTCCTGTATGTATGTTAGCTCCATCTTCACAATCACCCTGTTACATTTTAATTATCCACCTTTTACAGAATTTCTACACTTAATAAACTTTACATTACCTTCATTACTTTCTTTTCTTTTCTTTTTTTTTTTTTTAAAGATTTTATTTACTGGGGTGCCTGGGTGGCTCAGTGGGTTAAGCCACTGCCTTCAGCTCAGGTCATGATCTCAGGGTCCTGGGATTGAGCCCCACATCAGGCTCTATGCTCAGCAGGGAGCCTGCTTCCCCCTCTCTCTCTGCCTGCCTCTCTGCCTACTTGTGCTCTCTCTCTCTGTCAAATAAATAAATGAAATCTTTAAAAAAAATTAAAAATAATGATTTTATTTATTCACCTGAGAAAAAACCTAGGAGTGAGGAAGGGGAGAAAGGGAGAAACAGACTCCCTGCTGAGCAGGGAAGAGTGGGACACAGGGCTCAATACCAGGACTCAGAGATCATGACTTGAGCTAAAGGCAGATGCCTAGCCGACTGAGCCACCCAGGTTGCCCCTCTACTTACATGTTTTTTTTTTTTTTTTAAGATTTTATTTATTTATTTGACAGACAGAGATCACAAGTAGGCAGAGAGGCAGGCAGAGAGAGAGAGAGAGAGAGAGAGAGAAGCAGGCTTCCTGCAGAGCAGAGAGCCCGATGCGGGGCTCGATCCCAGGACCCTGAGATCATGACCAGAGCCGAAGGCAGCAGCCCAAACCACTGAGCCACCCAGGCGCCCCATACTTACATGTTTTAAGAGAAAAAAAGCACAGTCTCATTTTCACTCTTGGAAACAGTAACTGTCCTAGAAACAAACAGCTCTTTACCAAATAACTTATAGTGCTCAAGGGTGGTAGCACATTTTCTTGGTTTTGTGCTCTATTCCCTGGCCCTGAACTCATTTTATCTTATTCTATAGTGAGTATTCTATATTGACTTTTTAATTGAGTCCACACTAGTGTCTTACCTTCTGCCTGCAGAAGGACATCACAGAACACACCAGTCTGTTGCTGGTGATGAAGCTGCAGAAAAGCTAACCGGAGAAACCGGGGATTCCTGTATAGGATTTTGGAACTGGCAGGAGAGCACATGTTGGTCTCTTAACAAACTTTCTAGGTTTTCACAGATCAGATTCCTGTAGATGAGAAAGTGTATTTCAGAAGAATGCCTGTACCTAATTTGTTTTTCGTTTTTGAAATGGTAGGAAAATCTTAAAAGTGGGAGATAATAGCCACGGGATGAGTTACCGTAAGCCCAGAAATTGTGCCAAGGGTCTCTTAAGAATATCATAGTGTTAACATGTGGGAGCTTAGAAGCAAGCGTAGATTTGAATCCCAGCTCTGTTATTTATTAGCTTAGCTGTATAATCTCAAGCAAATGACCTAACTCTTCTGAGTCTCACTTTTCTCATCTAGGAAGTGGTAATGATAACAGTACTTACCTGGTGGAGCTGTTTTAAAGATTAAATGAGTCAATGCGGGTAAAATTGCTTAGCACCCCGAGTGCCTGACACATAATAACTATCACTTCTAAAATGGTAGCTATTGTTGTTATCCTCAAACCTTCTTCATTCACATTACCCCTGAGACTCAACGCCTACGGTGCTGACAACTCGTATTCTTCCTGAGCAACACACCTCTGAGTTCCATAGGTATAAACCTCAATTTAACACTTCTAAAGAAACAACACTGAATAGACAATTCTCTAGGAAGTTGTCCACACCTTCTTTTCTTTGAGCTCGCTCTATCACGCTAACCAGCAGAGGGTGCACAGTCAAGAAAAGCAGGTGCTGAACTCGGTGGAAAATCTCTCACAGAAATAAGGACACTGCCACCCTTGCTTCAGATGTTCTTGACCAAAGCAAGCCTAATACGGCCTGGGAATTGGCAAAGATTCTAGCCTTTAGGTTTGTCAGTCTGGTGAATCGACGGGCTAACAACGGAGAAGGCATAATTTAAGCATTCTACCCTTCCTGATACAAGCTGGATATCCTGAATTCAGGCTTACTCCATTCCCAGCTTTTTTGCACTGAAACCCCCACACTCACTGCACAGGAAGGAACAGCTGGTGTTCCTTCCTTGGTATGCAGTTTTCTGTCAGGTGGCACCGAGGATCTGAACAGTTCCCGTCAAACTATTAGGAAAGAAAAGAGTGGAAGGGTTAATTAAGAAGGGGTAGGCTCAATGTCCATTTCAGCCAGAGAAATGGGGGCGGAGGGGGGCTGCTCTTGCAAGGTCCCAAACAGGCTCTGGGGAGGCTTCCCAACCCACCAGCACCCGGCCTCGCTCCCAGACCCAACCTGGAAGAGCTCGGCAGTCGGAGATGCGCTCGCCGACGTCTTTGTGCTTGGGTCCTCTGTCCAGCCTGCCTTGCTTCCTCCCAAAGTCCAGCCTTGCGCGGGAAGGTTTAACAAAGCAGCTCAGGTGGGCCAATGACCTGAGGGTTCCTCTCCCTGTCCAGAACGGAGGAATCGGGGTTGGCGGAGAAAGCTGGGCTTCAGGGAAGGCCCTGCAATGCTGGGCGTCCCGCACGCTCTGGCCGCCCTGGCCCAACTCCTTTGAAGAGAGAACTCTCGGCGCGAAGATTTCTGGGAATGGAGCGTGGGGTTCCCCGAGGCCCGAATTCAGGGCTCCCCGTCACCACCACGCCCAGCCGCACGGGCTTTGCAGCCACCCCCTGTTGCCTTCGTAGCGCCGCGGGCCCCGCCACCCTCCTGCACCGGGACGTGGTGACAGCGAGGGCCTGAGGCCACGCGGCCCGCGCCACACACCTCGCGCCGCCGTCCCTGCGCAGGGCGCGTTGTGGGCCCGACGTCCTTCCTCCTCCCCCCGCCCTCGGTCTGACGTCTGCCTGAATACGTCATCCCCATTGGCCGAAGGCTCCTTGGACGACCAATCACAGGGAGAGGAGCACTTTGGGCGGGAGACTAAGTCTCGAGGGACTTGAGGGCTAAGCCAAGATAAGATGGTCGGGCGGCGAGAGGTAGGTGGGAAGAGGCTGCTCGGGAGGGATCCTTATAGAGGCTGCCTTCTCCCTCGGCTCGATGAAATCTCAGTGACAAGAGAGTCAGGATGCCCCAGTTAAGGCAGGCTCCAAGGCGGTTGCCGGACACCTCTTTCCATCCCCCAAAAGAGGCTGTGGATAAACGGCCCTGGCCCTGTGAGATGGCACCAGGCTTCGCGGAGGAAAAAGCCGGGGGAGGGCTCTCCTCGCACCTTGATCAGGTCCCTCTGCTCTCTTAGCGCAGGAATGAGGTCTTTCGGCTGGAGTGCCCGAATTCAGGCTTTTCACAGATTCCACTCTGCGCGAAATCTCAGAGAACCGGTGCGACCAAGGGGGTTGCTGAACCTCCCGTGTGGAGTGGCCTCCGGTGTCCTTCCAGAGGTGACTTAGTGCGCTTCCTGACTGGAAACAGTTGTGTTCAGGGGTGAAATTTAAAAAAAATTAAATGATTTCCGGTGCCTGGGTGGCTCAGCTGGTTAAGCGAATGCCTTGGGCTAAGGTCATGATCTTGGAGTCCTGGATCATCGAGTCCCCCACTGGGCTCCCTGCTCAGTAGAGAGTCTGCTTCTACCGCTGACCTCTCTCTTTTCTTTCCTTTTTTTTTAAGATTTTTTTTTTTTTTAAATTTACTTGACAGACAAGAGATCACAAGTAGGTAGAAAGACAGGTGAGGGGGGTGGGGGGAGCAGGCTCCCCGCGGCGCAGAGAGCCGGATGCCGGGCTCGATTTGAGAACCTTGGGATCGTGACCTGAGCCGAAGGCAGAGGCTTTAACCCACACTAAGCCACGCAGGCACCCCTGACCTCTCTCTTTTCATGCTCTCTCTCTTTCTCTCTCTCAAATAAATTTTAAAAAATACAGTGATTTAAAGATTGAACATTTAGAGAGAAGTCCAGTGCGCATTATAAATCTGAACAGCGGTTCTTACCCGTGTGTGTGTTAGGTCCTGGGGCCTGGTTTCATTTAGATGCTCTGCGAAGTCCAGCTCTAGATGAAGATGGCTGAATCCAAAGCCACTGGTGACAGAGTGTGGTGAAAACCAGAGCAGCGTTCACGGAGGCCCGCTGGAGGCAGATCGGGGAGATGCCCTGCAAAGGAACAGACAAGAGTGTGGAGAGGTGAGTAGTACCCTGCGCTCAAACAGGTCTCTATTGATACCTAACACCTTTTTAAAAAGGAGTTGAGTATGTCAATTATACCATAATTATCAATTATATAGAATTAAATATTTTTAAGGGATTTGGGAAGGTTGACTGAAATATGGGGGGTGGGGGTGCATTTCCAAGTCAGGTAATATTTTCCTAGTTTGAGGCCTGCTCTTTTTTTTTTTTTTTTTAAAGATTTTTATTTATTTATTTGACAGACAGAGATCACAAGTAGACGGAGAGGCAGGCAGAGAGAGAGGAAAGCAGGCTCCCCGCTGAGCAGAAAGCCCGATGCGGGCCTGGATCCCAGGACCCTGAGATCATGACCTGAGCCGAAGGCAGAGGCTTAACCCACTGAGCCACCCAGGCGCCCTTGAGGCCTGCTCTTAAGGTGGAAAAAAGTTCAAGGAACAGAACACATTTTTGGTTGCAGTTATGTTTTGAAGAGGAAGCAACTGGTGAAAGGATATAAAACTTAGCAGAGGGGTGCCTGGGTGGCTCAGTGGGTTAAAGCCTCTGCCTTCGGCTCAGGTCGTGATCCCAGGGTCCTGGGATCGAGCCCTACATCGGGCTCTCTGCTCGGCAGGGAGCCTGCTTCCTCCTCTCTCTCTGCCTGCCTCTCTGCCTACCTGTGATCTCTGTCTGTTAAATAAATAAAATCTTTAAAAAAAAAATAAAAAAAAAAAAACTTAGAAGCAAGTAAGCAAAAAGCAAAAAAAAAAGACAAGGCAGAACAATGTTTGTTAATGACATCTTGCTGTGGAATCAAGACTTGAGGGCCACCTGGGTGGCTCAGTGGGTTAAAGCCTCTGCCTTCAGCTTGGGTCATGATCCAAGGGTTCTGGGATCAAGCCCCGAGTCATGATTTTTTTAAAGATTTTTTTAAAGGGCTCCTTGCTTGACGGGGAGCCTGCTTCCTCTTCTCTCTCTGACTGCCTCTCTGCCTACTTATGATCTCTGTCTGTCAAATAAATAAAATCTTAAAAAAAAAAAGACTTGAGTGAGCAGGTGAAGTACTAGTAGAAGTGATCCTGTGGACTTATAAGAAAAAGAGAAATATTGGGGTGCCCAGGTGGCTCATTCGCTAAGCATCTGCCTTTGGCTCAGGTCATGATCCCAGGGTGCTGGGAGCCCTGCATAGGGCTCCCTGCTCAGCAGGAAGACTGCTTCTCCCACTCCCACTCTCCCTGCTTGTGTTCCTTCTCTCACTGTCAAATAAATAAATGAAATCTTAAAAAAAAAAAAAAGAAAGAAAAACAGAAATATTATATCCCCTCATGAATTTGTTATTATGATTAGGTTAGTTTTCAAGAAATAGAAAGGACTCACTTCTTCATTTCTTCTTTTTTTTAAATCCAACACCGTTTAAATATATCTTGTGACAGTAGAATTTCTAAAGGGAATGGTGAACAGCCATCCAACCCAGAGCTTTAAAAATGACAAACATTCTATGGTAACGTGTAGCCACCAGAGGGTAGAAACGAGTAAAAATATTTTGTCTTCCTTTGTATGTCTAGCCAGTGCTTTTTGGAGTTGATTTTTTTGTTGTTTCTTCTCCTTGGCATTTATGGTTTTAGCTATTTTAGAAGTAGAGACAGCACAGCGTTCAGCCCTACATAATAATTTTAATATTTTTAAAAATTTTTATTTAACTAACTTATTTTTAATATTTCTTTTTTAAAGGATTTTTTTTAAAAGATTTTATTTATGAAGCAGGCTCCCCGCTGAGCAGAGAGCCAGATGTGGGGCTCAATCCCAGGACCCTGGGATCACGACCTGAGCAGAAGGCAGAGGCTTAACCCACTGAGCCACCCAGGTGCCCCCTTATTTTTAATATTTCTATTTTGAATACAAAATTATTTCCCAGCTCTTCCCTAATCTTTTACTATAGATTCCTATTCTTCTGTTTGTTAAGTGGAGATGACTGTGTGGGGGGGGGAGAATCACACTTTGAGAGTCATAAAATCGAGCACTGAATGTAATATTCAATGCATTCAAAACAAAACAAAATGAAAGAAGGAAAACAAAGGAGAGAAAAAAAACCCCTGAAATAAAAACCAACCATGTATGTCTAAACATATTCTCAATCCATTGACTTCTCTCTACTTTTACTGCTGCCATTGTAGTCAGCTCAGTATTACAGTAGCTTGACCTTCAAACTAATTTCCTTGCTTTCACCCTTGCTCTCTTTATTCCATTTGTCACATAAGCCAGCAGATCTTTTCAAAATCTGAGATCATGTCATTCTACTGTTGATAACACTCACAGGCCTCCCTCTACTGAGAGTAAGTTAATCAAAACTTCCTCTAACCTGTAAAATCCTTCATATTTCTATCACTCCCTCCTCATTTTGAGACTCTGCTGGATCCACCAGGTTTCAGCTTCATCCTTGAGGGCTTTGGCATTAGTAGTTACCGTTGTTCATATGTTCTCATAGTTGTCTGCTTCTTCCCATTTAGATTTCAACTTAAATGCCAAACTCTCGGAGAGTTTGTCCTTGACATCTAATGTTGCACAAGTCACAAGTCATTCTTATCAGTCTCTCTTAAATTTCGGTTTAGTGTTCCGTCTGACATCTTATTTTTTAAATCTTCTTTCTCCCTCCACTAGAATGTAAGCTTTCTGAGAGCGGGGTACTTGTCTACTCATTATCTAGAAGAGTACCTGGCTCATAGAAGGTGCTCAAAATAACCCAAGTGGAACTCATCTTTTTACTTTGGGTCACCTGAGTGTAAACAGTTTTTCCACTGAGTATTAATCCTTGTGATGCTTTATTTGGAGACAGCTGTTCCAGATAGATTTAACTTTTAACAAGTTTTTCACCACTGAGTTATCTTTTTTTTTTTTTTTAATAGGCTCTATACCCAATGTGGGGCCTGAAATCATGACCACAAGATTAAGAGACACATGCTATACCAACGGAGCCAGCCAGGCTGCCCCCGAGATATCTTTTTTGATTTGTATATAACTTTATTTCAAATGTTATCTACAAATTCATTAATATAAAATGCCTTACCCCAGGATTACATAGCTGGTAAGCCAAGCGACTTCATTTACTCATCCATCTGTTGCTAAATGTGAGATTTTATGCTGAGCTCTGGGGATATATCTTGAACTAGAGAGACCCTTTCATATCTTCATAGAGCTTATCTTCTGGTGAGGAGACAGGAAAGCACACACAAAAGGAAGGCAAAATACTTGCAAGTTTTTAGTGGTGATGTGAGGAAAACAAGACCAATCTATCTGTAGAAGATCATAGAATATTCTAGAATACGGGTCTGATCTAGGAACCAATGAATCAACAAATGTTTTTTTCCCCCCAAACATTTCTTGTGCTGGTGGTTTTCTTTTGGCAATCATCTTTGGCTTCTGAATTTGCTATGGAGGATCAGGAATACTAAATGGAGAGTAGAGGTAGAAGATGTGATAAGAGGGATGCTGGGTGACTCAGTTGGTTAAGCGTCTGCCTTCAGCTCAGGTCATGATCTCAGGGTTCTGGGATTGAACCTGGCGTTGGGCTTCCTGCTCAGCGGGGAGTCTGCTTCACTCTCTTCCTCTGTCCCTGACCCGGGCTCAGGTGCACTCTGTCTCTCTTTTTCTCAAATAAATAAAATCTTAAAAAAAGTAAGACGTGAAAAGATAGTAGCAGAAGATTCCTAGAGAATGAGAGCGAGAGGTTGTTATTTCTCTGTTAAATGTATTTATTTTTCCAGTCTGGTTTGTTTAAAGCCCACCAAACGTGCTGTGATGCCTTTTTGAGAGAAGTCATTTTTTTGGCCACTTGAGATCAAATATGAGGGTCTGTGAGACTGCAGACAGAATATGAGGGGGTGGATAATGCCCTTTTCAGCTTAATTGGAAGGGCACATAACAGAGAGAAGTGGAATTCCGGTTTAGATAGATAAGGAAAGGTCAGATTATAGTTAATAAAGTATAGTTAATTGAAAAAAGTATAAAAAATAAAAAATATAGTATAAAAATAAAAAAGTGTAGTTAATAAAAGTGTGACTTCAGTGTATTGAGTGAATAAATGTAACACCTTGAAAGCAGATGAGGAACTTGGCCTTTATCCTGACCCCAGTGTGAAGTGATGGATAGAGCATGGGCTTTGGAGTCAGATGGATGAGGGGTTCACTTCTCAGCTGGATGATCTCATCATCAAGTTTCTTCACCTTGTTGAACTTTGATTTCCTCATTTGTGAAATGATGGTAGTACTATGTCCATGGTGTTTTAGAACTTAGAGATAATGAGTGCAAAGTGCCTTTCACATGATAGATGCTCTGTTATTGTTTTCTATTATGGGGCATTGGTGAGCCACTGAAGGTTCGGGGACAAGGTTGATACTGGTGATAATAACTTATTCTTAGTTTATAACCAAATGCAGTACGTTTTAAGAACTTTATGTGTGTTGAGGCGCCTGGGTGGCTCAGTGGGTTAAGCCGCTGCCTTCGGCTCGGGTCATGATCTCAGGGTCCTGGGATCGAGTCCCACATCAGGCTCTCTGCTCATCAGGGAACCTGCTTCCTCCTCTCTCTCTCTGCCTGCCTCTCTGCCTACTTGTGATCTCTCTCTGTCAAATAAATAAATAAAATCTTAAAAAAAAAAAGAACTTTATGTGTGTTTTAATTCTCACAGCAGTCCTGTGAGAGAGATAGAGTTATTATCCCCATTTTACAGTTAAGGAAACAGAGACTCAGAGAGGTTATATAATTTGTCCAAAGTCACATAGTAATACATTTACTTAAGTGTCCTTGCAGAGGAGGAAGGTTTGTAGCCAAGGCAGTTTGAGTGCAGAATTTGTGCTCTTAACCATTACTCTGGATTATGAAAACTTTATGAAGATTCATTTGGCAGCAGTCTAACAGGATAGAATTTAGGCTTTTCAGTAAGAAAGAAAAAGGAAATTTTAAATACATCATTATCATCTTTGTTTAGTAACTACCAAATGACCAAAAAATACTAGTCTTTGTCAAGCCTGTTAAAAAAAAAAAAATCCAGTCTCTGTCTTTCATGGCGTAACAGTGTAAGAACATATTAAGGATAATTCTTTTTTTTTTTAAAGATTTTATTTATTTATTTGACAGACAGAGATCACAAGTAGGCAGAGAGGCAGAGAGAGAGAGAGGAGGAAGCAGGCTCCCCGCCGAGCAGAGAGCCCGATGCGGGACTCGATCCCGGGACCCCGAGATCATGACCTGAGCCGAAGGCAGCGGCTTAACCCACTGAGCCACCCAGGTGCCCCAGGGATAATTCTTAACTCAGGAAAAGAATACTCAGATAATCATCTACTTGGGTTAAATGTAAAAAGAGAATGTAGGAACTCTAGCATCTTAAGCTCCAAGTATACAAAGAAACTGTATTTTCTTAACAGGAGACTTGTTTTTTCTTACACATGCTGTGAATGCCTCTAAATATATTGCTTGCTTATTAAATTCCATTTATTCTCCCCCCCTCAAACCCTCATTATTTTGATTTGGGGACAAGTGGGAAGACAGGATTTTCCTCAACAGCTTAGTGGATTTAGCTTCCTGCTAGTTGAAATATACATATAGACTCTAAAAACTGTTAACAAGTCCAGGCATTTATTTTTTCTCATTAGCTCTTATGCAGTTAAATGACAACAAGGAAATTGAGAGTTTACCTCAGATCTTCCCTACCATCCTAATCAATACATAATAGTTCTATTTCTAGGATTTTTCTCTCCTTCCCTTCCTGTCTTCTTTTGGGAAAATGCCTTGGGTTGAAAGCAACAAACCAAATAGCAGCAGGCAAATAAAATCAGCTCTTCTTCTATTTCCCTACCCGGAAACGAAGGGAAAGAGAGCAAGAACCCCACCACAGAAGAGAACTGAAGCTTAGGCGTGCCATCCTGAAAAGCCCTTGTCCCTCCCCCCGCCCCGGAGCTCTGCAGCAATTCCTCAGAGATTGTGTAGTCTCCACTTTAAATATAAATATATATATAAAACTTCCCCCTGTCTCTTTCTCTCCTCCTCTCGCTCTCCTTTTTATTTTTTTAATTTCCTATAATAAAGTTTCCTATTGGATAAAATCAGCTCCCTGATTTATGCCTGGTTCCTATTGGAAGTTCTCAGGGGCTGACATCACTTAGGAAAGCGAGGGGGTAGGGCTGCCAGATCAGTTTGTCACCACCCAGGCTCCCTAGCCTTTGGCTGGGTGCAACTTCCATTTTAGGTGTTGGATCTGAGAGAAAAAAAAAGAGAGAGAGAGAAACTGAGAGAGAGGGAGAGAGAGAGAGAAAGAAGAGCAGGAAAGATCCTGAAAGGAGGAAGAGGTGGTGAAAAATCAAGTACCTTGCTGGATTTGTCTTTCTCAGCACACTGACGAAGCCTTGGGTTTCTTTCTTAAAGGACTGGTTTTTAGAAGTCCACATTTGAGGTGTGTGCCTTTTTAAAAAATGTGTGTACAGACGGGTAAAGGAGGAGAAGCCAAGTCGAATTTTTGTCTTACGGTAACCAGAGGGAAGTTAAAAACGAGAGAATCTGCTCTGCTGACGGGTGACTTTTAAGCAATTATTATTTTTTCTTTCTACTTACTTTGGGAAATTTGGGTATTATATTAGAAAGTAAAATATTCAAGACCCAGAAACAAACTTCTAGGTCTCTCTAATATAGAGATTAATAGATTCAGAGGTGAGAGCAAATTTACATTTACATGTAAATTTACATTTTGGTGTGTTCTCTGATTTTATATTTTTTCTGGTTTTAAGCTAACAGATTTCTATTTTCAGAGCCCAAACCGAAAGTTCGGTATTTTGGCATGTTGAGTGTGGGTTGGGAAAGGAATTTGTCCGGGTCGGAAGCTAGTTACACAGATGGTTCTTCATATGTTTCAAAACTTTTTTCCCCCCGTTATCATTAGATTTGTGGAAGTGGAAAGTTGTAGGGAGCTTTGCAGCTTTAAATGGTGGTGTTTTTTTCCTTCAGAGAGTTTGAACGGCCCAGATCAGTTTCAGCTCTGCTGTTCCTGGGTGGATCCCTCTTTTACTTTTCCAGGTGCGGTGGGTGGGAGCCTCGTTCTCCGGCTAGACCTAGCCTCCCTGCTTTGCTTTATAAAAGAAAACAAATGGATCCATGTTAAACAAACTACCATTCCTTTCTTCTTAAGACTACCTTTGACGGCAGAGATTTGTGGAGGTGTAGGTTCAGTTTGCAAGTACCGTAACGTTTAAATGCTTCGAGGGATAAGGAAATTCTAATCATGCTTTTTCAGTTCACCTGAATAAAGTGGCAGCACACCTGGAAATATTTTTAGCTTTGTGCCCCTTGAAAGGGCCGTGGATTTAATAAGATGAGGCTAAGAGAAAACACTCAATGCAAACTTTAGTGTTTAGAATGCATTTAAGAAAGCACAACAGAAATTCTTATTTTTAAGCCAGCTGAAAGTTGTTCTTTGGAGCTGAGTTTTTTTGTTTGATATATTTGCCGTGAAATCAGAAATCCGTAAGAGCTGAAGGCCCATGACTGCTTTCATATATTTAATCTTAAGATTTGTTTTGATTTTGTTTTTGCAAATACATTCTTGGAAAAATACTGTTTGTAGATAATTATATAGCCAACTCATCAGTAGCTGAAAACCGAGTGTTCCCTTCTTTCTGTCTTTGAAAATGCGAATCGGTCTGAAAATTATAGCTGGAATAGATACTGCCCTGATTGTAACAAGATGGGCCTTAATAGATAAGCAGCTCTTTAGCTTTAAACTGGTATGTATCTTTAAAAATCCTCTGGTTTTGTGCCCTCCCCCCATTCTTTTTAGACCACAACTCTTCCTTGAATTTCTTTACCAGAATGAGAGTATTTCTTGAAAGATGATTTCATCCTTGTGAGGTTGTGGCTTCAGAGGAAACAACTTTGTTCCTTCTTTTAATATAATCTCTGCGAGGGCTACAGTAAAATCTGCATGTCTGAATCTCATAATTATAGCAAGTGCAGTTAAAAAGAAAGGAAAAAGAATGTGTACAGTCTGTTGGGCTGTAGTTCTTATTTAATATTTTCTGAATTTTCTTTCAAACATTTCTCTGCTTTGACTCCAGCCAAGGGGAGGTTTCTTGGTGGATCTTTGGAGGGTTGGTCATGTTGCTGCCAGAGTGTCGGTTTCCCACTCAACCTTTAGGGGGAGGGATGAGGGAATCTGAAGAAGGAGTACAAAGGCAGTTTGAAAATAGGTTCTGGATGACTGAGTGGTGGTGATTTGGTTCCAGCTTTAAATACTGGGCTTTGTGTAGCTACAGTGAGCATCCTAGTGACTAGTGTCCAGGACTATTTCCACGGCTGAGGCTTTGTTTTGATTGGTGTGTATTATAGAGCATTTTGGTTGATAAGATGGAAGATTTGTCTTTTATCTCACCTCTACTAGTTCTTTCAGGAAATACAAGGGGTCCAAATAAGTAAATCTTTTATTTTCTGTTTTGCTTCTCATTTTGGTTTTTGGGTAAAAAATGACAAGTAAGTATGAGTTGTGCAGATTTTCCTTTTTTTTTTTTTGTTCGGCTCCTATATACTGTTGGTTTCTTTGTTATATGACTAAGGTACAGTCTGTGTATTCAGGTGGGAGTCTCTTTGGGTGGTTAGAGTTCTAGCACCTTTCTTAGGGTTCCAAATTATGGAGAGTCACAGGGGCAAGGCCATGTTCTCTGAGTGTAAAAATTGGGACTATTTGAGATAAAAAACAAAAAAAGAGCTCCGAGTAATTGCAATTCAGCCTTAGGTTTATGGTTGCTCTCTAGGGATGGGTGAGACAGGATGGATGCAGATAAATTAAGCATAGATCACTATACAATTGGAATAACAAAATGATTAGCTCTGTATAATTTATTGCTTTCTATTTTAGTATCTGATGGTCCCCTGTTACTTCTAGCCCTTTCTCCCCACCCCCTTGTTTTTTTACTGCATGGTAAGCATTTTGCATAAACTATTTACTTAATTTCCCACAACAGTTTTTTAAGGAATGTGAGTCTCAGAGAAGCTGAGGTTTGCTGAAAATCTCACTGCGTGTAAATGGCCACGGCCAGGATTAAATCCTGGTCTGACTAACTACAAAGTCCATGGACTTAGCCACTAATGTTCTACCATTCTCCAAAGAGAACAGAAACAAGAACCAGAACTAAAATGAGCCCTTGCTAGAGGCAGAAGTGTTTAATTTTGCAGAGGGCCAGTCCCCACTTAGATTTCCAACCCCCTGCATATTGGGATAATATATGTAAAAAATCCATTTTCCACAAATCCCATAGGGAGCTGAATATGTTAGAATGGGTATTATCTCACTCTAAAACAGGGATCTTCCCATGTGCTCATCGTTGCTGTCCTGACTTCTTAAACTTAATGGAAATGCCTCCAACTTTGATTATCAGTGAAATTTCTTCTTCTAGACAATTTTGGAATGATCTTGCCAACTTGTAGGGAGAGGCTTGTAACAGTAGCTCAAATGATGTTTATCACACTGTGTTAAAATTGTCTGCTTATTTTTGTCTTTCCCTCTAGACTGTGAGCTGCTTGAGTGTAGATGCTGTGTTACTTCTGTGTCCTCTTAGCACCTATCTCAGTGTCTGGTGTGTACCAAGGTGTCAGTAAGCCTTAGTTAAATAAAGCACTTGATAGGAATCACTGAGGGACTTTTGTGGGGAAGGCTGAAAGGAAGTTGAGATAGGAAGCAATACAGCCTAGATTAATGAAATCACATTGTGATTTAGAAACTTCTGCTGTATAGTTTGTAGTTTCGACATTTTACACATTTCCTCTCGTTTTTAAGTAAGGTTTCTGGAGATAATCGAAGTCTTAAAATTTTAATTAAAAACAAGATTCTGTTTCTTTTCTGGGCAGGATGTCCAAAGAATAGTATAAAAAGTAAGGATCCTAATATTTCATAATTTAGGCAGCTGTAAACTTCAATCACTGAAACTTCAACCATTGCCTACGGGGAGGCACTGCTTACCTGGAACTTATAGGGCAGCAACAGGAAAGTATTGCTTTCAGACATGTTGGAAGTGAGTGGTTTTTATACTAATTAATAAAACCATAAAAAGCTTGGGATGATAGTTTTGACTATCAGTGTTCTAAAGGAAGTATGTTCAGATATCATTGTATTTTTTAAATTAGTGCTTCTGCCATGAAACTTCAAGAGATTTTGTTCACAAAATGTATTGAGAAGTTTATGAATTTGAGAACCCAAATTAATTTTCATGGGTAATTTAGAGAGATATTAACAAGGCACTTGCCTAAAATAATGATGCATAGGTTATCAGTATATGATTTCATGTTCTCTTCCATTGCACAAGGAATCAAATGCCAGGATCATAAAGCTGAAATAGGGATTGCTCTCCCTAAATGCAGCAACCTGCAAGGTTTCCAATAGAGAGCATTGATACAGCCTGGCAGCAACATAGTAAGGAGGGAAGAACTGATTCTGGTTAGAACTAGCAAGGGGGAAATAAGTGTATGGATAGATTAGTATTTGGTTATATTGTATAATGTATTTTGGGGAATAAATGTGCTCCCACGCCCCATATTTAGGATTACATGTCATTGATTATTAAATATTAAGCATTGAGAATAGAGCCCACATTTACTGTTGTGCTTCAGGGACGGTATTCCCCATTTTTAGGGCCATTTCCTCTCCAGTGAGTCCTTCAGTATGACTGGAGTGGTGTGGGCAATTTAGATCAGGCATTTAGTGGGACGTTACAAGGATCATTTTCTTAAAACCTTCTTTTCTGGCCAAAAGGTAATTTGGTCATCACCTTTAGAAAAGATATCCTGTTGTATGATAAAATCAACTTCAAACTTTTGATTTTGAAAAAAATTTCAAACTTAAAGGAAAGTTCCAGGAATAGACAAGAACTGCTATGTATCCTTTAGTCACTTAGACACCCATGGTTGACCTTTTGCCTCAAATGCTTTATTATTCTGTATTTTTTTTTTTTTTTTATCAGTATGCTGACTGAGCAGAATTTCCAGTCTAAGAGTTCCACAGACCTGGAGAGGCAAGGCACAGTAGCATAGTGATTACCAGCGCAGATCCCTGAGCTAGTCTACTTGGATCCACTCTTGCTCAGCCACTACTAGTGCGTAGCCTTGGGCAGATTGTTTAACTGCTCTAAGCCTCTCTGCTGGTAAAACGAGGACAAGGTTATCCATCTCATAGAATTGTCATGATGCTTAAGTGATTTAATATATGTAAAAACGGTGCTCATGGTTAATGTCTTGTAAGTTTTTGCGTTAGAATGGGTGCTTTAAATGAATTCAAGTATCTTTTGCCTGTTGGACTAAAGACCCTTTAAGACCTTAAAGGGTCTTTCAACCTGATGTTCTCTGGTACAGATTTTGTATTAGGGAATAAATGGGCTTCCCATTTATTTATTTTATTTATTTATTCCCATGCGTAAGCTTTTTTTTTTTTTTTTAAGATTTTATTTATTTATTTTTAAGGATTCATTTATGTACTTGAAAGAGGGAGCATGCACACAGCGGGGAGGTGTGGTGGGAGAGGATGTTTTAAGCAGTTGAGTGGGGAGCCTGATGCTAGGCTCCAACTCAGATTCCTGAGATCACAACCTGAGCCGAAACCAAGAGTATGTTGCTTAACTGACTGCACTACCCAGGCGCCTCTAAGATTTTATTTTTAAGTAATCTTTATGCCCACCGTGGGTCTTGAACTTAACAGCCCGGGATATCTTGTATGCTCCACAAACAGCCAGCCAGGCACCCCAGGCTAACTTTTTTTTAACAGGGGAAAAGTGTCTAATAATAGGCAAGTCTGGGGAGTTACTTGGACAGGGTTGTCCAAAATATAGAGATGGATAACTTTTAATAAAGTGAGCATTATTGGGAGAAGAGAAACAGATTGCAGAGCTTGAATATCTTTTTTTTGTTTTTTAAAGATGTTATTTATTTACTTGACAGACAGAGATCACGAGTAGGCAGAGAGGCAGGCAGAGAGAGGAGGAAGCAGGCTCCCTGCTGAGTGGAGAGACCGGTGTGGGGCTCAAGCCCCATGTGGGGTTCCATCCCAGGACACTGAGATCCTGACCTGAGCTGAAGGCAGAGGCTTTAACCCAGTGAGCCACCCAGGTGCCCCGCAGAGCTTGAATATCTTAATGGTAATTTCTTCAGAGACTTGGAGACTTTAGGGACAAGCAGCTGTACAGGTTTCTACCTTTTTTTTTTTTTTTTTTTAAAGATTTTATTAATTTATTTTCGAGTGCGTGTGCATAGGTTGTGGGGAGAAGGAGCAGAGGCAGAGGGACAGAGGCAAGAGGGAGAAGCAGGCTCCCCACTGAACAAGGAGCCTGATGTGGGGCTCCATCCTAGGACCCTGAGATCATGACCTAAGCCAGAGGCAGACACTTAACCAGGTGTCCCTCTCCCCGCTTTTCCATCTACAAGAGGTAGAACTCTAGCATCCAGGGGTAAACTTTCTTTAATTTGGCAGAGAAGGGACTGGAAAAGGTTTGTTTGGGCTTATTATTTTTGACATTGGATCAGATTCTTTACCTTGAAGTGTTTTCCAATCAGGGTTTTGTAGAATAATATCCAGCTGTGAATTGTTGTACAGAAAACTACCTAAAAATGAAGGCAGGCTTTTACTATCCTGTTTCTTGAAATAAACTTCCCTCTTTTATGTTCAGGAAGCATCATTCTCTATTTTCAATCCTGATTTATGAACATTTGTAAAACTGGGGCATGTAGAAATTTTGAGTTCATCATTACTTCCTGTGAGAAGTGTGCTTCTAAGAAAGAGGTCTGGCTTGTATGTGGAAAAGGCCAACTGTGGCCTGTGGGAAATGTTAGATGCAGCCTTGCCTGGAAACTTCTAGGTGAAGGTCTTCCTTTTCGTCAAACTAACTAACCCATGAAACCGGTGTTCTGAAAACTATTTATTTATTTATATATTTTTAAAGATTTTATTTATTTATTTGACAGAGAGAGATCACAAGTAGGCAGAGAGGCAGGCAGAGAGAGAGAGGAGGAAGCAGACACCCCGCCGCGCAGAGAGCCCGATGCGGGACTCGATCCCAGGACCCTGAGATCATGACCCGAGCCGAAGGCAGCGGCTTAACCCACTGAGCCACCCAGGCGCCCCTGAAAAGTATTTAAACTAATTTCTGTTGACACTCCATAGCTTCCTATCATAACTCCCCACTCAGCTCTTTACATTTTTTTAAAATTTTTTAATTTTTTTTTTATTTTTTAAAGATATTATTTATTTATTTGACAGACAGAGATCACAAGTAGGCAGAGAGGCAGGCAGAGAGAGAGAGGAGGAGGAAGCAGGCTCCCTGCTGAGCAGAGAGCCCGATGCGGGACTCGATCCCAGGACTCTGAGATCATGACCTGAGCCGAAGGCAGCGGCTTAACCCGCTGAGCCACCCAGGCGCCCCGCTCTTTACATTTTTTTAACCCACATTTTCGTCTACTGATTCTTCTACGTTTTCTCCTTTTTGTTTGTTTTCCTGATCTCTGGTGTCTATCTTTTCTCCTGAGGTTGGTAGTGTTCATGGGCATTGCTTTGCCTTGCTAGCACTTAATATGGAAGAAGTTTCTGATTCTTATCGTAGAATAAATTGTACTTTTGTGCTAAAGGTACAAGTATTAGGATGCTGCTTCTGGTTTATTTCAGTTAGAGATTTAAGATAAATTGTGATTAAAGAAGATCTAGTAATTCAGATTAGTTATCTTTTTGATTCTCATATCTCATCCACATTTACTAATTAATTACTCATTTTGGGTCACTTGACAGTGGAGCAAAAGAATTGTACTTTTCCAACGGTAAATTATCTATTTTGTGTGTGTGCTTCCTGTGTTGTTCTCTATTGGAATGCAGTAGCACATTGAGAGATTGCTTTGTGGCATGAAAAGATTTTTGTTTTAGGGAGCTTATATTTTAAGGAACCAAAATATATTCTGATGGTTGAGGACATAAGACATTGTTAGGGAAACTGGGTCAACTTTTCAATACTTTTATCAAAGCACCTACAGTTACCATTTCTTTGCAAGTAAAGTGAATTTCCTTGAAACAAAGTAACTGGTGTATATTCAGCACACTTTTAAAATAGAGTAGCCTGTTTTAAAGAAGAAATTAGTGCCAATCTGATTTGTTTCCACTATTTCTCTGTTGGAAGGGGGAAGTTCTGTAACTTCTCTGCTGTTCTGTTCTCCATTGACTACTTTGTAAACCAGGACAGAGTTGGTCATTTGAATGTGTACCCTGCTGAAGGTCAGGCCACAAGAGACCCCAGCTGATGGGCCTAACTAAGATCACAATTAGAAAAAAAGTATAGAAAGTTACATTAAATGGAAATCAAGGATGTGCTAGGTGCATTTCTAAAATTAAATATCATCACAGATCTTTCAGAGAGCTGCCAAAGGTAAACAAGAATCTTTTCACTCTTTCCTATTTTTATTTTTAAAAATTGGCTTCTTAGGCTATTTTAAGAAAACATGACAGCATTCTTTCTTTGTCCCATCCTGTTATCTTACTACTGTACATGAGCTCTTATATACATGTGAAAATAACTGTTTTGCAACCAATCATAAGACTCAGAAGACAATATATAGTCCAACATACTAATTGAAAGAGGGAATTGCTGGGGCACCTGTCTGGCTCAGTTGGTGGAGCATGGGACTCTTCTTGGGGTTGTAGTTTTGAGTCCCATGTTGGGTGTGGAGATTACTTAAAACTAGAAAATCTTAAAATTAAAGGGGTGCCTGGGTGGTTCAGTCATTCATCTGCCTTCAGCTCAGATCGTGATCCCAGAGTCCTGGGATCCAGTGCTGCACCCGGCTCCCTTGCTCAGTGGGAAACCTGCTTCTCCCTCTCCTGCTTCTCTTGCTTGTGGTGCCTCTCACTCTCTCTCTGTCAAATAAATTAAATAAAATCTTTAAAAAAGAAAATTGAATTGTTTTGCACGTATAAATGTCACTCTCTTGGTGTAGAACTTTTTTGCTAGAAACCTTTTGGTGGGAGAGGGGCAGGATTTTTTTACTCCAAACATTTAGTTGTAACAATACAAGAGTTACCTTTTAAATTTCCTGACAAGATGTAGTGAATAAACCTTTGTGTGCAAAACGAAAGTATAGAAAGAAAAATGAACAAAGCTATTTTTCTAAAATTTAACGTTTTGTTTTCATTGGCAAAGTGAAACATCTTCCTTCATTTAAAAGAAATTTGAGGGACACCTGGCTGACTCAGTTGATAAAGTAGCTGCCTTTTGGCTCAGGTCATGATTCCAGGGTCCTAGGATCGAGCCCCACATCCAGTCCCACATTGGGCTCCTTGCTCAGATGGGAGCCTGCTTCTCCTGCCAGCCATTCCCCCTGCTTGTACTTTGTCTCTGACAAATAAATAAATATTTAGAAAAAATAAAAAATTTGAGAGCCTGTGTTATGCTATGCACTAGAGTATTCCAGTACACCAGATAGACCTTACAGAGTTTATATTCTAGTTGAGAGAGAGAGAGATAATAAATAAATAAATGTATAGTATGCCAGAATGTGGTGATACCACTGGAAAAAAAAAAAAAATAAAGCAGGGGCACCTGGGTGGCTCTGTGGTTAAGCCTCTGCCTTCGGCTCGGGTCATGATCTCAGGGTCTTGGGATCGAGTCCTGCATCGGGTTCTCTGCTCAGCAGGGAACCTGCTTCTCCCTCTCTCTCTCTGCCTGCCTCTCTGCCTACTTGTGATCTCCACCTGTCAAGTAAATAAATAAAATCTTAAAAGAAAAATAAAGCAGAATATGTAGAGTGGTGAATAAGAAGTGCAAAGGTAGGGGGAAGTTTTTGAATATAGAGAGTGGTTGGGAAAGGTCTCACTTAATAAAATATGTTTGAAGATTTTTATTTATTTATTTGGCAGACAGATCACAAGTAGGCAGAGAGGCAGGCAGAGAGAGAGAGAGAGAGGAGGAAGCAGGCTCCATGCTGAGCAGAGAGCCTCATTCGGGGCTTGATCCCAGGACCCTGAGATCATGACCTGAGCCGGAGGCAGAGGCTTTAACCCACTGAGCCACCCAGGCGCCCCTAAAATAACTAGGGTAAAGTCAGGTAGATAGGAGTAGAAAATGCAAAGGTCCTGGGGCTCATTGTTACCAGTGAGCAAGAGAGATGAGGGGAGAAGTAGACCTCCTGAGGTTCAATGGATATGTGTTTGGGGGAAGAGGGGATAATTTAGGACCTTGTCATGCACTGTACAATGCAAAAAAGTGTCTCCTCCTCAATTCAGACCCCAGTGACAGCAGCCGTTAACAATTTTTTGTGTGTTCTCTGTGAAGAGTTGAGGCAATACCTGACCCAGCCTCTATCTTTGTCCCGTTGCAGAAGTTCTCTGTGAGTATAGTCAGCACATAATTTGCAGAATAGCACATTTTGCATAGGTTGATGACCCTTGTCTTGGAGAATATAATAGTAGGGAACTACTTAAAATAAGCTTATATGTGTTTGGGAAGTAAGATAAAAAAAAATTTCTTCCCTAGAGAAGTATATTTCTCTACCTTTTTATGTACATAGTTTTAACAGGAGAACTGATAGCCTAGATCTGGTATGGTTTCCTTTTGAGTACATTTGTTACTTTGTTTTATGACCAAATATGCCTGCCCCACTTATCTGTTGGTTTTCCTTTGTTCATTTGACCAAAAGGCTCCTGCTTCCCCCAAGTCCTAATCGTTGGTATTTAATGGCTTCAGGGACCATGATATAGGTCACCATATTTATATTTCTGTTTTGCACTGTTTCCCTTTTCCAGATATATGTTTAAGCATTAAGGGTTATTAAGGATATACTGAGCCACTTGGCCTGGTTGACTTTGGTGGGATTGAGGATAAGTACCCATTATTTAGTGATCCATGTTCTATGGCAGCCATGTATGCGAAAGTAAAAGGATATTTGATTTCCAGAGTACTTGTGTTTTGACTCACCCATTCTTACTTTCCCTCTCAAGATAATCTGGTTTAGCTAGTCTTGTCCTTCAGTGAAAGAATCTCTCTGTCTCCCTTTCTCTCTCTAAGTTTGGAGTTTAGCCCTACAACTTGACCTGATTACCCTCTGTCCTTCCCTTTAATTATACCTATCTGTTGTTATCCTGTTACTTAATATCATCCTTGGGAGATGACCTCAGTCAGGAAACATTTACTTCCTTACCATCCCCTTCTTTGGTCAAGTAACTGTGTCATCTTGCATAGGAAAAACTATAGGCAATCACAGATTCCCCTAATTTTGAAGTTGCTTTAAATAACTGCTTGGTGCATATTACTTCAGTATTCATATATGTTTGTAGTTGTCTTTTCAAAAAATATTTATTTTAGAGAGGGCAAGAGCACACTCACACATAAATGGGGAGGGGCAGAGGGAGAGGGAGAGCCAATCTCAAAAGCAGACTCCCCACTGAGTGCAGAGCCCCTGTAGGGCTCCATCCATCACCCTGAAATCATGACCTAAGCCGAAACCAGGAGTCGAATGCCCAGTTAACAGAGCCACCTAGGTGTCGCGTGCTTGTACTTGTCTCGAAAGTGTTTTTCAGTAGTATTCTTCTTTACTAAATCTTTAGTGACACACGTTTCCTGTGGAAATATTTCTTTTTATGGTTCTTCTAAAAACATTTTGCTACTCACTTGCTCTTACTCAAACTAGAAGTTAAAGTGACTTTTGCTTGAGTAGGAGTCAGATGTAACCCTTGAATCAGTATTTTTTTTTTTAAGATTTTATTTATTTATTTGACAGAAATCACAAGTAGACAGAGAGACAGGCAGAGAGAGAGAGGGAAGCAGGCTCCCTGCTGAGCAGAGGCCGATACGGGACTCGATCCCAGGACTCTGAGATCATGGCAGCGGCTTAACCCACTGAGCCACCCAGGCGCCCCTGAATCAGTATTTTTAATTAGACTAGAATTATCTAGGATTGTGAATTCTAGATTTGGGACTATGGACACATTTTAGGATGGGATATAGACCCAGTCTTTGAAAATGTTGGCAGCTCTTTGTTTCTGGGAGGATACTTGAAATAAGTTGTTTTAAAAATAGGGTTTGGGGCGCCTGGGTGGCTCAGTGGGTTAAGCCTCTGCCTTCAGCTCATGATCTCAGGGTCCTGGGATGAGCCCCCCGCCTTGGGCTCTCTGCTCAGCGGGGAGCCTGCTTCCCCCTGTCTATCTATCTCTGCCTGCCTCTCTGCTTACTTGTGATCTCTGTCTGTCAAATAAAATCTTTAAAAAAAGTAATAATCAGGGTTGTCCAGTCTGCGTTGTAAATAGGGATATTCTCTTTTGTACAGCTCAGAATTCTAAAAAATGAGATAATTCTTTTTTAGGTTCTGAGTCTAGAGTATAGGATTTAGGACTGTGTCTTTCCAGCTATCCTTATATTTAAATCCATGCTTTCCATCAGCCTCTAATCCAGCCTGGAATAATGACCTGAGCTATCTGGTGGACAATAATAGCTCCAGTACAGTATTTAATAACCAGTGCCCTTCTTGCTAGAGGAGTGTGGTGGCCAGAGGGTTGTCAGGAATAGGCTAGTACAGTGGTTCTCACCAGCAGACTATCAGTCATTTTGAGAGCTTTTTAAAAACATGAATTCCCAGGCATTCTCTCTAGAAATTCAGGTATGGGGGATGAGGAGGTAGATTTGGGACATGGTATTTTTAATTTTTTTGTTCTTTTAAAGTTTATTTATTTATTTAAGTGATCCCTGCACTGAATGTAGAGCTTGCATTCATGACCCTGAGATCAAAAGTCACATGCTCCTCCGATGGAGCCAAGCCAGGTAACCAGAGATTGTATTTTCTTAATAAAGCTTCCCAGGTGATTCTGATAATTTAGGTTTGAGGACTGTAAAACCTGAACATTTGAGTTAAGCTGCATATCTATATGATTTCTCAGTTGGGTGGTTATTAAATTAGTATGAGAAGTAGAGAGGAATAGTTCATGGTAGTGGACATGAGAAGTTGACTAATTTGAAGTTTTCTACCTCTGTATGCTGTATTGTATAGGAATTACAGATGTCACTGCCTGATTTGGGGGTTATGCCAGTACTTAGCATGGTACGGAGGACTCGCCTGTTGTGAAGGAGGGAGACTTTTAGACCGTATCTCCACTTCCCCTCTCCATTTTGAAATTGTGGAACAGATTTAGGAGAGGATGTTCTCATTGAAACTCAGCTGGACAATTTGTTTAAAACTCAACAGGAAGGGCCAATGTTACTTCCTGTCTGAAAAGGAAGTGTTGGCTTCCTTCCCTTCCTCCTTGGCTAGCTCTGGCCAACTTCTAATATGGGTGGGGGAGGGACTGATCATGTTAATACTTTTCACTGACTACCTCTGCCTTGGGAAATCAGATTACCATCATTGTTCAAGTTTGGGAACATCATACTCACTCCCTTCTTTCCTCATTTGTAACGTGGAGACAGGTGTTGTTTGGTCTCTTGTCTCTTTGCTCTTATGTGAGATCTTGCCCTGTGGTGGGTTCGGCTGTTGCAGTCCAGGAAGCCTCCCAGTCTCCCAGACATTACTTTATATTCAACCTTATATCTCCCCTGTATTCCCTGACATTTGAAAATAGATCAAGGAGCTGTAGGGAAGAAACTGAAATCCATTTGATGCTGAGGGGTAGGTTGCAGAAAAGAGAACATAATTGGGCAGAAGGGAGTGGGTGACAAAGGTTTCTTATTTTTAAATTGAGCCAAGAAAACATTCCTTCTAAGTGGGGCCAGTTGGCACTCTTCCTGCTATTTTAGTCCAGGCTTCTCCTTCCTACTGGCCAGTCAATTGTATTAAGTGTTTGATGTGAGTTTGAACTGTGGTCTCTGGGGTTGGGGGGAGGGAGAGTGGTGGAAACAGCTGGTGCCTTCATCAAGCTATCTCAATTACGCTGCTTCTCAGAGTGTTTGGGATTGGGGAGGGGTGGAGGATTGGAGGAATTGGATGTATGTTAGCAGAGCCCCAGCAACTCCCATGTAGTGGGATTGGATTCTCAGGCACTCTTAATACCATGTGGGATGCTGACTAGTTGGAATGTAACTAAACCTTCTTCAGTCACATTCTTTTCTCTGCCCCCCTCCACCCCAGTTCTTTCAGCTTTGGGCTTGATTTGGAAAGAGGGGTATGTGGGAAGTTAGATAGCAAAACAGACTCATGGTTTTCCAACCACTGAGTATTCTGCTTAAGTCTTGGGCCCCTCCATTGACTTTCTCCTTACCCATTCATTACTCCTTTGGTTGGGTTTTCTAAATATGTCTGCAGACAGCCAGAGATACAATTAGAACCAGGACCTTTGGTGAAGTCATGTTGAATTGTAATCGGTTGGCTATACTGTTCTTCCTCCTTCCCTCACACCCTGGGGTGACTGTATTTCTGAGTCAGCACTGCTTTTCTGTCTCACCTGCTGAGTTGGAGGCAGAGAACCTGCCAAGCATCCTTTTGGAGCAGCAGTATTGATATGGGTGTGGCCAGTCTTCTGGGGTGAGTCTTTATAAAGTATGTCTGAAAACACTTGCAGATTTTTTGGTTTCCTTTTATATGACTACCTCACATGATACTACTTAATTGGCTAGTTTTTGGCCTGGCTGTGATGAGGGAGAATGGGATTAAAATGGTGACAATTGGGGTCACCTAGGTGGCTTGGTTGGTTAAGTGTTTCTCTCTTGGTTTCTGCTCAGGTCATGATCTCAGGGTCAGGAGATGGAGCCCAGTGTTGGGCTCTGCACTAGGGCGGAGTCTGCCTGAGAGTCTCTCCCTCTGCCCCTCCCACTCATGCATTCTCTCAAATAAATAAAATCTTAAAAAAAAAAACAAAAAGGATAATAACAGCTGGTACTACTTCTTCAGGTATTCTTTTTTTTTTTTTTTTTAAAGATTTATTTTATTTATCAGTGAGAGAGAGAGAGAGAGAGAGAGCAAGGGGAGGGGCAGAGGGAGAGGATCTCAAGCCAACTGGTGCTGAGCAGAGCCTGACAAGCGTCTGGATCCTGAGATCATGGTCTGAGCTGAAATAAAAAGTTAGGGTTTTAACCGACTGAGCCACTCAGGCTCTGATATTTTTGAGAGAAAAAAGGAGTTAGTCTGATTCAGTGCTAGGTAAGAGATCTGAAACTTCTGTTTGTGTGCCTCTGTGATAGTTTGCAGTGGTTAGGCTCTGCTATTCAAGTTTTATTCTAAAGCCTAGCGTTGCTAAATACCCATTTTACTATCCAGCCCTAGATGGCTGATGTTGTGTATATTCCTGCCCTACCTCCTTCCACCTGGTTATGTCAGATCCAAATATGAGTTAGTTCTAAGTTACGCTGTTTCAGACTTAGGCTCCTTTTGCATCGTATACTATCTGAATGAGGGTTCAGCCCAGACTACTTGTAGCAGATCCAAGGGGGAAGGAGTTTTTAGGAGAAAGAAAAGGAATAAACGATGAGAAATTATAGCACATTACTGGTCTCCCCTGGTTGGAGAACTCTGCTGAGCCTGTGCTATGCTTTATGCAAAGGGAATTGAGCCCTGTGGGCAAAGGGTGTTCCTTTGGATTTCTCTGGCTAATAGATTAGATTGGCTTCTATCTCAATCTTTGCTTCTGGGGTTTAGGGCTAATGTCCCATGGGCTCGTACAAGATAACAGAAGAATGCATCATTTATCCCATTCTTGAAATTAGTTGAGGACCCTTATTAGAAAGGAAGGCTTCCCTCCCCCCCACAGTAGAGGTTCCAGTAGAGGTTCCAGGTCTACAGCCCTTGACCCATTCCAGGGGCAGTAGTGAGCTGGAAAAGCTGAGGTTGCTGTCTTGGCCTCTTTGCTTGCAAATACTACTGAGCAATTCTAGGCCTCCCCTCATTCCCTAGGGAGGTAGAGAACTTTGCTCCCAGCACCTACTGGTGCTTATCCTGCCTCTTCTTAGGGTGGAGCCTGCTGCCTTTGTTTGTCCTCTGTGGGGCCTCTAAGAATTAACTTTTTGCTTGTGGGGGAAAGGGGTTTGAACCTGGTAGAAAGGGGTGACAGAGGATGTGTTTTAAAGCCGTTCTCCGGCTATATGTTTCCTTGACTGATTCTGGAGTGGCAGTCAGGTTGCTATTCTGAAGTGTTCTTTGGGTGGTATCCCTGTATCGGAACGGAGTATGAGGAGCAGCTTTAAAATCCTCAATGCATGCCTCCAAAGTAAAGACACTTGCCAAGCAGGAATCTTAAAAATCCCTTCACCCGCTTTCAACCCTTAGATCCGCACAGTATCTTTCTGCGGATTCTCAAAGGCCTTAGCTTTGTCCTATGTAGTGTTGGCTTGGGGCAGGGAGGAGGGTTGTTTTCCTGAACATGATAAGGAACTGAGCGGGGCAAAGTGGGAGCTCTGACTGGTGATTGGTAGACAGGATGCCCTGGAATGCGGTTGGCCTGCAGCCCAGAATCCAGCACTTTGTATTTGTTTGTTTCTGGGAGACTGTGGTCTGGTGCTACTGTGACAGGAAGTGAGAAAGCTGGGAGTGGGGGAACGGAGAGGGGCCATGTCTTTGTGGTTCTCCTGTGAAATCTCTTTGTCCCTGGAGAGCAGCTCTGCTCCAGGGCTCTACTGAGAAGAGAGCAGCCTTTGTGTGTCTAATGGGTCTCGGAGCATCTCGCTACTCTGAGGGATTAGGGAGTGTGAATTCTGACTGTGGCCTTTTGCATCTCAGTACTTGAGTTATATAAATGGCTTCCATCTCCTAGCATTGGGGAATTTCACTGAGTTTTATGTGTGTTACTGTTAATTTATAGATCTCTAGGATTTAATTAAGAAAGGAATTCTAGAAAGAAATAGATATTTGTTTATATAATGTTTATTCACTCTATATTGCAGATACTTTGTTGGGTCTGAAAGGGACAGAGAGAACCAGGAGATGCTGGGGCCCAGCATTTTACATTTCACCCTTCCACTTGGCACTCTACTACACACAGAGCTAGAGAAACCTACCCATTCTTTGATTTCATTATTGGGAGGTACTGGTAGTTCATTGTTTGCACATAACTAGGGAATGGTTAGTAGTTTCCTGGGATTCTCTAGCCCCCCCACCCCGAAATAGCACCTGTAGCACTCTCTTTGCCCCTCCTTTTCCCTCTTATTTTATGTTTTCCCTGCCCTTCATTCCAGCTGTGAACAGGCATCTCTTCTAGCTTTGTGGATTGGGTGGCTGAGTCCTCAACTTCTTGCCAAGCTGGCTAGGCCCTGAGCATACACACAAACCCGCCTTTGATTGCCCAGGAGGACAGCTGCCCCAGAGGCAGATTGCTAACATACCGCTAGAACAATCCCTCCCCTCTGTTCTGATCCTGGCCAGCACAAAACTTCCCTGCTTCTAGTTCCTTCTGTTTCCTACCCTAACTCTGATCTCTGCTTTTGGTTTAGGGAGATGCCACATTAAAAATGAGAGTAGGGATATTTGTGATTAGGTTTTCTTTTTTGTGATGGGGATGATGTGAGATTGTGGCATGTGGCCCGATTTCTAGAGCAAGCCCTCCAGTGGATAGGTGACTATGTAAAAAGTTGTATTACTTTTGCCCCTAGCACCTTCCCTCCTGAATTCTTATTCTTTTATAGAATGGGAAATCTGAGGTAGATTGCAAGCTATTTTTCCTCAGAATCAAATACATTCTTGCTCATTATTATTTTTTTTTACAATTTTATTTATTTGACAGAGGGAACACAAGCAAGGGGAGTAGGAGAGGGAGGAGCAGGCTCAGGGAGCGTAGATATGGGGCTCAGATGTAGGGCTCCATCCCAGGACCCTGGGATCATGACCTGAGCTGAAGGCAGACACTTAACAACTGACCACCCAGGGGCCCCAGTTCTTGCTCATTCAAATGAGGGTAAGACCCAGGGACGCCTGGGTGACTCAGTCAGTTAAGCACCCCACTCTTTTTTTTTTTTTTTAAGATTTTTATTTATTTATTTGACAGAGATCACAAGTAGGCAGAGAGAGAGAGAGAGGAGGAAGCAGGCTCCCTGCCAAGCAGAGAGCCGGATGTGGGACTTGACCCCAGGACCCTAAGATCATGACCTGGGCCGAGGGCAGAGGCTTTAACCCACTGAGCCACCCAGGCGCCTGAGCACCCTACTCTTGATTTCAGCTCAGGTCATGATCTTAGGGGTCACTCAGATTGAGCTGTGTCAGGCTCAGAGCTCAGCACACCTCAGCACATGGAGTTGGCTTGAGATTTTCTTCTTTCCCTCTGCCCCTCCCCAAGTGCTCTCATGCACACTCACCACTGGCCCCATAATAAATCTTTTCTAAAAAATTAAAAAAAAAAAAAAGTGAAGGTAAGACCCAGAAGTCTATCTGCTTTCACACCATCCTCCATCTCAAAAGTTTACTTTTGGGGGGCCTGGATGGCTCAGTGGGTTGAGCCTCTGCTTTCAGCTCAGGTCATGATCTTGGGGTCCTGGGATTGAGCCCCGTGTCAGGCTCTCACTCAGGGGGGAGCCTGTTTCCCACTCCCCCACCGGCCTCTCTGCCTACTTGTGATCTCTGTCTGTCAAATAAATAAACAAAATTCATAAAAAAGTTACTTTTGGTCAGCTTCTCTATTGGAATTAGAATGACTTTTACACACAAGGTGTATAGAAAGTGCATACCCCCTTTACTCTGTCAGAAAGAAGGAACATAAACTTGGAGTAGGATAGGTACATTTCCACTACTCACTGGCTCTGTGACCTTGGGCAAGATACTGAGTTCTTCTGATGTACAGTTTACTCATTTATAAAAAGGGGCCATTTATAAAAAGGGGCTAGTGTCAACCCAGAGGTTGCTGAGAAGATTATCTGTGGTAACTTAGAAGGGGAGATCAGTTAATTAGTAAATCACAACTTTTCTTCCCCTCTTATGTCAGATTTTCTTTTTTCGTTTAGATAGGGAAAAACATTTCCTTCAGCAGTCTGTCCTGTAGCTGAAACAGGACCTTCACACTTTATCTTATTTCCTCATAGACTCTTTTGTTGCTTGTCTCAAAAAGTGTGTATATTCTCAACGTGATGGAGGGGTGTCTTACTGCTCTTTTCAGTGCTTTGAGGAAGCAGGACTATAAATGTGACTCAGTTAGCTGGTTGCAGCTATCCCAAGTCACTGTCAGAGGAGGGGCAAGGGGAACGCCTGGGTGGCTCAGTCAGTTAAGTGGCTGCCTTCGGTTCAGGTCATGATCCTAGGTCCTGGGATTGAGTCCTTCATGGTGTCTTTGCTCAGCAGGTGAGTCTGGTTCTCCCTCCCCCCCTGCCTCTTCTCCCTGCTTGTGCCCCCCCCTTCTAAGACAAATAAATAAGTAAATAGTCTTAAAAAAACAGAGGATGGGGAAGGAAATGTTGAGAATGCCATAGATAGAAAGTAAGGGGGTTTGGTGAGAAGCTACCTCTTTAAAAAAGGAATGTGAGCTCAAACAGTTTGGTGACCTCTAGAAAACCCTAAGGTTAAGCTTTTTTTTCCATGAAAATTTTTTTCTAGCCTAGGGTAGGGAAGGGTATAAGGTATCCTAGTTAATTTTAGGATTTCTGTTTTATGACACAGGAGTTACACAATACCAGTTTGATTAGACTTTTTCTCACTTCCCATTGTGTACTTGACCTCCCTTTCTTTTTCTCCGTTCTCCTGTAGGGAGGAGAAAGGCATTTGGCCTCTCCCCTTCCTCCAGTCTGACACCTCCTTCTTTTTGCCCCTCCCTCTTATCTTTGTTTCCTTATCGGCCTCTCCCTAAAGCTCTGCTTTCTCCTTATAAGGCTAGGTGAGGCTTCTTTGGCAGGGTTGCGTCAGGGATCCAGGTAAGTAACTGATGTGTCTTAGACTTTCAGGATTGAGAGAAAATTCAGCGTTGTCTGTCCCAGTGGAGGGCCTTAGAGAGGCATGTGGGTAATGGGGGTGGAGAAGGAGGCGGCCTGGCCTGAGAGATCAGAAGGACTTGTTAGACCAGTCCTGTGTGTGTGTGTCATACGTGCCCCAGAGAGAAGCAGGTTTTGTTTCTTTCCATACCCTTTCAGCCCTGGGCCCCTCACTAGCTGAGAGCCACACCCTTCCTTTGCTTCAAAGTCAGTCCAGCATTCAGCCATTTAGTATGTTATGGTTTGGGGGTTCCCAGAATTCAAGGTAAAGGAAAAGAGAACAAGGATAATGTTCCATCTGGTTTCCGAATTTAGGGTCAAGATGATGGAGTTGATTTTTTTTTTTTTCTTTTAAAGTCACAGTCACAGTGAAAACTAAATTCTGATACATAAATTTGGGTCAGGATGATAAGACTGAGGTGAGTTTAAGGTGTCCTGTTGATCTGTGGAGATGTCCAACTCAACCTCCTTTTTAACAATATTTTTAAAAAACCAAAACTTTTAGATATTTTCTTTCTTTGCTCTGGAACTCCAGTCAGAAGGATCACTCTTCCCAAAGAGGACAGTGATTTGTCATACTTCTTAATTTGTCAGAGAGGTTCATGGTGGACACATTGAGATCTAGTTTTTCCCTGTGAAAATGAAAATTCCCAGTCTGCCTTTTGGGTGCTCTTAGGTGGCAAGGCTGGACCTTGCATCAGACCCATTCACAGCGAAGCTCAGGAACTAACACCTAAGAAAGGGCCATTTCCATCATATCAGTTTTGTAACTCTGAGAAGTGGTCAGTTGAGATCATGAAGTGGGCGGAGTACTCTTTAGGTCTTCCTGTAGATCACGTCCAGGGACTAGGGCTTAGTGTGGCAGTTAAGTCTGACCAACAAAGGCAGGGAACACTGGAATTGTTCTCACGGAGCTTGAGATGGTAGAACATCAGGTGGTAGGTGGGGCACTTAGACCTTGGACCTGTACATGCACTCTTGGTGATGTACATGTACTCTTGGTGATAAGAAGCCAGAGAAAAAACTACTACTAAATATATTCCTTTAATTTAAAAATAAAATGGCAGTTTTCTGTGCATATGGTTGAACAGGAATAATTGCTTTGAATTTTGGAGCACATGTGGTTTTAGGCAAACAGATACTTTTTAGGGATCTAGAAGACAAACCTTTGTTGGCTTGAACCTTACGTAGTATAGCTCTGTGGTGTTACAGGTACTATATTTTATTGATTGGTATTCTTCAGTGTGAGGCTTAGTGTGCTTTTTAAAACAGTCATTTGAAATCTCTAGGATGACATAGAGTTTTGCTTATCCTTGCTTTTGGAGGGGGGGAAGGTATCACTTTGTGACATTGGTTTTGATTTCATAAAAGGAAAGAGGATGACTGGCTTTGGGATTGGCTGCAGAAGATAAAATTTCTTTCTGAAGAAACTCTAAGACTATTCTGTGGGGTTTAGAGTTCTCCATCTGAGAGCAGATACTTTCTCTTTTTTCCATAAGGGGTAGCTTGCCTAATTCTGGTCATGTCTTTGGATGTATTTTTTTTTTTTTTTAAAGATTTTATTTATTTATTTGAGGGAGAGAGAGAATGAGAGCTAGCGAGCCTGAAAAGGGAAAGGTCAGAGGGAGAAGCAGACCCCCTGTTGAGCAGGGATCTGGATGCAGGACTTGATCCTGGCACTGCAGGATCATGACCTGAGCTGAAGGCAGTACTCAACCAGCTGAACCACCCAGGCACCCATGTCTTCAGATACACTTATCAGAATAGCAAGGATGTAGGAGAAGTTCAGTCTTCTAGCCTATACTTTTACATATATTAGCCCATTAAAGCTAAACCCTGACAAGTAATGAAAGTAAAGATAACAGGGGTTATAACTTAACCCTTCGATTTAGTTCTCACAGCTACTTTTAGGCAGAGCCAGAACTTGAACCCCAGGTCTTTTGACCCCTAGTCTGGAATTTTATTTTGCCTTTCCCTTTGAGAGTGTGGAGAATTCCTGTAGTTTACTGGGCTTCTTTTAAAAGCGGAGAAGGGGGCATGTGGAGACATGTGTGGCTTATTCAAAAGTCCTATTAACACCACCAAACTCTGGCCCCTTGTGTTAGCTATTTGTGGTAGTGTTTGTATCAGTAACCATATGAATAGCTTGCTGTGTGTCAAAACATTTTCTAAGCACTTTATGTGGATTGTCTCACATACTTCTTGCAGTTACTCTTATGTATATTTTATGTCCCCCATTTTACAGAAAAGGAACCTGAGGTTTAGAGCTTAAGTGGTATTTTGCCCGAAGTTCTACAGCTAAGAAGCAGTGGAGCTGGGATTTGAACCCAGGCAGATTCCAAAGCCTGTATTCTTAACTCTGAGAATCTTAAGTTACATTCCTATAGCCACATGACAGTAGAATAGGCCATTCCAGGGACAGTGTTATTGCTGATACTTTTTACCCAGCTACTGGTTGGCATCATCTCTTTGGTTCTTCTGGGTATTTGATCCAATTTAACTTTTGGTTTGGGTTTCTCACGGAAGAGACTGAATTTTTACCATTGTCATCACCGGAATGCTGGAGCCTTGCTGTAGGCTCACAAGTCTATAGCACCTATGGCTTGTTAAAAGTAAAACCAGTCATAGTCTTAGGGGAAAGTCTACTCTTAGGGGAATGGCAGGGCGTACTTTATGTGTGGTCTTTCTCTCCTCCTTGGAGAATTCCTTGACCATCTTTTTGTAGTGAGAGCCAGTGTAATGCATTTGAAAATATTAAGAAAGGTGTTAGCCTGGACTCCTGTGACTTTCTTGACTCTAATTGTCAAAGTCCATTAGTGGTTTGCAGATTCTGGTTTAAAGCACAATTTTTTTATGTGTATTGCACTGATGAAGACTCTTCAAGTCTGAGTTGTGAGGTGGGCTGTTGTACTGTAGCTCATCCTCGGCTTCGTTCTCTTCCCCCACTTCCACTCTCTTTTTCCTCCCATTTGTTTCCCTTCTCCCACTTACATCCTCTATGTAGACATTATGAATAATCCTTTAACGTAAGGAAAAATGGAAATCCCCTCCCCCACTTATTTCTTGTGATGTTTTGGCAGAAAGTGCAAGGACTGTTGGGGAGAAGGGCTGGACTGTCCATCTTATACTGGGCTTGTACTTTCTAGATTTGACAGCATGTAGTAGAAAGAGAACACAGGCTTTGGAATGGAATATATCTGAGTTTAAATTCAGACTTTGCTATTAACCAAGACCTTGGGTACTTTCTTCACCTAGAGCCCATTTTCTCATTTGCAGTAAAACTTCCTTCTTTAGCGTTGTATTACCGCCATAATAAATGTAAAACACTCAGTAACTGTTTAGTTCTTTTCACCTTCCCTTTCTCTGTGGTTAAAAACTGCTAAGGCCTCAAATAAGGGGTCAAGAACTTACTATAGCGGGTGTGCAGTCCTGCACTCTGTGTCCTGGAAACACTGGTCTAGGTGGGACCTCCTAGTAAATAGAGTTGGAGCAGGGAAACCAGCTCATCCACTCCCTCGAACCCAGTTATGCTTTTGATCCAGTTAGTCTCATCTACTAGTTCACAAAATAGTTTTAGGCTGAGGCATTACCATTAAGTAATATAATTGGGAGATATAAACTAACTCTTGAAACAACTTCATACCTCACATTTGTATGACATACATTATCCCACCTGATCCTCTTAGCAACTCTCAGTTAAACTGGGCTGGTGATGCTGGCATCTCTTGGATGAGAACATGCATGGCATTGACTTCCTGCCATTGTTGGCTAGTGGCAGTGCCAGGACTGGGACCAGTCTTCTGCGTCCTATCCTGCATAGCCTCTGCCTCTGCTCCCTTTCAGGCAGAAAATCTCACTGTGCTGCTAGGTCTAGGAATCTGATCCGCTCTTTCTGCTTAGCTGTGTTGTCATCTTCTGCAGATTAGAGCCTGGTGCTCAGTCCTTAAAACTGTGAAGGATGCGAGAAGATCCTGCATCCTGATTTAGAGCCCTGGTTAGTTTTCCTACTATCCTTTCTTAACTCCCTTTATTGAGAGTTGTAGGGGTAAAAAGTAGCTGTTTACCACACGATGACAATTTCTCTGCAGCAGGGAGTGTTGTTACTGTATGCCCCATGATAGTGGTAGTTTGGGTATTTATTAGCAAAGAAGATTACAGGGTGGAGGCTGCCAGAGTGGTAACTGCAGTTCAGGCCCTGTTGAAATCTAGAACTGGAAGATGTCTTTTGAGCTTTAGAGTCCTCCTGATCTGGAAGGTTCGCAGGTCATCATACATAGCGGATATGTTCAGTGCTTAATATGAAGCAATAGAGATGAGGGAGCAGCATTAAAAAATTTTTTTTTTTTTTTTTTTTTTTTTAATGAGGATACTTATTAAAGATGTTTGAGTGGCCTGTTGGGATGTAGGGTGGGAATAGGAAAACTCAGCAACAGACGGGAAGGAAGAACAGTAGTTTGATAAGTGATTGCGGGAACCCAGAGCCAAAGACAGAGAAATTTAGAGGGGGGCTGCCACATTCTTGGATTTCGGTGCTGGACCCACTGGAAGATGTCTTAGTGGTAGAGGATTAATTAGGGAGTTTATTGGACACCTGTCTGTTCCTCTGGGTACTCTTGCTTGCAGAATGCTGCATGTACTCTAGAGCAAACAGGCCCAAGCGCTTGTGTTTGGTAGGGCCCTGGGGAGCGTGGGAAAGGGAACTGAAGCAAAAGGCTCAGTCTAGGCTAGTCCCCACTTGTCTTCCTCACTATTGCGTTGGTTTCTCAATATCTTTGTGGGCATGCTGGGACTGGGCTTTGAGGTTTCTGCCTTAGGGGTGGGAAGGAGGGGGAAGGGCATTCCAACATCAGAAATTCCCCTCCCCCACTTTGATTGCCGGGAATAGGGGATAAGTGAATTATTATCTATATTATAACCTACTTTGTACAGAAGTACTCCATGACAGTAGAATATCCAGGTTTTAATAAAAACTACATCAAGGTCCTGGTATCTGAAGACAGAACAAAGTCCCAAGGGCATTTGTTACATTAAGCAATTGCAAGTCCTATTTTATGTGACTCCCTTCCATTCCCAGATTGTCTTTCTCCCAATACCTGCCCTTTCCTCTTATTTTTTAATGTTTTGGGTATATTTTATTTTCCTCTCAATCTCATTTTTCCTCCAAATATTTCTGCAGCTCTCTCCTTCCTGCTTCCTCCTTGCTGTGGTGGCTGGGATGCTTCTCCCATGATTTTTTGAACCTAGACTGGGCTGTATTCTGTGTTAAAACCAATCAGTTACGACCTTGTCTTAACAGGTGTGTATGGAAATACGTTTATTAAGAATAAATTTTTTAAGTACCTTTTTTTCCTTTAAGGGGTTGACAAGAGGGAGGGGAATAGGGGAAGAAAGTTTATTTTAAAACCTCTTGACATGGTATTTGTTGCACTGGCCATAAAGTCTCCTGTAGCCAGTTTGTAAGCGAGAAACCTTATTGAGTCCAATGGTGTGACTACAGGGCCCCTCCCTCCATTTACTGACCGATTTGCAGTTAATGCAGTAGGGTGTGGGGAACTCTTCTTTTTTATACAACAATCATTTATTGTATAAATAGAACACAAATCCTTTAGCTACTTGGGTGTTTAACCTGAGTTGGAAAGGTAAAGATGTAAAAATGCAGTTGGTTTATTTAGAGCTTTCTGCAGGATAACAGGGATATAGGAAGTTCCCAGCCACTGACTGAAGGTTAGAATGTGTTCATTTTCCTACTTCCCAAAGAGGTGAAGGTCGCTGCAAGTGGAGCCTTTTTACATACAGAATTTTTTATGGTTGTACTACTCTCTTGTCTCCTGGAGCCAAGGCCCACAGTTTGCCTTCAGCATTATAGTATGGTTTTGAAAAGTAAAAAGACTCTTTCATAAATGTATTCAAAATGAGGGCCTTCATTTTGTTGCCTGCATTTGACGGTAGGAAGTTTTTTTTACTATTTATATTTCTTGATTGATTGGCATTTTAACCTGCATATTTATTTAGTAAATTTTGCCACCCCTGAGGCAATTTCAGTGTTCAGATTTGGGGAGGTAAGATCTATAGGTCTGTACTGTTCCCTTAATTCTAGAAATGGCTTACCTCTGCAGGCCAGTGAGTGCTGGTCTGTGCTGTGGAGTTACAACTTTCACTGAGTTAATGCCAACAAATTTTTCCAGGCAAAAATAATCTAATATTAATCTCCTGTTATGACTGTAGTACTTAGCCATATTCTCCCTCTCCTGCCAACAGTGTAGACTTGGATCTAGTTGCACCTTTCCATGCGGTGGTTATTTCTGGTGAGGTGTTAAAGGGTAGTGGGCAAAGGATCCTGCTTGAGCGGACAGTGGTGATGGGCTCCTAGGCTTGGTGGTGGCTGGCTTTCTGCCTTGTGGTAAAACCACAAGAGGGCATCTTTGGCTCTGGGATTAATGATTCATCTGTCTTCTCTGACCTGTGACCTTTTCTCTCCTCTCCCTTACCTTCTCTCAGTAGTGTGAAGTGAGGGGGGCCTTCTCCCTCTTTGCTCCTCCCTCTGTGATCCACACCTTCCTTTTTACCCTGCCCTGCGGCGGCTCCGCCCCTTACCTTCATGGACGACTCAGAGGTGGAGTCGACCGCCAGCATCTTGGCCTCTGTGAAGGAACAAGAGGCCCAGTTTGAGAAGCTGACCCGGGCGCTGGAGGAGGAACGGCGCCACGTCTCGGCGCAACTGGAACGCGTCCGGGTCTCACCACAAGATGCCAACCCACTCATGGCCAACGGCACCCTCACCCGCCGGCATCAGGTAACCCCTCTCTCCATCAGACTTGCAGGTAGGACTTTGGTCATAGAGAGGCTATGATCCTACTTGGGAAACTGCCTTCCTTGTGGTGATGGGCTGTCCGGTGCCCGTGTATCATGGTAAACCTTCCCAGTACTGATGTAAGAGATAGGGAATATTGCTGCTCTGCTGAGTTGAATAGATGTATCTCAAGAAGCATCTATCTGACTTCCTGTTTTGCTGGAGTGGGGTTTCTGGTTTGGGATGTAATTCTAGTCATGGTAAATCATGTAGTTTGGCGCTGTACCTAAGGTCCTTCTGTTTGCTCTGATTCCCCCCCGGCCCCCAACTTGGTATCAAAAATTCAGAAAGGTAAATGCCTGTTTAGTGGTTGGTGAGGTTGGTATCTTATACTCTCAGCTCCGGTTCAGTCTTGTTCAGAGAACAGTCCGCTCAGAAGGTGTGGCAGTATCTGTAAATTGTGTATTCCTGCTCCATATTGTCCTTGTATGCTTGTTTTGTTAGCTTTGCAGATCATGTCTTGTGGGGAGGGTATCACTGTTAATTCTGTTGGTTAGAGCTAGAGAAGGAGCATCGTGCTATTATTTAACCCAGATAACCACAGGAGCCAGTGGTCTCTGGGTTGGCTGCCTCTGAGTGACTTGGGGGAGTTGGTGTTAGAAATGAGAAGTATCTTGTGTTTCCTGTGGTTTCTCTGGTCTGACTTCGCTGTGATGTAATCTGTCTGAGGGTGTGTATGTGTAGGGTAGACCTTGCCTGGTAGACTCTACCATCTTAAGGGATCTCCGGTTGGGAACTAACAACAGTACTTATGCTCCAGTAGTCCTTTACATTGATTACTTATTTATTTTTTAAGACAGAGAAGATCCATCATGCTGAGGAGCATATTGCATGAGAGGACAAAAGTCCATTTAGGAGACTTGGAAGCAGTATGTTTGCAGTGTTCCTAGGATTTTTTGCAGTGTTCCTAGGAATCAGAATAGAGGGTTAGCAGTGAGCGGTATATATTGGAAGGGGAGAGCAGGATGGCTCAGGCTTGGAGGTGGTGGGGAATTCCAGAATTTAGTACTAGGTTTCTTTCTTTCTCTCTCTCTCTTATTTTTAACTTCTGTTCAGCAACGAAGCCACACCTTTCCTTCTTCCTGAAAATAATGTTTAACTTCCTCTCCCTGCAGCATTACACTCCCTGTGTAATAGGAGTAGGGTGGGGGATGTCTCCCAAGGTGGCTGGATCTCACTGTTTCCTATTGGAAGAGGAGCAGTCAACTGCTTTTACGTAGTGTAATGTTGTTAGATTATTTCCTGCTGCTCAAAACAGAGCAGCTTATGTTCTGTGGCTCCAAAAATTGGTGATGATGATGATGAGACAACTGTTTTTGCAGAGGAGAATTGGGGTCCTCGTTTTCTTCCTGCTTGGAAAGGGAGACACATCTCTGGTGTCTCTCTTTAAAAGCTGGCTGATGTGGGAGTTTCCAGTGGTAGTAGAGCATGAAGATGGATGAAGCAATAAAGAGGGCCTTTGGAAACTCCCCAACCTAGCTTTTCTAACTTTCCTTATATTTTTAAGGACTTACCTGAGTCCTGCTATTTACTCAGCAAATAGTTTTTGAGTGCCTATTATGTGCCAAGCATTGTTCAAGGTACTGGAAATATATCATTGAACAAAACTGACCAAAAATAAAAATAGAAAAAATGTCTGCCGTCATGGAGCTTACCTTCTTATGTTCCAGAGACCCAGTCTGCCAGTTCCAGGCCCAATTCCTCTTTTGAGGAAAGTGCTAAAACTAAGGAGTGATGTGGTTCTTCTATAAGTACTTGACAGAAGGACTCCAGGCCACAAATATCTATTTGAAAACCCTTTTCCTGTTTGGAAAAAAGATCATTTGTATTTGATAGAGCAAAGTAGGGCCACAAAATGAATTGTCTTCTTGTGGGCTATGTTTCAGAACGGCCGGTTTGTGGGCGATGCTGACCTTGAGCGACAGAAATTTTCAGATCTGAAACTCAACGGACCCCAGGTAATGTCTTTGGCTCAAGGTCTGGGTTGCTTCGTTTTTCTCTTACTTCCCAGCCTGTAAGAGCATATCGGTGTCTTGCAAAGTGCCTGATACATTGTAAGAACCCACCCATTAATTAGCTTCTTTCATTTAGGAAAATAAAGTAGTGGGGCATAAGTGTATACGCGTAGTTGTATTTTGGAATGAGTTTTAATGGCCACTGCTCCTGTATTGGATCCTTCAGTTACTGCATCCCTTTTCTGGAATGGGCCTGCTTCTGTTCTTACCTGAAATCTCCCTGGTCTTGAGCCTTAGGCAGTTTCTAAAGAGTAACAGTCAGAAGAGAGTTTTGGGGGGTACTTTCTGGTTCATCTTAAAAGTTCTTTACTGGTGAACTTTCTTGAAGAATCCCCCAGATGCAGATGTAGCCACAGTTAACACAGTTCATAGACACTTTGATGACCAGAACTGGGAAGTTAAATCTGCTGTCTCTGTCACTTGGGTGTTGATATGGCTATAGTTAACTCAGTTTATATTTGTTAAATGACTAGAATTGGGGACTTACATCTTCTGCTCTTTTGTATAAGTTCAAAAGGTGGGGACATCTACTCCACTAAAAATCCTGAGGCCCATGGACGATGCATGAGGAATCTCTCTAAGGAGACTACTTCTCATTGGGTTGGACTATTGATATATATGGCTTAATAATCATTCCTTCCTTTTCCACCTTTCCATACAGGATCACAGTCACCTTGTGTATAGCACCATTCCCAGAATGCAGGAGCCAGGGCAGATTGTGGGGACCTACACGGAGGAGGACCCTGAGGGAGCCATGTCTGTTGTCTCTGTGGAGACCTCTGATGATGGAACTACTCGGCGCACAGAGACCACAGTAAGCTAAGACTTGTATAAGGTCTGGGATGATATAGGAGGTCTTCTTTTGGTCTTGGTGGTGGGGAAGAGATGAAGCACTTAGGGTAGATGGAAAGTATCAATCTGTAGTGAATGCATAAAGAATGTGATCTCTGGCTAGACAGGGAAGATAGAAGAGATACGGGAAAATTGAATGGAATGGGGAAGAGAGAAGTCTGCAAGGTCTACAATAGCTTCCCTTATAGGCATAGTTACTGCCGGCACAGATTTCCTGCCTGGGCACTTCCTGTGAGGTAGAGAGTGAAAGGTAGATGGTAAAATGTAAGGCATTTCTAGATCAAATGAGGTAGTGGTAGGGGTTTGTTTCATTTCTTAGAGAGGTCTAGAATTCGGGTGCCTTGATGGCTCAGTGGGTTGAAGCCTCTGCCTTTGGCTCAGGTCATGATCCCAGGGTCCTGGGATCAAGCCCTGCATTGGGCTCTTTGCTCAGCAGGGAGCCTGCTTCCCCCACTCCCCCACCCTCTGCCTGCGCCTCTGCCTGATTGTGATCTCTGTCTGTGAAATAAATAAATAAATAAAATCTTTTTAAAAAAAGCGGGAGGGCGCCTGGGTGGCTCAGTGGGTTAAGCCTCTGCCTTCAGCTCAGGTCATGATCCCAGCATCCTGGGATCAAGCCCCATATTGGGCTCCCTGCTCGGCAGGAAGCCTGCTTCTCCCTCTCCCACTCCCCCTCCTTGTATTCCCTCTCTTGCTGTGTCTCCTTCTGTCAAATAAAATCTTAAAAAAAAAAAAAAAAAAAGAGGTCTAGAATTGAGGCTTCTATTATTCACGCTTTTCTCTTTCCTTATGTGAAGGTCAAGAAAGTTGTGAAGACTGTGACAACACGGACAGTACAGCCAGTCCCTGTGGGACCAGATGGGCTGCCTGTGGATGCCTCATCAGTTTCCAACAACTATATCCAGACTCTGGGGCGTGACTTCCGCAAGAATGGCAATGGGGGACCTGGTCCCTACGTTGGGCAAGCAGGCACTGCTACCCTTCCCAGGAACTTCCACTACCCTCCTGATGGATATAGCCGCCACTATGAAGATGGTTATCCAAGTAGCAGTGACAACTATGGCAGTTTGTCCCGGGTGACCCGCATTGAGGAGCGGTACAGGCCCAGCATGGAAGGTTATCGGGCACCTAGTAGACAGGATGTGTATGGGCCCCAGCCCCAAGTTCGGGTAGGTGGGAGCAGTGTGGATCTGCATCGTTTTCACCCAGAGCCTTATGGGCTAGAAGATGACCAGCGTAGCATGGGCTATGATGATCTGGATTACGGCATGATGTCCGATTATGGCACTGCCCGTCGGACTGGGACGCCCTCTGACCCTCGCCGACGACTCAGGTAGGGAAGAAAAGGGGAAGGCAAGGATCTTAAACCAAGACAGAGATAAGGGGTAGCTATTCCTTCTCCTTCTAAGTGCTTTTTTGAATCTGAGACATTGTCTTCCCTTTTGTGACTTTACCAGATACTGACTTGCTTTTTTGTCTTTTTCATGATGAAAATCCTATATTCTAATTATTTATAGATAATGACTTATGGTTATTGGTCTACATCCTAAAGAGTGGCCTTTGCTTCCATGCCAAGAGTTGCCGCTGTTTCTGCCCAAGATCTGGCTTTCTGGTGATAGGCAGCAGCACAAGGGAGCTTGGTGCTTTGGGGCTATGGGATACTGCCTTGCTCCTATGAATTTCTTTTAGCATTTGGTTTGGTAATAAGAGAGAATTGAGGGTTTTTGGCTTTCAGGGCCAGAGTAGACAGTTAAGGGTGTATGTGAGAACCCTCCCTGGGGTGATTTTAGTCTCAAGTTAAAAACAAACCTTGATTTCACCAAAGCCCTGACACTTAGTGTTTTGGGTTTTACCTTTGATTATAAAGTGAAATGGGGGTGGCATCCTTTGAGGATGGTATATAAGTGACATTCTGAAAGGTTACTTAGCAGTTGCCTATACTGACTTTGCCATTCATCCCTGGGGATTCTCTGGTGATACGAAAAAGGGAGTGATTGATGTTTGGGCTGGTAGAAGGTTTGCCTTGAAAGAAGGCTTTGGAATGGGGGTTGGCAAACGTTTTCTGTAAAGGACCAGGTAGAACTATTTTAATAGGTTTTTCAGGCCATATATATATATAATATATGTATATACATATATTATATATATATATATATTAATGTTGTTGTTTTCCTTTTACAACCTTTTAAAATACAAAAACCCCTTTTTAGCTCTGGGACTGTACAAGAACAGGTTTGGCCCATGGGCTGCCAACCCTGCTCTACGATAAATCAGAGACATGGTGTTTTCCAGGCAAGGAAAAATAATAAGAAATAAAGGAGAAGATTTATGGATGTCTTCATAGTAAGGATAACCTAGCAGCTGTTGTTGAATTTCTGTAAAGGTTCATAACCTTCTAAAGCAAATGCCTTGGTGCTCGTTTTCCTCATATTAGGTAGCTTGGTTGGTAGTGAACTGGGCAGGGCCCAGATTAGAGGCTCCATTATCTCAGCCTGAGTCATTCACCTTTTAGGTATTGTATCATTTGGACAGCTAGTCCAACTCCCATGTGACTCACCTTTTATTGGGGTAGGGGGCAGTGGGGTGGGCACCAGACTTCAGCTGGTGCAACTTGAAGCAGTGGTAGATAACAGCTATCACCAAAGGAGTCTGCCCAGGGCGTTGGCCCGTCTGCTTGAAACAAGTCTGCTTTTTGACTTCCTCATTAGTAGAGTGACTGGATCTAGGTGGGTGTGGGTGGCCAGGTCATTCTCTACTGTGGCAACTGACATAAAAAGAGAGCATTTTTGGGCCTGGTTCTTGGTCCATTCCAGGGTGGCACTGGACTTGGAAACCTGCTTGACTAGAAGGAACATTAGCTGCTTCCTGTTCCAGCCTTGGAGAGTAATACAAGGTCAAACGGAAACAGTAAGGCAGAATAATTAGTGGATAAAGCACTGAACCAGAAGACTTCTGGTTCTAGTTGTGCCTTTGCCACTAGCTAAATAGCCTCAAGCAAGTCATTTAATCTTTCTGGGCACAGCTTTGTTATTTGTAAAACAAAGGAAAGAATGTCATGATCCCCTGCTTATAAAAGAAGGAAATACAACCGAGTGAACAAAATCTTGGTTATGGCGATTGTTTTTGTAATTGCTTATACTAAAACAATAATGAAAGTAAGACGTGCTCACTACAAAACTAGAAAAATGTAGAAAGGCATTCCGGCCGTAGAGGGAGAACTGTGGTTAACATTTTGGTGCATTTGCTTTGATTTCTTTTTTTCCTATGCAGGTGGACATACTCAACATACTCCGACCTTATTTTTCCCCTAGTAAAATGGAATCTTCCCTTAACATTACTGTTCAGTAGCCTCCTTTTAAAGCTTAGTTATAACCTGCTCACTTTGTTGCAATGATATTTGAAAATAGAGATTTTTACTAATGCTTTGTCCATCTGAGTTGCTGTTGAGTGGTTGGTGTTGACAGCTCTGAGGCAGGGCCTCTGCTGCCCCTAACTTTCAGGGTTTGGTGACAGTGGGAGGGGTTTTGTGGAACAAACAACAGGCTTATTTGGAGAGTTCCACACAATAGATGCTCCTCTCTCCTACCGGAGCCAGAGGGTGAGATGAGCTCGCAGATAATGGGTCTCTTCCTTCCTGGTGGTTATGAATAAATAATAGTGTGACAGATTCACCCTCTAGTGGTTACTGGTAGTACTGAAATAGGAAGAATTCTCTCCAGTGAGGCTTTTCTCTAAGCCTTCCCTTGCTTATTTTGTTCTTTTTCTTTAGTCATTGGTTATCCCAAATGCTGTGGTGTTCAGTAGCCTCTGTTTCGACAGAATCCAAGGTATTGTCATCTGTAGAAATTGGAGGCTGGCAATCATTATCTGGAACACGTTTGTTGAGTGGCAGAGGTGACGTTGGGATGAACTGTGAAAATTAATGTTCAAGCTTCTACTAAAGCCAGGTCCCCCTTTGGTGTAGCACGAAGGCCTGTACTCTTTTTACTCTTAATACCTCCTCTTTTATAATTTCCAAAATAAGGGGCTCCAGTGGCGCAATCGGTTAGCGCGCGGTACTTATAATTTCCAAAATAAGATAAGGAGAGACTTAAATAAGAATTGTGTTTAAGGGTCTAATCCCAGCAGCTGTTTCCTGTGTGTAAATGCCTCACTTCCTGTTTAGCCGAACGCTTGTAAGAGTTGTTCTCAGACATTGTTTGCTGACTTCTTTGGTTTAACTCTGTCTTCTGAAGGTTTATTTCAGTCACTATCCAGAGAGCTTAGCTGTCAGGTATCATTTTAGTGCTAAGCAGTCAGGATTTGGTTCTGTTTTTGTGATGAACGTCTCTGAATGCTTGTTACTCTCCTCCGAGCTAGTAAACTTGACAGGAAAAAATGTAGTTTTAATCTAACTGCAGATGCCTTTAAAATTATTCCCTTATCTCCTTACGAAAAATTGATCAGTATATCATTTACGCAAAGGAGAGGTAAGATCTAGTGTGCTAGAGCTGAAGTTACTCCTGCCTCCTGTCTTGGAGGTGAGGGGTCATGGGAGCTCTCCACAAAACCGGACTCGACAACTTGATGTATTCTTTTCCTTTTGGTTCTTCCAACACTGCAGGAGCTATGAAGACATGATTGGTGAGGAGGTGCCATCGGACCAGTACTATTGGGCTCCTCTGGCCCAGCATGAACGGGGAAGTTTAGCAAGCTTGGATAGCCTGCGTAAGGGGGGACCCCCGCCTCACAACTGGAGACAGCCAGAGCTGCCGGAGGTGATCGCCATGTTAGGATTCCGCTTGGATGCTGTCAAGTCTAATGCAGCTGCATACCTGCAGCACTTGTGCTATCGCAATGACAAGGTGAAGACCGACGTCCGGAAGCTCAAGGGGATCCCAGTACTGGTGGGATTGTTAGACCACCCCAAAAAGGAAGTGCACCTTGGAGCCTGTGGAGCGCTCAAGAATATCTCTTTTGGGCGTGACCAGGATAACAAGATCGCCATAAAAAACTGTGATGGTGTTCCTGCCCTTGTGCGATTGCTCCGAAAGGCTCGGGATATGGATCTCACTGAAGTTATCACCGGTGAGTTATGGGCACAAGGGCAGCTGCTGGGTTGGGGTTACTGTGACCCGTAGAGATTGAGAAACTCTAGTGTAGATAACCCAGAGAGCATTGCTTATAAATAATAAGTATTGTTTTATGAAACTTTTGTTTCATGATGTACACATATGTATATATATGTTGAGCCATAATGTATATTTCTTATCATGGGTCACAAACAAAAGCTTGAATACCATTACAAGGTATTTGATCATTGGGGAAGACTTTCAGCCCTTTTTACTTTCGACTTAAGGTTGTGAACTGGTGGTTTTTGGGGGCAGATCCATCTCCCTGATTTATTTGGATCATGCGAAGTGTTCACAATTTCAAAGAATTGGTTGCTGATATTTAAAACTCAGAAGATTTCATTTCAAATTGCAGCTTGTTTGGCTTCTATTAAAAATGTGTGGGAACTGGCAACAATGGATCTGTTTTGCTACCTGACAGTAGTTAGTCTGAGCTGACTGGTAGGGCTGTTCTCCCATTTGTAGTAATCCTGAACCTTTTTGCCAACTATTGCCATATAACAAGTTGTCTCCCCAGCACTGAAGCTGAGTGTCTTTTGCTATTTTTCCACTCTTGTAATTTCTTTTAAATATCTGCTTGTCCTGACTCACCTGCCTGACATGTGTAGATATTTGAGCTTGTGATCCTTGCTTTGAAGAGTGGTGTTTTCATATTGTGGGTTGTGATCCATTAGTGTGTATTGAACACAGTTTTGTGGATCCCAGTCGGTATTTCAAGAGGAAAAAAGAACCAGAAGTGGAATAGATTATTATTATTAGTTCTCAGGACTGGTCTTGCCCGCTAGGGGACATTTGCAATGTCTGGGGACAGTTTTGGTTGTCATAACTTGGCTTGGGCAGGAGGGAGTGCTACCAGCATTTAAGGAGTAAAGGGCATAGATACTGCTCAAAATCTAACAATGGATAGGTCAGCTTGCCACAGCAAAGAAATATCTGGCCCAAAGGGTCAGTGTTAATGAGGTTGAGAAACTCTAGTGTAGATAACCCAGAGAGCATTGCTTATAAATAGGAAGTATTGTTTTATGAAACTTTTGTTTCATGATGTACACATATGTATATATATGTTGAGCCATAATGTATATTTCTTATCATGGGTCACAAACAAAAGCTTGAATACCATTACAAGGTATTTGATCATTGGGGAAGACTGAGAAATGATGGAATAAGGGATCCTCTTTGGCATTCTTCAAACATACTGTCTTGGGTGTTGGAGAGGTATCTGATGGGTTGTCTCTGCCAGGAACCCTGTGGAATCTCTCATCCCATGACTCAATCAAAATGGAGATTGTGGACCATGCACTGCATGCATTGACAGATGAAGTGATCATCCCACATTCTGGTTGGGAGCGGGAACCTAATGAAGATTGTAAGCCGCGCCATATTGAGTGGGAGTCGGTACTCACCAACACAGCTGGCTGTCTTAGGTAACATAAGGGCTTCAAGAATATGAAGATTGAATTTTTGACTGACTTAAGTTTAAAAAAGAAATTCTTTTTTAATTCTTTGGCCTGTCATTCAGCTTCCATTACCGTCCGTATTGTATACTGTGACTCTAGCCTGTCTTACCTTTGTCACTGCTTGCTTGTGTGCCCATACATTTGCTGTGTTGGTTTACTTGTTCCCCTGCACATCCTCACTTCTGTGTATCTTTGACTTTGTTCATTTAATTCAGTGAGCATTTGTTCAGTATCTACCACATGTAAGGCAGTTGTCTAGTCTTGAGCCTGAGTGTGTACTCAGTGACCTGTATTTCAAGTAAAGCTGTGAAAAATGCAGTAGGAGGAACACAGTACTAGAAGAGTGGTGGTGTTGGGGGGAGATGTATGCTTCCTTCAGACTACAGTGCCCTTGTCTCTTTACCTTTTTTAAAAAATGATTTTAAGTAATCTCTATACCCAAACTTAGACCTTGAGATCTGGAGTTGTGTGCTCTACCTCATGAGCCAGGCAGGCGCCCCTCCTTATTTATCTTTTGAGGCTAAACTCAAAAGTGTCTATATTTCATGCAAGTTTTTCTGATTTATTTAAATCCTATAAATGCTGCAATATAGTCTTTCTCTCTTTGGAGTATACCCGTGCATGCTCTGCCCCTTTCTTCATTTATACTTCCTTTGCAAGAAGTATCCGTATGATCTTAAAGTATTGTTGGTTTACCTTATTTAGACCCTCCCTAGTTGTGTGTCACCCCCACCCCCCCGCCCCCTGACCTTGTTATAAATGTCCTGGAAGAAGAGTTGTCTTACTCAGCTTTCTCTCAACTGCAGTACCTTGTTTGTAACAAGTACTCACTAACTGTTAGAGTAAAAAGAAAAAGTACAGAGGAGGCTCATAGTTGTTGAAGATACTAAGGGAGGGTTTGTAGATCGGAGTCTTCTTGAAGCCTCTCCCTTCCCCCTCAGGAACGTCAGCTCAGAGAGGAGTGAAGCTCGCCGGAAACTTCGTGAATGTGATGGTTTAGTGGATGCCCTCATTTTCATTGTTCAGGCTGAGATTGGGCAGAAGGACTCAGATAGTAAGGTAAGTTAATGGCTGAGTGAATTCCAGGCACAGCAGCCATGAAGGTACTTGTGCAGACCTCACCATCTCAGGCTTTTAAGGGACATTAGGTATCTGTACCAACCCCTGCTCCCTAAAGTGGATGTTCACCTTAGAAGAAAACAGTTTTCTAACCTATATCATCTATCTTAAAGCTTTGTAGGTGTATTTCCAAGGTTATATATATTCCTAAGTAGGAAAAAGTCAGGGCGATCCTCAGTTTTGTGTCACACACCAAATGGTGGTAGAAACCTTTATTAGTCTGAGGCTGCAAGGATTTTGAGAAGCTTGGCGCACATAAGAGTCTTTGTGAATGATAATGGATGGGGCTGTGCTTTTTGGGGATCAGTATTTTAATACTTCAATCAGGGAAACCTGTTCTTGCTGGGAAATCACGATAGACGTTTTCCTTGTTCACTAAACCCTCTGTCTTGTGTTCCCAAGCTTGTGGAGAACTGCGTTTGCCTTCTTCGGAATTTGTCATATCAAGTTCACCGGGAGATCCCACAGGCAGAGCGTTACCAAGAGGCACCTCCCAATGTTGCCAATAATACCGGGCCACATGCTGCCAGTTGCTTTGGGGCCAAGAAGGGCAAAGGTGAGTCTTGGTTCATTGTTCCTTGCTCTTTAATGTAGGACAGGAAGGGGAAGGAACACTTAGCTTTAGGTACAAAATACTTGCTGAGCGGTATGTGAGTTTGCCTAGTTAAGGATGTCTCCTTGCTCTGCAGCTGCTTTCCTCTGTCATGTGCTTCATTCAAGGTGGTGATGGTGGTGGTGGTGGTACTGGTATCAGTTTGGGGGCAGCAAAGGACGAGAACTCAACTAATCTGGGGCCTTCTCCCCCATTCCTCCTCTATGTTTTCTGTGTTTTTCTTTTTCTCCCTGCTTTCCTACTTATTTGCCCATGATCCTGTTGACATCACTCTCCTGCATTTTTCTTCCTTCCTTTCTTTCTGCTTTCCACCTTGGGTGACGCACTGGAAGATGAGTGGTTCTCCAGAGGTGAGTGGAATCTTTTAAGGTGCTTCCCTACTTCTAATTTGCATGCTTTGGTTTTAGCTTCTCTAGTATTTCCTAACCCTTCCCTATGGATGCATGTAGGAAAATTCATTTGAGGAAGACCACTGAAACAAGTTCAGCTGTTTGGAGCCAATGGCTCATGGCATGCTATTCCTGGGCAGCAGTCCCAGTTACCAGAACTCAGGACCACAGTGACAGCGGTGCTTATCCTCATCTTACTTGTCTGCTGCCTGTTTTCTGTCCTCGTTTCTGTGCAGCCCCTTGCTGGGATGGGGGAGGGGAGCTTGGTTTTCTGTTTTCTTCTTTTTGGTGTCTCTTCCCCACCCCTACCCCGCGTCAGTGCATCTCTGATCCAAAAAGATTTTGACTAAAGAGTAAAAAGTGCACTAAGTGGACTCTTTCTTTCTCAAACTTTACCCCTCTGTCCTTTTTTTAATTTCCAAAGGGAAAAAACCCACAGAGGATCCAGCAAATGATACAGTGGATTTCCCTAAAAGAACTAGTCCAGCTCGAGGTAAGTTAATCTTTTTATTTTTAGTCTCTAGGAGTCTCATACACATAGTCCACAGATGAGTATCGGGTAGCCTAACTGTAGACTGTGCAGTATGTTCTTAAGAAGGCTTGGACTCAAGACTCTGAGTTGGTTGTTGGGTAGGTGGGAGAATATAGGGAGCCTGATGGTTCAGGAGCATAAATCCGTCAATCCAGAGTATTGAAGCTGGACGTCAACCAGCCAGAGCCTGGCACATAGGTACTGACTAGCTTTCTCTGTTTTTCTGTCCTTTCTTGTGCAGGCTATGAGCTTTTATTTCAACCAGAGGTGGTTCGGATATATATCTCACTCCTCAAGGAGAGCAAGACTCCTGCCATCCTTGAAGCCTCAGCTGGAGCTATCCAGAACTTGTGTGCTGGACGCTGGACGGTGAGTACCTTTTAGAAAATGGATTTAGAGGTGGGAGAACTCAGCTAACTAGTTTGCCGCCATTTGTAATCTGTTCCACCTCTTTCCATGTGTTAATTTCTAGTATGGTCGATACATTCGCTCTGCTCTGCGTCAAGAGAAGGCTCTTTCTGCCATCGCCGATCTCCTGACCAATGAACATGAGCGTGTAGTGAAAGCTGCGTCTGGAGCACTGAGAAATCTGGCTGTGGATGCCCGCAACAAAGAGCTCATTGGTAAGGAGTTGGATGTGAACCATTTGTTCAGCATCTAGTACAGTCTTTCATCTAGCTGATGTTGTTAAGTTTATTACTGAAATGACAGAGGAGGGATCCCAGTAGCTCTCTGTAGTTTGCAACTCCAAGTGTTCTAGTTTAATCATTCTTAGTAAGATAAGAAGTGATGACTCTTCAAAAACAGAACAGAAACAGCTTTATTTAATAAGCATGTCCTTTGTTAGTAGGCATTGTTAATAATTCCACACATTCTCATTGATCATGACCTCTTTATAGAGGTACAGTTTTTTTAAAATATTTTATTTATTTACTTAACAGAGATCACAAGTAGGCAGAGAGGCAGGCAGAGAGAGAGAGAGAGAGAGAGAGAGAGAGAGGAGGAAGCAGGCTTCCCACTGAGCAGAGAATCCGATGTGGGGCTTGATCCCAGGACCCTGGGATCATGACCTGAGCTGAAGGCAGAGGCTTTAACTTACTGAGCCACCAAGGCAAGGTGCCCTAGAGGTCGAGTTTTTTATAGAATAAGGAAAAAGGCCCAGGAAAGAACTTAACGTAATTTGTCCAGAGTTAATATAGGTGGGCTGTGGCAGAGCCCAGTTTTTTGTTAAATTCATAACGACTATTTTATTGAACTGTTACAATTTAAATATGTATGCTATCTTCATTAGACTACCTGAAAAAACTAGCATATTTGATATAAAGTATTCATGTTGTTTCAGTGTGACTAGAGGAGAGAATAAATGAATAAGAAAGACCATGGATTCATGGCTATTCCAGGTCCTTAGCTCCTCTGGTATGATAATACTATAGCAGAATGAAGTTGATTCCTGGGGACAATACCACATTTTCAACGATCAGTGTAGTTAAGTGTAGTCTTGGGCTCCTTACAGCTGAACTTGGCTTGTTCTCCCTGCACACATTCGTTTTGTCTTAATGCTATAGGTAAACATGCTATTCCCAACTTGGTAAAGAATCTGCCAGGAGGGCAGCCGAGCTCTTCCCAGAATTTCTCTGAGGACACCGTGGTCTCTCTCTTGAACACCATCAATGAGGTTATTGCTGAGAACTTGGAAGCTGCCAAAAAGCTTCGAGAGACACAGGGCATTGAGAAGCTGGTGCTGATCAACAAATCAGGGTGAGTTTAATGCATAAAATGACAGCTGGAAGAGTTTGAGTGTAAGAGGGGGGAGCTGCTAGGAAGGAGCGCTCCCCTTTTGCTTTCTAAGGTCATTTCCCCTTTTTTATATGTAAAGAATGAAGAGATACTGCTCTGTTTTTTGTCTTGATGTTGAGCTATCAATTGATAACCTGCTTTTTCATCAAACATCTGTTTTGTGGGTGTCAGTGGTGAGGACAGAATACAGAGCTTGGTGAATATTTGCTCCTGCCCATTTTGGCATTTCTAGTGTGACATCGTATTAGAGAATACAGGTTCTCAGCTTCTTCCCTTGTCTTAACGTCCAAATTCCATCTGGTGTTAACTTTTTTCAAAAGGAACCGTTCAGAAAAAGAAGTCCGAGCAGCAGCACTTGTATTACAGACAATCTGGGGCTATAAGGAACTACGGAAGCCACTGGAAAAAGAAGGATGGAAGAAATCAGACTTCCAGGTAGAGCAGCTCTGGGGCCTTAGGCGTGTACTTTTTTGTCCTGGGTCTCATGTACCACTTTGTCTTTGGTTTCTTCTGCTTCACTGCCACAAAAGTCCTACTTTATCCCAAGTCTCTCTTAGGAAATCATTTGGCTTACCCCTCCTTCCCAAAAGTGTGGTGCCTACGCTTCATTTGCTGCCCAAACAGCTGCAGTTTTCCTCTGCATCACAGCATGCTGTCAGTGCTGGTCGTGACGGAGGAAGGTGGCCTTTTTGACTTTTCCCCAAATCTGCCATAGCCCTTTGAAGGAATTTACCAGAGACTGTGTCACCTTCTGATAGTATGAGTGTTTGGTCTCTCTGTCGTCTCCTGAATACCATCAGGAGCATAAATAGAAGCTGTAACATTTTAGATTGTTTCACTTTATAGGTGTTTCTTTAACCTGTATGAGTCCTCTTTCGGTAAGAGTTGTATTTGAGAATAGGGACCTAATGGTGTGTGCCCACTGGGGAATAAGATGTGGGTGAATTCAGTATTCTCTGACGTTGTTGCATTTTATGTTTGCCTCCAGGTGAATCTAAACAACGCTTCTCGAAGCCAGAGCAGTCATTCATATGACGACAGCACTCTCCCTCTCATTGACCGGAACCAGAAAACAGGTACAGTATCTACGGGGCATACCCCTCTGCTTTTATCCCACCACTGCTGTTCTTTAGTGGGCAGACTGCCTGAGGAATAGAATATATATTTATTATTGAATGAGGGTAATAATACTTCACCTGGGGATTGTCCGAGGCAGGAGCCCGGGTGGGATTCTCTGTCCTTGCTTGCAGGCTTACAGTGACCGGGCAGTGAACTCTAGTCTCACCAAATTCTCTCTTTGAGAGAGAACAGATATCTGTCATTGTACAAATGCAAGGTGTACAACACAATGATTTGATACATGTATATATTGCCTGATGATTATTTCTTGCTTTTTAAATTCCCATGTAATACCGGGTAACATTATGGGCTGTTGAAAACTTAGAAAATACAGACAACCAGAAAAATAACAACAACAAAACCAGTTACTTCTATTACCCAGAGGTAACTGCTGCTCTTTGTGGTTTTTATTTTTTGCCATGTGAGCAAATACATTTTTTTCCCAAAAGATGAATTATATATTTTGTTTTATGAAATGTTTTCTTTTTCATGGAATTGTATATTGTAACTCTTATTATCTTTTTTTTTTTTTTTTAAGATTTCATTTGTTTATTTGATAGAGATCACAAGTAGACAGAGAGGCAGGCGGGGGGTGGGGGGAGCAGGCTCGCTGCTGAGCAGAGAGAGCCCGATGATGCGGGACTTGATCCCAGGACGCTGAGATCATGACCTGAGCCCGAGGCAGTGGCTCAACCCACTGAGCCACCCAGGTGCCCTGTAACTCTTTATTATCATGATGACACTTGGCTTTTGCCTCAGGGCTCTTGAAGCATGGTGTGAGGATCCATCCCCATGTTTGTTGACTTTTGTGCCAGTTGTGTCAAAGCCCTGGTGGTGCACACCGGCAGTGACGCCAGGCCAAATCAGTCATCGCAGTCTTCATTGCTGTGGACTCACAACTTTAAAAAAAAACAAAACAAAACTGGTTTCACTTAAGAATATACTTGATGGAGAAAAACTCAAGGTTTTTCTAACCTTGAGTATGCATCTTCTTGAAAGGTCCTGTGCTGCATACAGAGCATGATGGTCGATACAGTTGGAGTTTCCAAGTGTACTAGCCACTTTTTTTATGGACTCTCATTTTCCCTTGGGGGGGAAAAGAAGGAAAGACCAACTACACCTATTCAGACTTGGATATTTGCTAGATATTTTTCTCAAAAATGAATGCAGTGAGCTTGTCACTTTGAGGAAAAATAAGTGACCGTAATTGTTGCCCGAATTTTCAAGTAAAAGTGATAACTTTTTTTTTTTAAGATTTTTATTTATTTATTTGACAGAGATCACAAGTAGGCAGAGAGGCAGGCCGTGAGAAAGGGGGAAGCAGGCTCACTGCTGAGCAGAGAGACCAATGCAGGGTTCTATCCCAGGACCCTGGGATCACCTGAGCTGAAGGCAGAGGCTTCAACCACTAAGCCATCTAGGCGCCCCCAAAAATGATAACTTTGGCAAACTCCTACACCTGCCATTATGAGCCTGGTAACACCCCAATACTTAAGAGACTTTTTATTGATAATAGTAATGAATGTGACTTGGTTTTTTGATGTTGTATAATGAAATGCGTTAATGTGTAGATCTACCTTACTCTGAACCAGTATTTTCCAAGTGACCAATGCGTGATGTTTCAGAAGCATACATAGGTAATTGATCTAGTCAAAGTGCAGGACAGACCAGTGCATTTTAATTTAATGAAGTATGAGGAGATCATTCATTTGGATTCATGTTGCTAACCTTAGAGGAACTGTACTTGTTGAGTGTTAGTATACTATCAAAGAATATCTACAGTTATCTGAAAAGATTGTTAAAATTCTTTGTACTTCAACTAAAATTATGTCACAGTAGATTGAATGTAGAAGTGGATGTGAAAATCCAGCTGTCTTCTATTAAGCCAAACTTGAAAAAGATAGGTAAAAATTAAAAAAAAAAAAGAAAAAAACAACAAAAACCTGCTTTTTTAAAACATTAAAAGTTTTATGTTGACATGGAATAACTTTCTTGTTACTTTTAAGTGAAATAAGTATTAATCTCTCAGTTCAGTAAAATAGTAATGCATATTGGCTTATACCAATGAATGCTTTTTGGTTCTTAATAATTTTTAAGACTAAAAGGGGTCAGGAGACCAAATAATTTGACAATTGCTGGCTTAGAGTGAATGGTTTCTTACGTTAGGAGTCCTTTGGAAAGGGATCTCTTTAAGGCCCATGAGGGCTTTGTCTACTCTCTGGCACATAGCGGGTGCTCAGTAAAAATTTGATGAAGGAGAGGGAGGATGAACCAGAGAGCAATTTTTATGTTGAGTAGAATTCGAAGAGTTGGTTTTTGACCTGGATAACTTTCTGACTCCGTATAGATAAGAAACCTGATCGGGAAGAAATTCAGATGAGCAGTATGGGATCAAACACAAAGTCATTAGGTAGGTGATTAATTCCTGCCTGAGGACATGGAGTAATATTTCATTGGGATGAGAACTGTCTGGCCTTGGCGGTTTTTTCCTAGCACCTTCACCATTTACCATCCTGGGAGAGCATTCATTGGCTGGACATTTCCATTTGTAAGGATAGGAAGAGATTGAGTGAACCTATCTACTTTCTTCTACATTCCCACATATGCAAAGGTTTAAAAAAAAAAATCATTCTCTACTCCCACCCCCACTTACTACAGTATCACTTGTGGGTCCTTAAATTGTTAAAGCCTTTCACCAGCTGGCCCCAGGCTCTCTCTCCATTTTCCTTTCATGTAGTCTGTTTCAGCCCCCCACCCCACCCCGGTCTAATTTGCTATTTTGTCTTTACACTATTTTGATTTTGTTCAGGTAATAACCTCTTATTGGAGTGCCCTTTCCCTTTGTTTTGCTAAATTTTCTTCATCCCCAAAGCCTTAATTAAGTCCTGTCTCCTTTGTTAGGTCCTTCCTGACTGTTGGCAGCACACCTTACTGTCTCTCCTCTTAATTCCAGTACCATTTATATACAGCTTGCTTCTGTTTAGCTTTATTATCCTATGTCCTACAAGTTCTGTCTAAGTCCGGGACCTTAAGTCAAGGATGAGACCTTAATGCCTTTCTGGAACATTTGACAAAGTTTACTTCCAACAGGGGTGCCTAATTCACACTTCTCTGCTTAATATATAGTGTACACAAGAGGGGACTATCCTGTTGTACTTTTTTCGCTAGATAACAACTATTCCACACTGAACGAGAGAGGGGACCACAACAGAACACTGGATCGATCCGGGGATCTAGGTGAAATGGAGCCGTTGAAGGGAACACCCCTGATGGTAAATTCTCTTTTATATACTGTTGTCCTTCTAAGGCTAGTTCTGTTTTGAAACTTCCATGTTTTGAGATATAGGGAAAAAAAGTACCTGGTGAAAGACAGTAGCCTTTCCTGGTAGGGGTTTCCAGGTAAAGTAGGAGTTTTGACTCACGTTGGGATTTCTTGGGTCATTCTGCGACGGTCAGGTTAGGGGAAGGTAGACAATAAATGGCAACCAATGCTGATCAGTGTATTCTCATACATTACTCTTGTCCTGTCCCTGCCCTTTCTGGAATATCTTGCCCTTTTCTTACTATTCTCTTGTTTTGTTTGAGTTGACCAGTTCGGGGATTTTTCCTTAGATCTGGCACACACTCATGAGGTTTCTATTTCCTTACTAACAAATTGCATGTGTTCACAGCAGGACGAGGGGCAGGAATCTCTGGAGGAAGAGTTGGATGTGTTGGTTTTGGATGATGAGGGGGACCAAGTGTCTTACCCCTCCATGGTATGTCCTCCAGCCACCCGCAAGATCATCTTGAGGAAGGAGGCCCCTGTGTGCTGGCAGTTTGCCAATCATGCTGATCTGATCAGGCCAGAGACCCTAGTCTCAGCCACTTGGAGCTTGGGGGGTGCTGCTTCTGTGATTGTTACCTCTTACAAGGCTGGGACATGCCTCTGGTGATCGGATTCTCCATTATGTGCTACTTTCCTCCCTCCAGATTTGCTCAACTGTCGTTTAGTTCTCCTCATTCCCAATCCTATTAACATCTCTTTCTCTTTTTTTCCCTACAGCAGAAGATTTAGCACCACTATCTCCGCTGCATCTGAGCTTATAATATATGTACTTTTATTTTTTGGTGGCGAAATGGACTGATGATTTTTCCCTTTCTTCGCTGGACTATTGTGCCAACTGCCAGGCTGCCTCCTGCCCTTCTAGCCCTAAGTGGCCGCCTTCTTTCCACCAACTCCTAACTTGTTCCAGTGAAGCTTAATTATCCCTCCTACCCCCTGCAGATCCCCTCCATTTGCTCCCAAGAAGCCTGACTCAGTTATATGCATATCTTGAGAAACTGCTGCAGATTAGCTTTTTTTTTTTACCAGGTCTCTCTGGGACTCTTGGCCTTGTATGGAGGGAGGGAGCAAGTGGGAGTCCTCACTGGAAGCCATGGGAAGAATTGGAAGTTACATGCAGTATATGCAGTGTCCAGCACTCTGATAAACTGATAATTCTTAATCAAGATTTTTTTCCCTGGTGGGGAAGGGACTTTTATTTTTTTGGAGAATGGGGAGTGTGAGCTCTTCCCTTCCCCCAGTGACTATTTTTGATTCAAAGAAGGCTGGCAACATTGGCACATTCCACCTGGCGAGGGCCCTTGAGTAAGTGAAGGTCTTCTAGAACTGAGATTATGAAACCTCGCTCTCCTCATCTCCAGGGCAGGGAGCGTCATGGACCTACAGACTCCATCTCTTCTCCAAGCCTCATGACAGCCTGGGCTGCTGCCGTTGCCCCTTACTGAGGCTGTCCTTAATCTTCCTCTTCCATCCTGTGATAATGTCTGCTGACTTGGCCTGGCCATTTGCAAAAGACTGTAGAAAGAGGAGAATGTATCAAGGAAGACTTTTTGGGTGAGAAGGAGCAGAAAGATGTCTTCTGGGGAGGAGAAGAACCTCTAAGAGGAGTTAGTAGGAATGTACATGAATCAGTTAGTCTGAAACTGGCAGGAAGCTTTGAAGCTGGCTTCCCCCCTGCCCTTATGTCTCCTTTTCCTACCCTTACTGCCCTTCCCTGCCTGCCTCTTCCCTGGATTGGTCGGCTGACAAAAGGACTTGATGTACATATTCCCACCCCCTTTACCCTTAAAAGGTGGAGATCACCCCTGGATTTGCCTCTTCTTTGTGCCTTTGGCCTGGGGTGCATCTCCTCCTTCCCTTCCATGTGCCTTTCTTTGCCTCTGCGGTCTCATTTTCATGATTTTGCAAATTATATTTTGTTGCTTTCTTACCCACTATTGGCCCTAAATAGCAGAAAGGAGAGGTGACCTAGAGAACCTCAGATTCTCTGTTGGGAATTGGTAGAGCCTCTGATTTCAGCCATTCAGCTTTTGCTCAATAGTATATGGTTGAGATTTTGCAAAAATCCTGTTCTGATGAATCTCAAAGTATGGGAGGAGTGAGTGGTGTGACTCTTACTCCTTAGTTGCTCAGAATTTACTGTCATCTCTGAAGTGGCTGGAGGGAGGTCGCCTCTTGTGCCCTCCCTCCCTGCCTCCCCTGCCCCCCACCCCAGTACCACCTCCTTTCAGTTTAGTGTTTATTAGTGGGTTGGGCTAGAGGAATCAGCTGCTATGCTGGTTGTTTTTTTATTTTTGTTTTGTTTTGTTTTTAACCCTTCTCCTTTTTTGCCTTTTACTCCTCCCCTTAATCTAAAAGCTCTGTTCAATGCAACTGGAAATCTTTATCCTTCTCTCTCCCCCTCCCCTTATAAATTGAGGCTATGGGGTAAGAGAAAAGTGCACAACCCACCACCACCCCCCTTCCCTTCCCCTATACATTAAAATCCCTTATTTACCCCCCCCCCCCATTTCTTCCCACTCCTTTTCTGGCAAAAAGGAGCCTTTTCCCCTCTTTGACCCTAAGAACATACTGCACAGGGGAAATCGCCCCCATCTGGACCTGGCTCCACTCTTGGTTTCTCTTCTCCTCTTTTGCTCTTTTCCTGGTGCTCTTTTTCTCGGTGGGGTGTGGGTAATAGAACAGCCATGGGCTTTTGGGGACCTTTAACTATTTTTTTTTCTTTTTTGTTTATAAAAACACTAAACATTCAATTCCAGAGAACCAAAAATCCCACCTCCCACTGAACACTACTAAGGGGCATGTCTTCTGCTCCATACCTTTCCTGTTTTTCTTTCTCTCTTGTTAATGCTTTTAAAAACAAATGAGTTTTTTATATAAATAAAGTTTTTAAAGTGTGTATGTGGGGGGTCTGTGTCATTTCTTCACTTCAAGCTGTATCTCTTCCCTCCTTTTCATCTTGGTTACTTCCTTATATGTATCTGGGTCCTTCTTCTCTCCAGAGCAGCCAGAAGGGGTTATACCAGGATGGAATTACTGTGAGCTCAGTCCCAACTCTTACCAAGCAACATTCTTTTTAATTACATGTGAGACATTTTTCCTCTTAAGATTCTTAAAAATTAAATGTGGTTAAGTAGAGCACAGGAAACTTATTGCTAACTTAGATGGGAAACTGAAGTATAAGGAACTAATGACTTTCTTAGTCACCGGAATTCTTTTGGAAATTCGATAAAATGAATGTTGAACAAAGCCCATTGCAATACACGGTCCTTTTGAGCATTTAATGTTTATGACTAGAAAGTTAGACGCTACCAACTCCAACTTCCCTCCTAATAAGAAAACATGTAATTAAAAGGCTCATGTATATAAGTGAATACTGGGCCAAAACGTTGCTTTTCAGGCTATCTGTAATCCTTCAGTAAGAAGACAAGGGACAGACCTATAGCTGCTCTTGTGTCCTACCAAATAATATGTGGATGGATAGCAAACATTTGCTGGGTTGCTAGGGATTGTCTTGACCGCAGAGGCCACGGATTAAGACCTATGGAAAGAGACTTATTTTTCTGGGGCCCCTATCCCATTATATAATTAAAAAACTCAAGAATTTATGTCAAATGCTTGCTGTATGCCCAATCTTTAGATTAAAAATCTATAGCTTCTGATGATGGTCATGTCTCAATTTTTGTTGAACTAGGTCTTGGGTATAAAAACTTTCTTGGGCTAGTGAGACCAGGAAATCTAGGCCTTGAAGCTGGTCCCCTTTAAAGCTTGTGTCTAACAGTTGTAGTTTTAGACTAGAGGGGTGAATCACAGAGCCAAAAAGCTATCAGAGTTTGCTTTCCAAAGGGGTTTGGTAGCTTCACTTGAAATGGTTTTCTATCTCTGGAAAAAAAAGGCTACTGGTGAATAGCCTTCTGTTGGAGCATCATCTATAACCATTTTATAGTTCTTATCCACTGTTACAGTTATTATCCACTGATACTGAGCTATAAACAGAACTTACTGTTCTCCCTCCTCCCTGGGTTGGTCCATTTGTTTCATCTCATTCAATATTTACTGAGCATCTTCTATGTGCTAGGTGTTGTGGATGTTAGGGTGAGAGAATGAAACAGATGGACACGTCCTCTTTACAGTCCATGTGAACTCTGTGTGATTAAGATCTGTGGTCTTCTATTTATTTTTTTAAGCTCTGCACCCAACATGGGGCTTAAACTCAGGACCCCAAGATCACGTGAAAGCCCCTTGCTCTACCTTCTGAGTCAGCCAGGCACTCTGATTTGTGGCCTTTTCAAAACATTTCTCTGTTCCTACCTAAAAAAAGGTGTTAAACAGAATGATCTGTAAATCCCCTATATCTCTTAAGTATCCTGACACCGATTTAGGAATGCTTTGGAAGCCCGTTGCCATCTCCTACTAACAGCAACTTTAGGAATCCCATGGATTTTGTCAAGATACTGATGATGTTCTTGAACCTTGAGAGCCTGAGTTCTTTCTGGAAGTGGTTATAGATGATGCTCCACTGGTCTTCTATCTCAGTGAGGCTTCCCCCCACCCCCCGCACATGTTCGTGAAATAGCTAGCTGTAATGGGTCCTGCTGAGACATACTTTCTCACCGCTCAAAGCTACGACCTCACTTGGCCACTTGTTCTTTCTTGCTGAACTTAAAAGTACTTTGTTACAAAGTGGAAATATCTCCCCCAGGAAGAACTAAGGACCAGCCAGCCTTTCTGGGTCATTATTTCTCTATTTTGTCTTTCTATCTGAAGTATAAGATAGTAGAGATTCATCTTGGTATTTTCATGGATAGACTTAATAGACCAACAAGAAAGACCTTACTTTCTGGATCTGAACAAGTACACAAGAATTACCTGGGAACCTTACAAAATGCAGATGCCTTTGTTCTATCTCCAAAAACTGATGGGGAAAAAAAAGAAGTGACTCAGGAATCTGAAATCTTGATAAGTCACCTAGGTTATTCTGATGCCTGTGGTCAGTTAATTGCAACTTGAGACCGTGGTCTGGTTAATGACTTAGTTGAAGGTTTTAGCCTCAAACTGGAATCTGCGATAACTGGCTCTAACCGCGCTGGCACCATTGCTAGTAACATGGTGTGCGTGATGATAATCACAGTACGGGAGAATTCATAAAGAAAACTTGATTTCAAAGTAATGAATTGCTTATAGTTGAATTTGAGATAATAGTGATAGGCTGGTGTGTAGGTAGGAAAGACTTCTTACCTTACAAACTGTCCTACAGATAATATCTAGGCTGCTGATAGGTGAAGCTAGTCCTTGATATGGGGCCTGGTAGTACAGAGGGAATCTTCTGGAGTTGCTGACTTTGACGAGCGTGTCACTTCTGGCTACAAAGGGTACCTGGACTGGAGAGTGAATGGCCCCATTGGCCAAAGCCAGGGAGGTGTGTCTGGAAACTTAAATCACTCCTGAAAGGCAGGGTACCTCAAAAAAGGAAAAAACATTGTAGAAGTGAATTTCTTTTACGTTCCTGTTGTCTGACAGTCACTTAAAGCATTAGGTCTTAAGCTGACCCACGTGGAAGTTAGAGGCAGACGTGGATGAAGAGAAAGCTGGAGGAAGTGAGGTAGGGAAAGCGTGAAAATAATCATGTCTGTCTGCATTATATCCTTAGTCTTTTCCCCTCTTCATGTGGTCTGAAGTGACCAGGACCAGCTATCCACAAGTGGACGAGTCAAGAGCTTTACACTTGTCAGTATACATCGTAAGAGCTATAAACATCATTTTAAGTGTGGGGTTTGATTTTTAGCTAAGGAAAAAGTGCTACGTTTCTCTCCATATACATCTCTTTGTTGAAAAGGACAGGTTCTTCCAGTGAGGATGCAGAAGAGAATACTATCTTGCTTTTTTTCTGCAGATACTCTAGTGTTAATGGGCACAGTCTGAATGCCCTAACGGTGGTTGTCCCTGAGGAAAAGAAAATCCGGATTATTTGTGGTGAAGTGTGAGGCACTTACTCGGCTCTTGTCTTGACACCATTTCCCCTCCACCTTTAAGGCAAGGCAACGTTGTGGATTTTGGGCTGTTGGTCTTTTTATGACCTACCCTTCTCAGAATTAAGGATGGGCAGAGTATTGTGCCTATAGCTGGGACTAGTTCAGGCTTCTGTTGGCATTTTGGGTAGATTAGATCATCTGAAATGTCATTTCAGCAGAAACAAGCAAGATGCTGGGTAAATATATTTATAAATAATACTTATGAACACATTGACAAACAAGCATAAAAATAAGTAATCTAAAGATCTTCAAAATGAAGTGAAAATTGGAATCCTAAGAAGTAAGCAATTGCTAAAAGCTAGCTTTTACCCAGAGTTTTTGCCAAACTCAGCAGACTTTAAGCATCTATTTTAGTGACTATACAGGGAGGGTATGGGAAACAGGAAATGAGTTTTGCAGGTGACTCCAGGTAAAGCTGGAATACCTTCAGTGTCAAGGTGAATAAGAAAAGAACTCTATAGAGGGGAATAGCAAGGAACGCTTGTCGCACATGGTGCTAGACAGAAGGAAGAAGCACAGTATCTTTCCTGAGAATTCATAGCCACAAGATGGCCCTCTGTGGGTTTTCAGTACAAATTTTTGTGCACTGTCTGGTCCAAAAAATTGTAAGTGGGGAATTTAAAGCGGTTCTTAGTTGGTCATGCCTCCAGGGGATTTCCAGAAGCAAATGCAGTCCTGGTAATGGTTCACTTCCCACAGAGAGACTCCTAAGGCAGATGAGCAGTCCTGCTCCAGAATGATGATGCACAGAGATAAGGCCCTATAAGTGAAAAAGATGGACAGAAAGACACAGAGGCCAATTCTTAAATACTTCAGATGTTGGCATTTTCACACATTGTAATGAGATAACGTTTTGATTACAAAGTAAAACAAGTTTGAAAGTAAGAGAGGATTGCAATCAGATTTGAAAAAAGCCATTTTCTTTTTTTTTTTTTTAATTTTATTTATTTCTTTGACAGACAGATCACAAGTAGGCAGAGAGGCAGGCAGAGAGAGGAGAAAGCAGGCTCCCTGTTGAGCAGAGAGGCCGATGCGGGACTCGATCCCAAGACCCTGAGATCATGACCTGAGCCGAAGGCAGAGGCTTTAACCCACTGAGCCACCCAGGGGCCCCAAAAAAGCCATTTTCAATTAGGAGAAAGACAAAGTTGAACTAAAAACTTAGATGAAACAGGTTGGAGAAGTTGAAGGGCTACAAGTGAAATGGAAGATAGTTCTCAACAAATTATCCAGAATGAATTCCACAGAAGAAGAAAGAGAAGGAAGAATGGAAAATAGCAATGATGTCAAGGTTGGGACAAGGGAATAAGATTTCATGTACATTATCTGCACCTCCAGGAGGAAATTATAGGAAGAGGCAATACCCAAAGATAGGGATGGCAGATAAATTATCAGATTTGGTGAAAGGCACCAGACCTCAGATTTAGGAATCCCAGTGAATTCCAAACAAGATTAAAAAGGAACTCATTTCTAGAGACAGGGTGAGATGCAGAAAACTTAAAATCTTGAGCAGCTAGAGCAAAAACACAAACTACCTGTGGAAAACAGCCCAGATGGGTAACTTCTCAGCATTAACAATGAAAGCCAAAAATGGGGAATTCTAACCATTCATCCTGTTGAGAACAAAAGAACTGTTATCATGGAAGTTGACACTTAGCAGAACTTAAAGAAAGGGGGCTAACAATATTTTTGGACCTAGGCAAGGTTTGCCTCTCAGAAAAGGTAAAATCTACAGGATGTTATTGAGGCAGAAGGAAAATGATCTCAAGTGGCAAACCAGATTCAAGAAAGGACACTAAACAAAGACTGGTCAATGTTGGTAAAAGTAAGAAAGCATTAACTTAGAGCAATATGTAATTTGTGAGAGGGGGATATGGACTGGAATGAAATACTGGACAATAGCATGTCAGGGGTGATAGTGCTAATTTAATCTTCTTACATATTCTTATATATAAAAGATACTAAAGGCTTGTGTGAAACTATGCATATTAGCTAAATAGCTGAAAAACAGACAGCATATAAGTTCCAAACCATTTTTTTTCCCCCCAAAGATTTTATTTATTTGACAGGGAACATAAACAGGAGGAGTGGGAGAGGGAGAAGCAAGCTTCCTGCTGAGCAGGGAGCCCCAATACGGGTCTTGATCCCAGGATCCTGAGATCATGACCTGAGAGGAAGGCAAGACACCTAACTGAGCCATCCAGGCACCCAAGTTCCAAACCATTCTTAGGAGGTAAAGAGCCTACTTCTATTTCATAGCCCTGGGGCAAAGTGTGTGGTCTATGAAGTAGATGTGTGCAGTGAGTGAAGGGTAAGAAGGGGAGAAGAGAAGAGTCCAGCGATTTCCATTCAAGTGAAGTTAAAATTTAAATGAAGATTATTTGCTGGCTGGTATGTGAGTTGGTCAGCCTGACCTAAAGATGGAAGGTCAAGACAGAATATTTTCATATTTTGTTGACTTAGTTGCTGATCCATTGATATGTGAGGCCTGAGTGGCCTCACCATATCCTGATAGGGCTTGATTCAGAGTAGGGCTGAGCTAAGGCTGGGAAGCTGTCTATCTGACATGAGGGAGATGTACATTTTGGGAGATGAACCAGAACTACTGGTTCTAAGTTAGAAGAGTTCAAGGAGGAGCACTGGGCTTTTTTTTTTTTTTTTAAATTTTTATTTTTTTGAGAGAGTATGAGGGGGGTGAGAGGGTCAGAGGGAGGGGAATAAGTAGGCTCCCCACTGAGCAGAGAGCCTGATGACATGGGGCTTGATCCCAGGACCCTAGATCATGACCTGATCTAGGGTCCTGGGATCCTTAAAACCAAGTGAACCATCCAGGTATCCCACACTGGGCTTTTTTTAGCTCAGCTCTGGGTCTTGAATCATTTCCTGGGCTCTAAGAGGGACTTAGGACTCAGCGATGTTGTTTCAAATTTTGGGTTGTTGATAGATCTCTGTGATACACATTTGTAATATGCATTCCTTTCTCTTAAAGCATGTGCACTGCAATGGAAGGCATAGATTTTCCATGAGACCAGTATGTGCTAATGTCTTATTCAAGTGCCTGTTGCTTTACTCCATTATTTATTTTCTCTTTGTTGGGGTTAATACCTCTGAAATCTAGCTCTTAGGTTTTTGAGATGATTCAGAATGGTAATACATATAAAAGAACTCCACACTAAACTCAGGCTCTGGAGCCAGACTGGTTCTGCTACTTATTCTTATACTTATCCTTATTCTGCTACTTAGCTGTGAGACTTTGGGCAAATTTCTTAAGCTTTAGGTGGCTTTCATCATAGGTAACATGGGAATAATAATACTTACCAACAGGGTAACTATGAAGATTAAATGAGATGGTGCAGTTGCACTTAGAACAGTGTGGGCACATAGGCTATTAACCGTATTGTCAGTCTATCAACCACCAGGTACCTCTCTCCTACATATATGTATGGATAATCTATGTTTAGCTGTGTGCGTGCTCTGCTCAGTGTCTGTGTGCAACTACTTTAGGGATGATTTCAAGGACAACCCAGATAAGAAGCAAGTGGTGCACATGTCTAGTCTCTGGTTGAGGAAGAGCTAGTGGTAGTCATTCACTCCCTGCGTACTTAGGACTCTTCCATCCCAGCCCCATTCTAGACGTGAAGACGTTTAGGATTGAACCTTGCAGAGCTTACAGTAACTGATGAGAGACTGCTCTGCCACAGGCCCAGGTGGACATGTCCCTTAAAGTTGACAGTGCTTGTGACATGTAGATTTTTCTGAACCAGAGATAAAGCGTTTTTTCTGTTATGTCTGAAGCCTTGAGATGTACTTTTCTTACAGAACCATGAGATATACCAAGAGATTTAAGGGAAAGAAGGAGTGAAAAGCTACATGTGTTTGGAGGGAGGGGTGAGATAGGGGATGGGCGTCAAAGAGTGATGAGCGCGGGGTGCCGTATGGAAGTGTGGAGTCAGTGTGTTGTACACCTGCAGCTAACAGGGCACTCTGTTAACTAGCGTTAGAAAAAGAAGATTCAAGCAGTGTATGCATTCAGAAAAGTTAGTGCAGTAACTAGATGGATGTCAGTGCTTTTATCTAGGTGTTTTGGTTTTTTTTTAAATGTTACTTTCCAAGGCAAAGATTTTATGAAATTAAAATGAATAATGAAGCTTAATCAGAAAAAAGCGACACGTAGTTGCTATACGCTAGGCCCTAGGCTGATGATAGAGATGCTGCCGTGACCACACACCCTTGTCCTCAAGACACTTGTAGTAAACGACCCGAGAGCAGAGTTTTCAGCAGTGAAGTGACCAGGTCACTAGCTGTAGAGAGTAGTATAAGAGGCAAAGGACAGGATGACCAGTTAGAAGGAGCTGCGAGATTTCTAGGCAAGAGATGCTGGCTTAGACCAGACCATAGTGTAGAGACCAAAGTTTATCAGTTTTAGGTTTGTTCAGCAGTGATAGTAATAATAGCTAATATTTAGTGCTTATTATTTCTGAGACGTTGAATTCTTTGATTATATTAACATTCAGTCTTCATATCAACCCTGTAATAAGGGAAACAACATGAATATATATAGTAATAGCAAATATTGGGAACCAACCTTTGTGCTAAAGGCTTCACGTGTTTTATTCTTTAATATTTACTACAACTCTCATTATCCCTATAGAGCAGTTAAATAGCTTGCCTTTGGTTACACTCAGTGGCAAAAGTCAGACTTCAGCCAGATTTGTTGGATTCTAAGTCCCTTGGTTTTTTGTTGTTGTTGTTGTTGTTTGTTTTTTGGTCTGTTTTTTTATTGAGGTATAGTTGACACATAACATTAGTTTCAGATGTACAATATCATGATTTAGTATTTGTATATATCGTGAAATCATCACAATAAGTCTATTAATACCCATCACCATGCATAGTTATAAATTTTTTTCTTGTAATGAGGACTTGTAACACTGTCTTGGCAACTTTCAAATATGCAATACAGAATTATTTTCAATGTATAGGTTAACCTGTAGGTCAGATTTTAAGCCATGGGAGCATCTAAGCTGTGGATCAAGGAGTGTTCTGTGATAAGAGCAGAGGGTTTGGATGCCAATCCTAGTGTCACATCAATATTTAGGAAGGGAAGGGAGATCCTGAAAAAAAAAAAAGGGCTAAAAGAAGATCTGGAGAGTCTGTTTCCAGGAATGTTTGATACCACTAGGGGCTTAAAACTAGAGAACTGTTTGGCTTAGGAACACTCCTCTTTTATTTATTTATTTTTAAAGATTTTATTTATTTATTTGACAGAGATCACAAGTAGGAAGAGAGGCAGGCAGAGAGAGAAGGGGAAGCAGACTCCCCACTGAGCAGGGAGCCCGATCCAGGGCTCGATGCGGGGCTCCATCCCAGGACCCTGGGATTTTGACCTGAGCCGAAGGCAGAGGCTTTAACCCACTGAGCCACCCAGGCACCCCAGGAACACCCCTCTTTTAAAAGAAGCCTGCAGGGTGCCTGCATGGCTCAGCCTGTTGAGCATCTGACTCTTGATTTGGGCTCAGGTCAGGATCTCAGAGTTGTGAGATGGAGCCCCATTGGGCTCTGTGCCCAGCGGGGAGTCTGCTTGAGGATTCTTCCTCTCCCCTCCCACTGCACTATCTCTCTCAAATAAATAAATAAATCTTAAAAAAAAAAATGCCTGCATGGCTTCCCGGTGTGAATAGAAGTAACTCCAGCCAATAGCAGGGTTTGCTTTGATCTTTCATCTTTGGATGATGTGTTTGTTTTTCTTCTAATCTTCCTTGAGTGTTTGTTTGGATCTTGATCTGAGGTTTGGGGTCTGGGGTCTTGGAACCCTAGAGGGTATGGATTCAGTCTTTTAACTCTTCCTCCCTTTAAGGACGACTATCAGTTGGACCAAATGGGCAATAGTTCAGATTCTTCCTACTTTCATCCATGTAGCTGATTGTCCTGTCTTATCTCTACTCCTCTCTTGCCCCTTGATCCCTCTCTTTCTTTGCTTTCCTCTTCACTTCTCTTCCACTGTATCTCTGGTTGCTGCCACTCCAGACCTGTACTCCCTGGTAGCCTGTCAAGACGCAGAAATCTCTAGTTCTCTGCCGGTGCCCTGCTCAGCGTAGCCCGTAGAGCAGAGTCATCTTCCATCCTGTGGCTAACAGCAGGAAGCCACTTCATGGGAGGTTCCTCCTGGAGCAAAGTCTTCCTGCAGAGCAGAGATTCCCAGCTCACTCCAGATAGGGATCCTCGAGGAACAGCAGGACATGACCTGGAAACACATGCCCATCCATCTACTTTTTCCACCCAGGGCCCTTACCCTGTGGCTCTGTCTGATTACAGCAGACTTTCTGCCACATCACCCCATGCTTTCAAGGGTCAGTTGGGCCTAGTGCACGCTGGAGACTTGTCCTTGCAGAGCAGTTCTCTCCCTATGAGTAGAAGTAAAACACCAAGCACAGAGGATAGCTGGTGCTAGGTATGAGTACACGGTCGCTGCCTGTGATGGAAGAGATCATGAACGGGCGCCCTCTGCTGGCAGAGCCTATCACCATCAGGCATCTCCACCCCGCCCCCACCCCATTCTGCCTCATACTTTTTTTTTCTTTTCTTTTAAACCTTGGCTTAAATGATAAAAGCTTATATAGCTTTCTTCTCCCAAGATTTAATACAAAAGATTATTGAGCTAAGATTCTTCATTCCCTTTTATGTCACTCCTCAGGGATGACTACTGACAATTGGTGCATATTCTTCCTGATGTCTTTCTGTATGTGGTTATACACTATATGCTTCTTTCTAATGGAATTAACGTATGTATACTATAATACTGCTCTGTAATTTTGTTTACTCATAAAAATACATCATGGACATCTTTCTACTATATCTAGGTCTCCCTTGCTTTCCTGGCCAGTTTACTTCTGTAAGTCTACCACAATGTTATGTTAGACCTTGGCACATTCATGCTTCTGGGCTAACATGGAGCTCAACAGCCCAGTCCTTCAGGAGATTGGTCCCTCTCAGTGGTTCAACCTACCAATCTCACCCCACCTCCCCAGAGGATTTGGAAATAAGCTTCCTACTGCTCTGTGCCCTGTGCAGAGTGCTAAGCACCATACCCTCTCCATCCCTCAAAACACATGGCGAGTTTTGACTTTTTTACTTTGATTTCATTTGAAGACAGGAGTTGCTCTTCCTGACACCTCCAGGCATGATGTGAGTGTGAGACAGGAAGTGGGATGTAGTTGTCTTTGAGTCCTGGCTTGCCCTTTGAAGGCTGCAGCCTGCTTCTGACTTGCTACTGGTGGAATTCCTAGGACCTTGGGCCCGCTTGATTCTTCCTATGTCTTTATACTTTTGAGAAGACAGGCTTCTAGCTCTCCTCTTTCAGCCTGGTTAATAATGTCTGACTGCAGACACTTGGTCACTCAGCTCCGAGTTCATCTTTACTTCTTGTAGAGTGTCTCGGATTCTGATAATTCTCATTCCAGTGATGGGTGGTACCTCATTGCCAGTCAGTTGCTTTGTAACTTTCATTCTATATAATGTCACTTAAATGGTACTTTTATAAACTGAAATCCTGACTCCATTAGTATTTCATTCATCCTGCGAACATTTGTTCAGTAACTATTTTATAACCAAAAGCTGTTCCTGTCTTTGAGGAATTCTAGTGCTAGGGATGGAGGCATTAAATTTGAGTTAATGAGATAAATATTATTATAAAGATGACTTGCTAGCATTGTAAGAGGGGTGAACTGCTTGGAAGGAGGCAAGGTTTCACTGCGGTGGTAATTTAAGTTGGTTTCAAAGGATATCTAGGATTCCACCAAGTGGAGAAGGTATGAAGTCATGCAGGTCAGCTGGAATAATGTGCAAAAAGTACAGAAGTGTAAAAGGAATATGGTTCACTGGGTATCCTAGGTGAGGGGAAGTTCCTCTTTATGGAAACGCTTCATCTAATAAATGACAAGAGTGATCATCACACTGCAATTCTTAATAACTAGATCTTGGGCACTGAGCATTAACAGCTGCTAACATCACAAAGAGAGCCACTCCGACACCATCTGCAGAGTGGTTCTGGAAAAATAAAATCCTGAATCTGATCAAATTCCGAATTTGTAAGAAATACAGAAGATGGAGGAAATGTTAAACTATACCATGGGGACGCAATTAGAAAAATGGGGGAACGACAGAACAAGTGACCCAATTTATAATGAGATCATTATAAAATGATAAAATGATTTAATGAGGACAAAAGATGAAACGATACCTACAGATGAAAGTCACTGATTTGTCTCAATATGTGAGTCTTATTTGGATCCTGATATAAAGATATTTTACAACATAATAAGAAATTTGAACACTGGACACTTGATATTACCAAGGGATTATTACTATTTTTTAGATGTGGCAGTGGTACTGTGGGTTATAATTAATTTCTTGTCACTTTGAGCAATGTGATGAAATTCTAATGGAGGAAATGTTATGAGGAATTTGAAGCATTAGTAGAGGGGAGGTATAAATGAAGACTGTCTGTGAGTTGATAACCACTGGAGCTGGCTATGGGTATATGGAGGTTTATTATAATATTCTATTTGATTTTTATATTTATTTGTAATTCCCCATAATGTTTTTTTTTTTTTTTTTTAAGATTTTATTTATTTAGGGGCACCTGGGTGGCTCAGTGGGTTAAAGCCTCTGACTTTGGCTTGGGTCATGATCTCAGGGTCCTGGGATCGAGCCCCACATTGGGCTCTCTGCTTGGCAGGGAGCCTGCTCCCCCCGCCCCCCCCCCCGTCTGCCTCTCTGCCTACTTGTGATCTCCGTCTGTCAAATAAATAAATAAAATATATTTTTTTTAAGATTTTATTTATTTATTTGACAGACGGAGATCACAAGCAGGCAGCCACAGGCAGAGAGAGGAAGAAGCAGACTCCCTGCTGAGCAGAGAGCCCAATTTGGGGCTCAATCCCAGGACCCTGGGATCATGACCGGAGCCAGAGGCAGAGGCTTTAACCCACTGAGCCACCCAGGCGACCCTGTTTGTTTTTAAATGGTGATCATTATTTGGGAGCTAATTGTTCCAGGTAGCCAAGACACAGGGCCATGTAAATAACAGCAAGAAATAGGACTACCAAGTGGATGGTGCTGGCAGCAGTGATGCTTGCATTATGAAGCTCTTTTTCTGTACTATGTTGGCAAATGGGTTCAAACCACCATGGAGACCTAGGGTTCTGTGGTGATGCCTCCTGAGCAGCCACAGGGATGGGAGAAGGGCTGAACAGAAGACACGCCAGTTCTCCTACACATTTTAACAGCTTCGCTTCTAACTGCTTTATTAAATTGGACTTCCGGGTATTATTTTAAAACAAGATTCTGCAGCATTAAAAGTTTTCTCTAACCACTGGGGGAACAATTGAATATTTTAAAGGCTATCACTTGAGCTGTAGTGCAGAAGATTGGAGATAGGGATATTAGCTACGAGACTATTATGATGTCACAAATAAATGAGAAATTTGTTTTGAGAGGAATTTAGCTAATGAAGATTTAGTCCAGGAAGTAAAAATATCCTGTAATAGTACGTGTAGCCCTCAGAAGGACAACAACGAGCATGAGGAAATAACGTTCACTCTTCTGACAGCAAAGTCAGTCTCTCTGAGCACCTGCTTGAGGTTGGGCTGCACCCCAGCTCCCCCTCCTAGCCCCTTCTTGGCTGAGCACCAGGAGAGCTCCCATCCTCCTGGCCCGAGTCTCAGCCTCCCTGATGTGACTTTATAGCCTGGTCCTCCTGTGTACCATGACTGATAGTGTAGGGAGGTAGGGAATGACAGCAGGTGCTTGGGCTCATGGTGACCTCTTCTGTCTTCGATGCCCTTGTCCCAGCTACAGCTGCTTCAGATATGCCCCCACCGCATTCACCTGACCATATTCTAGCCTAGTGTAGCAGTTTTAACTCCAGACCTTAAGACTTAACAATGAACTCACTTTTCTTCCCTTATCTCCGTAACCCAGGGATCTCTCTTCCTAAGAGTATCCATTGACCTTCCCTCCTGTTCATCTCCCCTGGAGCCTAATATCTCCCTGATTCCTGTGCCTTTAAGCCACACACCCACACACCAAATTGCCTATGGTTAATACAAATAAGTGTTTCAGACCTGTAGGGGAACATAGCTAAGTTACATCCCTCAGGGACCGCCATCCATTGGCTTTCACGGTTTCTGATGGTTTGGCTTTGTGGGCTGGTTTTTGTTTTTGTTTTGTATTTCAAACTTTGTCCTTGCCCCTCTAACCTGATGCTTGAATGAAGCCTCCTTAGTTGTGTTTGTGCTCATCAAGATGGTTTTTAGCCTTCTGGAATTACAGAACTCCTTGAGAATCTGAGAGTTACGGACCTTCTCTAGAAAAGTGTGCACACAGCATTTTGCTTATAATTTCAGAGTCTACATTTTTAAAGCTGTGCTCAGTGGATCAGGAAGCCTTTTGGTGGCGGTGTAAGGACTGCTTGATAAACACAGTGTTCTTGGATCTGCCCCAGACATATTAACTTAGAATTTCTGGAAGTAGAGCCTAGGAACCAGCAATTCAAATAGTATTCCTGGTGATTCTTAAGTATGCTACAATTAGAGAAAGGTCTATTTCATCTCTGCCAGCTACTTAATGGTGGCTACAGGGGTTCAGACTCCACAGTCTGGGTCCTCCTTCAAAGAAGACAGCTACAGTTGACCCTTGAATAATGCTGGGGTTAAGGGAAGTCAAAAATCCACATGTAACTTTTGACTCCTCGAAACTGAACGACTAGCCGCCTACTGCTGAAACCATATTACTAATATAAACAGTCAATTAACACATATAATACATATGGTATATGTATTATATCCTGAATTCTTACAATAAAGTAAGCCAGGGAAAAGACAGTGTTATTAAACATATCATAAGGACGAGAAAATTCATTTACACTGTTATGTTTATCAAGAAAAATCCATGTCTGAGTGGACCCATGCAGCTCAAACCCATGTCGTTCAAGAGTCAGCTGCGCTCTCCTCCAGGGCTGCAGTAAAACCACTGCCAGGAGAAGCTCTAGAGTCAGACAGTGGGGCTGGGTCTCTTTCATGTTCAGGCATAGCTCTGGATTTGGAGAGCCACATTTCCTTTCCTTTTATCCATCTTCCATCAATTCTTTCTGTGCTCACCTTCCCCAATCCAGAGCGCAAGCTCCCCTGTCTGAAGATGCAGATTCTCACCCAAGGCAAGATGTCCTGTGCTTTTGCGCGTTTGCCTCATGCTGGGCGTGTTATTCCTGTGGGTAGCCAGCGGTTCAGCGTGAGAGGGCCTGGGCTGTGGGGTAGAGGGATATGGGAAACCGACTTAAAGAGTTAAGGCTAGTGCTGGCTGGCCCAGCTATATGCTACCAGTTTGAAACTGATGACAAGAGTAGGGTAAATCACTGGGTAGCTTTCTTATAACTGGTTCCTTTTACTGCTATTAAAGAACAAAACAAAACCAAAAAACCCCTTTAAACATAATTGAAAGTAATTTAGAAAGTGCAAAAAGTTTCTTACAATAGGCAGAGGTAAGTCCATTGCACTCTTAGGCCCTGCCACCCTGAGGCAATCACTGTTAACATTTTGGCACCCTTCCATCAAGTATTTTTCTATTTTTAAAAAAAACTTAATAGAGCTTCTACAATATAAACAGCTGCTTCTCTTGTCTAACATTGTTTTACAGCATTTCCCAGCTAATTCTTCAAGAACATAATAATATTTTTTCAAGGCTGCATGATATTTAATCAAGTGGATATACCGTTATTTATTTAACTTTTGCTTGGTTGTTGGATACTTAGATGTAATACTTATGTATAGTATTATAATTATGCCATAATAAATATCTCTGTGCCTAAATCTTTGTCATCTGGATTATTTCCCTGGAAGAGGAATTTTTGAGTTAAAAGTACCGAACTATTTTCCAGAAATAGTGGCTTATCATACTTGGAAGTTGCTCTACATGATCAAAACACTTCAGAGGGCTTTCACAGGAGCAAGTATTACCGTGAGGGGGTGGAGTCATAAGGGTTGAGGGGCCAGGATAGGTGGAAGCAACTTCCTTGTCCTCTGAGGAGGAGGGGTCTACTTTGTTAATACTGGAAGCATAACATTTCAATCCTACACCACCTTCTCCCAGACTTGAGGCTTGAGTAAACATCCTGACAAGAGCTCTGGACTATGACCCCCAACCTAGTTTGCCATTGTTACTCTACACTCTCTGGAGACGTGCCTCTGCTGGTGTTCTTTCTGCGGCTGACTTTTCCCTCTGGCCCCTCTGCTGGGACTGCTGTTGTCTTGTTCCCATGCTGTTCCTGTCTTGAATTTGAAGCCCTTGTTGGCCAACTCTGAATCCTCAACCCTACTAACCAAGAGGCTTTACTCTTTCAATTTCTTGCCCATCCCTCCATTCAGGAACTTGGAATGCATTCCCCAGAGAATGAGCTGGGGAAGTGTCTCATGCAAAACTCCAGGGTCCTATCTTATCCTAGAGCTCCCGACGTGCATTTGCATATTAGGAACCCCCCTTTTGCCCACTACACCCTAATTAGTAAATAAACACATCTCTAAAATTTCCTAAGGCTAAACCGTTGGAAGTATTGGTAGATTAAATTTAGATTATGTTCCAACATAGGTGAAAAACACTTGGGAACTTGTCCTCTTTCTTCCTATAACCAGTTGCATGACCACAATTTGGTCTGTGTGTTCTGTGTACCCCAATTCCTCATTAATAAAATGAGTCATTTGGGTATTGTCATATTTCGGTTCCTGTTGGCTCATCTGATAGTCTATGATCTTAAAGGGAATAGGCTTGCTTTTTGTTTTTGTTTTTGTTTCTTAAGATTTTATCTATTTATTTGACAGAGAGACACACAGTGAGAGAGGGAGCATAAGCAGGGGGAGTGGGAGAGGGAGAAACAGGCTTCCCATCAAGCCAGGAGCCCGAGGCAGGGCTCAATCTCAGGACCCTGAGATCATGACCTGAGCCAAAGGCAGATGCCCAGTGACCGAGTCACCCAGGTGCCCCTAGACTTTTCTTTTTTTTTTTAAAGATTTTTATTTATTTGATAGAGTGTGGGTGTGTGGGATGGGTAGGCATAAGGGGAGGGAGAGAAAGGGGGAAAGAATCTTAAGTGGACTCTGTGCAGAGGGTGGAGGCCAACCCTGAGATCATAACCTGAGCCAAAACCAAGAGTCCCATTCAACTGACTGAGCCACCCAGGTGCCCCCAGGGACATGGTAGGCTAAGAATAAAGATGAACTTATGGGGTGATGAGTAGGTCAATTTTAATTCAAAAATGTTAACTGAACCAACAGAAGTAGCTCCTACTGTACCTAAGAGTATGATAAAGTATCACGAATGAGTGAGGGAAGAAAAGTCAGTGGATGATGTCGAGATGATGGAGTTAATAGAAGAAGACTTCTTAGATTTCAGTGTTACACAGAATGATGTTACCACTCTAAAAATTCTCTCTAGTCTCCCTATGCATCCCTTCCTTCTCCTGAACCCCTGTCAGTAACTGATACTTTTACTGTTTCCATAGTTTTCCCTTTTCCAGAATGTCATGTAATTGGAATCATACATTATGTAGCCTTTTGAAATGAACACTTCTCACTTAGCAATATGCATGTAAGTTTCCTTCATGTCTTCTCATGGCTTGATAGCTCTTTTAAAAAAATTACTAAATAATATTTCATTGTATGGATGTACCAAGTTTGTTTATCCATTTGCCTACTGAAGGATATCTTCATTGCTTCCAAGTTTTAGCAGTTCTGAATAAAGTTGCTATAAAGATGCTTGCAAGCTTTGTGTGGACAGAAGTTTCCAAGTCATTTGGGTACATACTAAAGAGTGTTTTTATTGGACCGTACAGTAAAAATTAATGTTTAGTTTTGTAAGAAACAACCAAACTGCCTTCAAAAGTGTCTGTACCATTTTGCATTCCTATCAGTAATATATGAGAATTCGTGTTGCCCCACGTTTGGTGTTATCAGTGTTTTGGATTTTAGCTGTTCTAGTAGCTGTGTTGTGGAACTCATTTTTTGTTATTTTTTTAAGTTGCAATTCCCTAATGATGATGACGTTGAGCAGCTTTTCCTATGTTTATTTGCTATGTTTATGACTTCTTCAGTGAGGTATCTTACAGATCTTTTGCCAATTTTTAAATTGGGTTGTTTGTTTTCTTACGGTTGAGTTTTAAGTGTTCTCCACATATTTTTGGGGTGCCTGGCTGGCTCAGTCGGTAGAGCATGAGGCACTTGATCTCAGAATTGTGAGTTCAAGTCCCATGTTGGGTATAGTGAAATAAATAAAAGAGTTCCCCATATGGATAACAATCCTTTTTCAGATGTGTGTTTTGCAAATATTCTCTTTCAGCCTGTGGCCTGTATGAAAATTCTTTAATTTATAAACTTTTAAATGATAGAATTGACAAAAAGGGGAAAAGATATGTAAAAGTACTCAGACATCTAACAGTTCTCTACATAAATAACCAGAATAAGATGAGACATGACAAATGGCAAAAATTTAGCACATATTTAGCACATGGTTAATGTGCTCATCATATAAAAATTTTATATAATAGATGGTCAGGACCCTTGAACGAATAAAAAAGGTTATAGAATGAATAAGTATATGGAAAACTGTTGACTTTTGCTACAAACAAAATAAATGCAAATGAAAATGGTGATTAGGTTCTCGCACATTGGGGTCTTACCAAATTAGCCAAAGAATTTTCAATGCTAATGTCTAATATGTGTTGAAAGGTATTCACACATTGCTGACGTGTCTAAATTTGCTAATAAACTGAGGTCTCTTAAGATGTCAATAATAAGTGTAGTTGTCAAGAATGCAAACTTTGGAGTCGTTAAAAACTTGATCATAAATCCGACTCTGTCCTCATCCTTAATATTGGGAAAATAATGCTGCCCATCTTGTGGGGTTGTTATGAGGTCTGAATGAGAGAGTACCTGTATGACACTTGGAAGAGCAACTAACCTATGCCAGAAACCTAGTAAACACTAGTTTTTATTCTTAGTAGTAGTAGATTCGTTGTAGAGTCGGTGATCGCTGGAGGTTATCCTGGTGCTCTTCAGATCCTAGTACGTGGACAGGGATCTACCCAGGAAATTTCACCAAGATGTACTGAGTACCAGCTGCATGCCAGAGGCTGTGATAGAAGCCTTTTCATATCTTGTCTCACCTAATGACACGACATTCAAGGAGGTTCATACCATCGTCTTTACTGCAGAGACAGTAAAATGAAGACTGAAAGGACAGACTTACCCAAGATCACACAGTAAGTGCCAGAACTGAACTTTTAACTCATTTACATCTGATGCTGTGCTCTTTCTTTCTTCTTCTTCTTATTTTTTTAAAGATTTATTTTATTTATTTGAGAGAGAGAGCGCGCACGTATGAATGGGGGTGAGGGGAAAGACAAAAAGAGAGGGAGAGAGACAACCTCAAGTAGACTTTTCTCTGAGAGCAGAGCCCTGTGCAGGGCTCCATATCAGGACCCGTGAGATGGCGAGATCATGACCTAAGCTGAAACCAAGAGTTGGTCACTCAACCAAGTGAGCCACTCAGGCACCTCTCTTTCCTACTTTTAATGAATAGGATATTCAAACAACATGGAAGTTAATAAAATTTCAAAGCTTTTCTTTTTGCCTCTCTACCCACACTCCTATTTTTATTTTCCACAGAGAAGCATCCACTGTTAAGAGTTTCATCCAGGGGTGCCTGGGTGGCTCAGTCAGTTAAGTGTCTGCTTTCAGCTCAAGTCCGGATCCCAGACTCCATGCTCAGAGGGAGCCTGCTTCTCCCTTTGCCTGCAACTCCCCCTGCTTGGTTCACTCGCTCGCTCTCTCTGATAAATAAATAAATAAATAAAGGCTTCATTTGAGACTTTCCTATATGTTTGTGTGCCTAAAGACAGGTGTCTCTAGGTTTGCACTTTCCTCCCTTCTTCCCTTCATTCCTCTCTTCTTCCCTCTCTTCCTTCTTTCCTTCCTTCCCTTAACAGTGATGGTTCTGTGTGTCTTGTTCTGAAACTTAGAAGTATACTTGGGACATCTGCCCAGATTAATCTTTATGCGTAGTATTCTGTCATGTGGCCCCACTGAATTTATTTCCTCTTTTTCTTATTGATAGACACTTTGGTTGTTTCCAATTTTCGCTTTTTCAGAAATGTTTTGTTGAATATCCTTTTGACCATCTTTGTACATATGTGAAAGTAGCTCAGTAGTATAGATTTCCAAAATTGGAATTGTTTGATCAAGCAAATCTCCTTACAATATCATGTTGGATTTTGGTCCTGCCTAGTTCACATGGCAGTGATATAAAGTATCTGTGATGTTTGTACCAGAAAAAGTGTAACAACAACACTAGGCTTATTCTCTCCCACTTCCAAACCAATTCCACCATACCCTGACAACCTGGGCCTATTCTGAAGTCAGAGAAGATGGAGAAGTCCTTTCATGAATTAGGGAGTGATAGGAAGTTATTACTACTTGGCCATCTCATTTACCCTCTTAGAATGAATGTCACTCAGTTGTTCTTTTATTTTTCTTTTATTTTTTTTATTTGAGAGAGAGACAGAATGAGAGAGAGAGAGAGAGAGCATGAGAGGAGAGATGTCAGTAGGAGAAGCAGACTCCCTGCTGAGCAGGGAGCTTGATGTGGGACTCGATTCCAGGATTCCAGGATCATGACTTGAGCCAAAGGCAGTCACTTAACCAAATTGAGCCACCCAGGAACCCCTTAGTTGTTCTTCTGGCTTCTTACTTACCTTTTGTTAATGGAATGGTGGGGAGTTGTGCTGAGTTCTGAGGGCTCATGCTTCCACTCTTATCCCCTGTGACTACCTTAGATTATGAACATGTATTGGAGGGTGGGAGCTACAGCTTTCTATAGGGTATAGCCTGGGGTCTTGAAGTGAGATTATGCTACATACATAGGTAAGTTTCAGACCCTTGCTGTACTCTTAGCCCTTTTTATCCACTGTTGTGCTGCAGATTGAAACATTAACATGAATTGAGCCATATGCCCATGGTTTTAGTAGCTGGCAGTGTGCTGAGAGCAGTGGTAAGAGACTTGTACAGAAGTTACAGAGATACTAGCAATAGGTTTGCACAATTTTGGAAACTTTAAAATCACAGAACTTGCCACAGCAATTAACAAAAAGAAATGAATTCAAATTGTTAAGGAAGAAATAAAATTTTTACTATGTGTGGATGACATGATATTATATATAGAAAACCCTAAGGACTCCACCAAAAAGTGCTGGAACTAATAATTTAAAAAAAATTCCCACTTACAGTTGTTCCCAAAATAATAAGATACCTGGGAATAAACCTAACCAAATAGGTGAAAGACCTTGAAAACACTGATGAAAGAAATTCAAGACAACAGAAAGAAATGGAAAGACATTCCATGCTCATGGATTAGAAGTATAAATATTGTTAAAACGTCTATACTATCCAGAACAATCTGCACATTCAGTGGAATCCCTATCAAAACACCACCAGCATTTTTCATAGAGCCAGAACAAACAATCCTCAAATTTGTATGGAACCACAAAAGACCATGAACAGCCAAAGCATTCTTTTAAAAAAATTATTTATTTATTTGACAGATAGAGCACAAGTAGGCAGAGCAAGAGGGAGAGGAAGAGAGAGAGTAGCAGGCTCCTCACCGAGCAGGGAGTCCAAAGTAGGACTCAATCCCAGGACCCCGGGATCATGACCTGAGCTGAAGGCTGACACTTAACCGACTGAGCCACCCAGATGCCCTTAGCCAAAGCAATCCTGAAAGGCAAAGCAAAGTGGGAAGCATCACAATTCTGGACTTCAAGTTATATTCCAAAGATGTAGTAATCAAAACAGTATGGCAGTGGCACAAAATAGATGCATAGCTCAATAGAACAAAACAGAATATCCAGAAATAAACCCACAATTCTATGGTCAATTAATCTTTGACAAAGCAGGAAAGAATAATGAATGGGAAAAAGTCTCTTCCACAAATGGTGTTGGGAAAACTGGACAGTAACATGCAAAAGGGTGAAACTGGACCACTTTCTTACACCATACACAGAAACAAATCCAAAATGGATTAAAGACCTAAACGTGAGACATGAAACCATGAAAATCCTGGAGGGGAACAAAGGCAGTAGCCTCTTTGACATAAGCCATAGAAACTTTTTCTAGATATGTGTCCTGAGGCAAGGGAAACTAAAGCAGAAATAAATTATTGGGATTTCATAAAAATAAAAAGCTTTTGCACAGCAAAGGATGCAATCAATAAAACTAAAAGGCAATTTATGGGATGGGGAAAGATATTTGCAAATGACATCTGATAAAGGGCTAGTATCCAAAATACATAAAAAACTTAACAAATTCGACACTCACAAAACAAATAATCTAATTTAAAAACTGGCAGAAAACAGACATTTTTCCAGAGAAGACACACAGGTGGCTAACAGATGCATGAAAAGATGCTCAACATCACTCATCATTAGGGAAATACAAATCAAAACTACAATACCTGTCAGAATGGCTAAAATTAACAACTCGGGAGACAACAGATGTTGGCAAGGATGTGAAAAAGGTGAGCCCTTTCGCACTGTTGATGGGAATAAAACTGGTGCAGCCACTCTGGAAAACAGTATGGAGTTCCTCAACAAATTAAAAATAGAACTACCCAGTGACCCAGCAATTGCACGATTAGGTATTTACCCGAAGACTACAAGAACACTGATTCAAAGGGATACGTGCACCCCTATGTTTATAGCAGCCTTATTTACCATAGCCAAGATATGGAAGCATCCCAGGTGTCCATTAACTGATGAATGGATAAAGAAAATATGGAATATATATATATATATATATATATATATATATATGTATATAGTGGAATATTACTCAGTCATAAAAAGAACGAAATTCTGTCATTTGCGATGGTGTGGATGGAGCTGGAGTGTATTAAGTTAAGTGAAATAAGTCAGTCAGAGAAACACAAATACCATTTGATTTCACTCATATGTGGAATTTAAGAAACAAAACAAATAAGCAAAGGGAAAAAAATAAGAGAGGGTGAGAGAGAGACAAAGCAAGAAATAGACTCTTAACTATAGAGAACAATCTGATGGTTACCGGAGAGGGTATGGGAATGGGATTGGGATTAAGGACGGCACTTGATGAGTACTGGGTGTTGTATGAAAGTGTTGAATCACGACACTGTACACCTGAAACTAATATTACACTGTATTTTAACTAATTGGAATTAAAAACATAAAAAAAGATCTAATACACAAAGCAAAATAAAATCAAAGATGTTTGTGAGAGCTGAGCAATAGGAATGGAGATTTGGAAGAAAATGAAATTATATGTAATAATTTATGTAATACTCAAGTAATATATTAGTAATATATGTGATACTACAGGAACACTTCTGACAGATCTTAACTTTTTTATTCCATGCCTTGTGGACTGAGACACCATGTATGACATGTTGTGTTAGAAAATTGTTATGTGGAGATTCATTTCTGGAATGTTAGTGTGAACAGTGTCTAAGAGAAATAGATGAATGCTAGTTAAAAGTAGTAAAGGGAGGGGGTGCCTGGGTGGCTCAGTCAGTTAAGTGTCTGACTCTTGGTTTTGGCTCAGGTCATGATCTTAGGGTCCTAGGATCAAGGCCCCATGTCTGGCTCTGCACTTAGCAGGGCATCTGCTGGCAATTCTCTTCCCTTTCCCTCTCCTTCTTCCTCTGCTCTCCCTCTTTCTCTAAAATAAATAAATATGGTGCCTGCATGACTCAGATGGTTAAGTGTCTGCCTTCAGCTCAGGTCATGATCCCTGGGTCCTGGGACTGAGTCTGGCATTGGGCTCCCTGCTCAGTGGGGAGCCTGCTTCTCCCTCTGCCTCTCTCTTTCCATCTCTCATGAATAAATAAATAAAATCCTTAAAAAACATAATAAAAAATAAAAAATAAATCTTTTTTAAAAAGTTTATTTTATTTTTCAGTGTTCCAAAATTTATTGTTTATGCACCACACCCAGTACTCCATGCAATATGTGCCCTCCTTAATACCCACCACCAGGCTCACCCAACCCCACTCCCCTCCAAAACCCTAAGTTTGTTTCTGAGTCCACAGTCTCTCATGGTTTGTCTCCCCCAGCAATTCCCCCTAGTTCACTTTTCCTTTCCTTCTCCTAATGTCCTCCATGTTATTCCTTATGTTCCACAAGTAAGTGAAACCATATAATAATTGACTCTTTCTGCTTGACTTATTTCACTCAGCATAATCTTTTCCAGTCCCATCCATTTTGGTACAAAAGTTGGGTATTCATCCTTTCTGATGGAGACATAATACTCCATATATGGACCATAACTTCTTTATCCATTCATCTGTTGAAGGACATCTTGGTTCTTTCCACAGTTTGGCAATTGTGGCCATTGCCGCTACAAACATTGGGGTACAGAAGGCCCTTCTTTTCACTACATCAGTATCTTTGGGGTAAATACCCAGTAGCGTAATTGCAGGGTCATAGGGAAGCTCTATTTTTAATTTCTTAAGGAATCTCCACACTGTTTTCCAAAGTGGCTGCACCAGCTTGCATTCCCACCAACAGTGTAAGAGGATTCCCCTTTCTCCACATCCTTTCCAACACTTGTTGTTTACTGTCTTGTTGATTTTGGCCATTCTAACTGGTGTAAGGTGGTGTCTCAGTGTGGTTTTGATTTGAATTTCCCTGATGGCTAATGATGATGAACATTTTTTCATGTGTCTGTTAGCCATTTGTATGTCTTAAAAAAAAAGTAGTAAAGGGAGTACTGTTAAAATGGGGGAATGGGGCTTCCATATAGGACTGAGTTCAATTCCAAATACAGTAAGGACAAATGGGCTATAGAGCCAGGAAGCAGAGTGAGGGAGTCAATGGATGGACTATTACTAGGTAATTCAAAGGTAGGGGGGGTTCTTGGTTAAGTGACTTAACAGAATATATAACAGGTCCAACATGGGGAAAGAGGAACTTGATGAGATTATCAATGGTGGTCAGATTGCAAGGGTAGGGGATTGGATTAGCAGGGTTCTAGCCAAAAGTGTTTTCAGCAGGGCAAGGACAGGGTCCAAAGACAATTCCCTTTTGAAGACAGGGCTCAGAAGAGCCTGTCTAAAGTTTGGTCAAGGAGCATCCTTTTCAGGAGCTCCATGGACCTTGTTCACAGTCAAATAGGCATAACTGGTCAGTATCATAAAAAAGAGTAATAATTTAGCATCTTGCATTGGTTTTTAGGACATACAATAAATTAAGAAATATTTATACAAGAAAATCTATTTGGTTAGAACAGCATGTCTATGGCATTTGAACCATGACTGGCTCCCTCCCTTCCCTGTCCCAGCTCAGCCTGGAGGAAACACTACCCCAGGACTCCAGCAAATAATACATTTCTCTCTATTCCCCCAACTCCCTATTCAGGGCAGTGATAGTTTTTCAGGAGGAGAAGACTCAGACCACCAGTGTGTCCTTCCACATGAGCTATTTGTTGCAGAGACTAAGTTACAACAAGTGCAGCTGAGAGGTTGAGTAGAGGTTCTGTCTCAGGGCTGCATGCTATGAACATGGGGCCCAATTCCAGATTGTTTGTAGGGTAGAGATAACGTGTTGCAAGAGGCAAACTGAGAAGACCAGAGGCTACTCTCCCACCCAGCATCTTCCTCCTAAACAAAGGGTGTACTCTTTACCATTCCTGCCCCAAGTGCAGAAACCTGGCTCTGGGATTTTGCCAAGGGGAAGAGGCAGGCTCCAAAATGGAGAATTCTAAGATTCTTCCTTCAGGACAGACTATTTGAAACAGAATGTGGTGGAGTTCCAATCTAAGGATGCTCTTTGAAAGACAATGGAGGTTTTGGGAGAAAGCAATTAAGAAAAGGCTGGTAGCTTAATGATTGTCCCAGGGAATTGTCACAAAGAATAACCAATAAATGGTAATTAGTGGAGCCTACGAGGTGGAAGTTATTAAGGAAAGAGAGAGTGGAAGAGACCCCTGCTAAAATGTACTGTCATCCTAGGATAACTGTGTGCATGCCCAATACTGTGGCTTCCAAAGAGTAACATCAGAGACTTCACAGTGTGGATGAAGTAGACTTCACTGAAAGACTCCAGCCAGTTGATAAACAAATAGGCAAACAATAATAACAAACTCTGGAGGAACAGGGAAGCGGCGGGTATCCAGAGTAGCTATGATATATTATTTGGAGTGTCTAATTTCAACAAAAATTATGTAACAAAGAAATGGGAAAATGTGAACTTATACATAGGATAAAAAGTAAGCAGTAGAAACTGCCTGTGAGGACAGATGTCAGACTTAACAGAGATTTCCAAGTAGCCATATTCAAAGAACTAAAGGAAATCATGCTCAAAGAAATAAGAGAATATGATGACAATCTGTCACCATGTAGAGAATATAAATAAAGAAATAGTAATTATAAAAAGGAACTAATGGATTTTGTGAAGTTAAAAAGTACAATACCTGAAGTAAAAAAACTCACTGGAGAGGTTCAACAGTAGATTTGAACTGGTAGAAGAAAGAATTAGTGAGCTTGAAGATAGATCAAGAGATTATTGAGAAAACAAAACAAAATAAAACAAAACCAACAGGAAAAAGAAGAAGAAGAAAAATGAACAGAGCCTTAGGAGAAATCTGGAATGAATATAATGATATTAGACAAAATAAGTTTTATTTTTTTTTTCTAAGATTTTATTTATTTGTCAGAGAGGAGAGAGTGAGAACAAGCAGGAGAAGCAGCAGGAAAAGGGAGAATCAGGCTCTCCACTAATCAGGGAGCCCAGTGAGGGAGTTGATCCCAGGACACCAGGATCATGACCCGAGCCCAAACCAGATGCTTAATTGACTGAGCCACCCAAGCAACCCAGCAAAAGAGGTTTTAAAACAAAAAAAATGTAACTAGAGATAAAGAGGAGAATTTTTGTAATGAAAAAAGGACTAACCTGTCAGGAAGATATAACAGGAAATATATATATACCTAACAACAGAGCCCCAAAATATATGAAGCAAAAACTGACAGAAAATAAAGGGAAAGATAAGCAATCTGAGAATAACTGTTACAGACTTCAATACTTCTCTTTCAATAGTGGGTAGACTAACTAGGTGGAAGATCAACAGGAAACTAATCCTAACAGATATCTATAGCACACTGTCCAACAGTAGAGAATATAAATTCTTCTCAAGTGCACATAGAGCATTCTCTGGGATAGACAATATACTAGATTATAAAACAAACCTCAGTTAATTTAAAAGGACTGAAATTGTTCAATGTTCTCCAACTACAATGACATGAAATTAGAAATCAACAACTGAAAGAAATTTGGGAAATTTGCAAATATATGGAATAAACACTTTCCTTAGTAACCAATAGGTCAAAGAAGAAATGACAGGAGAGACTAGAAAATACATTGAAATGAATGAAAATGAAGACACAATATAACAAAATCTATGGGGTGCAGCTAAAGCAGTGCTGAGAGGAAAATTACAGCTATAATCCCCTGTATCATAAAAGAGGAATGCTCTCTAATCATTATAACTTAAGCTTCTACCTTAAGATATTTAAGGAAAAAGAGGAGCACACCAAAATTAAAGCAAGAAAAAAAAAGGAAATAATAAAGATTAGAGTGGAAAAGAAACAAAGAATAGAAAAACTGTAGAGAAAAATCAACAACCTAAATGTTGGTTCCTTGAAAAGATCAACAGAATTGACAAACTTTTTAACTACCTTGACCAAGAAAAAAAAGAAGCTTCAAATTACTAAAATCAAGAATGAGAGAGGAGACATTATCATTGACTTCATGGAGATAAACAGATGCAGAAAAAAAAAATCATTTGAGAAAATCCAACACACTTTCAGGATAAAAACACTCAACAAATTAGGAATAGAATGGATGTTCCTCAACCTGGTGAAAGGAGCTATGAAAAACCCACAGCTAACATTATACTTTTAATGGTGAAATATTAAATGACCTAAATTAAGGGAAAAGAAAAGAATATGTGCTTTCACAACTTTTATTGTACTGGAGTTTCTATCCAGGGCAATTTGGGAGAGGGTGGGAAGGAAGGAATCCAGATTGTAAAGAAGGAAGCAATATGACCCTGTATTCCTAAACAATCCATTAAGAACTGTTAGAAGTGGTAAAGGAATTCAGCAAGTTTGCAAGATATAGAGTGTACAGAAATCGAATGTATTTCTACCATTGAATTGTATACTTTAAGTGAGTGAATAGTATAGTATGATTTATATCTAAATAAAGTTATTAAAAAATCAGTTGTACTTCTATATACTTGCAATGACCATTCCTAAAATGAAGTTAAGAAAATTCCATTTACAGTAGCATCAAAAAGAACAAAATATTTTAGAATAATTTTTAAAAAAGGAGTGCAGAATTAATACCCCCAAACTAGAACACATTGTTGAAAGAAATGAGAGACCTAAGTAAATTGAAAGATGTCCCATGTTCATGAATAGGAAAGTTTGATGTTTTTAAAATGACGATGCTCTCCAAATTGGTCTACAGATTTGATGTAGTCCTTATCAAAATCCAAAATCTGGCTTCTGGGAAGATCTGGAGAAGCTGATCTTAAAATTCACATGGAAATTCAAGAGACCAAGAATAGCTAAAACACTGGACATAGGGAGATGGAGAGGAGAAGGGAGTGGAGGGAAATTGGAAGGGGAGGTGAACCATGAGAGACTATGGACTCTGAAAAACAACCTGAGGGCTTGAAGGGGGGGTGGTGGGAGGTTGGGGGAGCCAGGTGGTGGGTATTATGGAGGGCACGTATTGCATGGAGCACTGGTGTGGTGCAAAAACAATGAATTCTGTTACGCTGAAAAGAAATAATAATAATAATAAAAAGAATAGTAAAGTTGGAGGACTCATGATTCTTAATTTTAAAACTTACTACAAGTCTACAGTAATCAAAAGAGTGTGGGACCTGGCAAAGAATAGGCATATAGACCAATGAAGTAGAATTGAAAGTCCAAAAATAAACCCATACATTTATGGCCAATTGCTTTTTTATAAGGATGCCAAGATTATTTAACAGAGAACAGTCTCTACAACAAATGGTGTTAAGACACTTGGACATCCACACACAAAAGAAAGAGGAAGAGCACACAAGCAGAAGGAGCAGAAGGCAGAGGGAGAAGCAGGCTCCCCACTCAACTAGGAGCCCAAGGTGGGACTCGATACCAGGACTCTAGGATCATAACCTGAGCCCAAGGCAGATGCTTAACAGACTGAGCCACCCAGGTGTCCCTAAATAAAAAAAATCTTTTTAAAAAAAAGTTCCAAAATTAATTGTGGAGATTGTTGTACAACTCCGTGAATAAACTAAAAGTCATTGAATTGTGCACTTTAAATGGGTGATGTGAAACAACAGAAAAAATATGTATGTTAGTCTTTGCCCATGGTCCCTGGCATGGGAACAATACCCTTATAATTTTTCTAAGTGATAGGAGCACTAGGAGCATCTTTTGTTCTAAAATTTAGTCTTTGACCTGATTCTCCACAAGAGTCCCTAAATCCCTTGGAATTTCCTGGGTCATAACAATGTCTTTTGTTTGAATGGGGCGACTTTTGGTGGGTTCCCAGACCCACCCAGGGGGCTGGTCGTCAGAAAGATCAAGCTATGATTAGAAGCTTGGAGTTTTAAGCCCCACTGACCATTCTCCAGAAAGGGGAGAAGGGCTGGAAATCAAATCATGATGAACTTCCATAAAAATCCTAATAGTATGGAGTTTTCAGGCCTTCAGGGTTAGTGAACACATCTCCCTGCTGGTAGGGTGGTCCACCCCAACTCCACTCCTGCACTTGGGACTGCTAGACCTCACCCTATAGAGCTCTTAGTTTGGCTGTTCATCTGTATCCTTTATTTTTTATAAACAGGTAAACTTAAGTGTTTCCCTGAATTCTGTGAGTTCTAGCAATCAGATCCAAGGGTGGGTGGACAGATCATGGGAGCCCCTGGTTTGTAGCCAAGTAGGACAGAAGTTGTGGGTAACTTGGGACCTATTTAGGATTGGTGTTGAACTAAGGCAAAGGTAGTCTTGTGGAACCAAGCTTTCACCCGTGGGGTACGTGCTAACTCTGATTAGTGTTAGAAATGAACTGAATTTTAGGACACCCAGCTGATGTTGCCAGAAATTGCTTGGTGTGGGGAAGATCTCCAAACATCTGGGGTCAGAAGGGTTGTGAGTGTAGTGGTGTGAGGGTAAAGGGGAAACACAGGAACAGAAGGGTGATGTTCCTACTTAGGTAAATTGTAGGATATGTGAATTATAGTGCTACAAATACAATTGTTAAAATTGTTCATACTTAGAGATGTGAAGGTAGGGAGAGTAATCGTTAATTTGCACAGCTGGCCCTGTCCTATATTATGTATATACACTTCTAAGCTTCCTTCCTTCACCAAATTGTACTTTTCTATTTCAGCAAATAACCACACTAAGTTCCCTCAAGGTACTGCTCTCTGCCAGCCAATAGCTTCATTTAGGCAGCACTACCATCTAAATATGGCAATGTTTGTGTAATTCCTTTAACTGGTTTTTTGCATACTTGCCCTTATTTATAAAAGGGTAGTGGAAAATGGTAAAAGTAAGTGCTGATGTTAATGATTTTACAGTTGAGACAAAGAAGATATCATTTGGTAGGCCAAAAACAGTAAATTTGATGCTTATTGAATTTAAGCAAGTCTGTCAACTGTGTTCAATTATAAAGGAAAACAACACAATTTAAAACACATGTACAAAATGCTTTAAGTAACTTGTCATAGTTTGTGGCTAAAAGGTAGGGTACGGTGATAGAACAATGTGTAGATCTTGACAATTACGTTTAGTAGAATATTATTTTGAGACACTGATTTTGTTTTTCTGATTATTATTTTTTTTTACTCAGGGGTCCTTCCCCGTTCAAACTAGACCCCTTGGCAGCCGTGCCTCAGGCTAGGGGTGTTGCAGCATAGTGCAGATACCAAAAAAGTCAATCCCTGGCCTTTGAGGTTTAAAATATGTTTTAGAAACCCAAGGCAGAGATAAAACTTTGTGATAAGAAGCTTTTGAACTTCAAAAGCTAGAACCATCAATAACCCAGGGCAGAAACTGAAGCGGCAACCACAGGCATATAAGAATTTGTGATCAGTTGGAGCCAGGTTTTCTAGTGGCTTTCTTTCTCTCAAAGAGACTAGATAAAAGTTCCCTGGGCCTAAGGAGAAGAAAGAGCAGAAGTAAGTTTAGAGGCTGGTGAATCCCTAGGAAGGAATCCTGTAGCCCAGTCTCTAGAGGTCTTGTATCTCCCGAGGCATAGGAACAATTGAGAAGAAAGGGCCATAAGATGTCTCAGTAAAAGCCGCGAAGACCACGCCAGACGACCAGGCGACATCCCCTTCTGTCCCATCTGTACTTGCTGATGCTCTCTGACCCCTGCGAAAGGGACAGAGTGTGTGTATGGGTGGGTGCTGGGGAGGCGGACTCCTTAATTGACCGATAATACCCAGATTTGACAGAAAGGATGTTTTAGCCATCTGGCAAAGGAGGAGCTCAAAAGAGAATTTGTCAGGGACGCCTGGGTGGCTCAGTTGGTTAAGCAGCTGCCTTTGGCTTGGGTCATGATCCCAGCGTCCTGGGATCAAGTCCCGCATTGGGCTCCTTGCTCGGCAGGGAGCCTGCTTCTCCCTCTAGCTCTGCCTGCCATTCTGTCTGCCTGTGCTTGCTCTCTTTCCCTCTCTCTGACAAATAAATAAAATCTTTAAAAAAAAAAAAAAAGAATTTGTCAGTTTTGGGGAGGGTAGTCACACTTCTTATACAGGTGAGTTTGGGGCCCTTACATAAGCACCTATTCTGACTGGGCTGAGCAGGGGCATCAGAGAGCTTCACGGAGGGAACCTCACAGACCAACAAACTGTTTGCAATGATTTCTTGTGTTACAGGCTTCTTTATCAAGGGAGAGACCAGCACTGTTTAAATCCTCTTTCCACAAATTATTCATGAGCGTTGAAAAGACATTTCACAGTTATACAATCTCTTGCTCTGTCCTTTGCACAATTACTATTAGATCTTTCTATCCGACATCAAAGTTAAATTTTCTCTTTACCAAATAACATTTAAAGTAAATCAGATGAACAAGTTAATAGCAGAAAATTGAATTTAATTGTCAATATTTAAAGTGTAATTTATTTTGAATACTTTAAATATTCACAGATACATTATATAACATTCAGATATAAAATCACATTAAGCAATGATGTCATATTTATAATTCTTTTTAGGTCTCTGAATTGTATCCCTCCCCTTCCTCCTTTCCTTCCAAGCAAATAAAACATGTGAGTTTGAAGTTCAAATTTCAGGCGTTACACTTTCCAAAACGTGTTCCAGGAAAGCATTTCCAGGAAAGGCAAGGATTGCCTGAATGGGGAAATAACTTTCCCGCTCACTCCCCATCCCAGAATATCTAAATAAAAAAAGATCAGTGGGGCGCCTGGGTGGCTCAGTGGGTAAAGCCTCTGCTTTTGGCTCAGGTCATGATCTCAGAGTCCTGGGATCGAGTCCCGCATCGGGCTCTCTGCTCACCGGGGAGCCTGCTTCCTCCTCTCTCTCTGCCTGCCTCTCTGCCTGCTTGTGATCTCTGTCTGTCAAATAAATAAATAAAATCTTTTATAAATAAATAAATAAATAAATAAAGATCAAGCCACTGAATCTTCCAGTAGTTTATCTATTTTTATTACAGATTTGGCCTATCCAATTGCAGTATGAATTAGAAATGGATAAAAAGACTGCAGTCAGTTCATTTACTACCTCAGCCAAAGGCAGGGCATAGTGGAAATAATGCTGGATGTTGAGTCTACATACCAGGTTTTGGTTTCATTTCTTTGTCATTTTATGGTATTTGTCTTTGTGTATATATACATTTTAAAGTACTTAGAAACTTATTAAAGTTTTATATATTAAAGTATTTAGAAACATTTTAAAGTATTTTAAATTATTAAAGTATTTTAAAGTATTTAAAGTATTTTAAAGTATTAAAAGTATATATTTTAAAGTATTTAGAAACTATTTAGAAACTAGACAATGCTGATGTCAGTGGTGCACAGGTCACACACTTAGTGGTGTGATCTAAGAAGGCTCCTGCGTGCCTCCCTCCAATGTCACCTGTGTTTTCCCCCCCATGAGAAGCGCTATCCCAAACTTTCTGTCAGTTACACTTTGCTTCATTTTAAATAGTTTTACCATCTGTGAATGCATTTCTAAACATTATGTTTGTTTAGTTTTGTCTGTTTAAAAATTTTATACCAATGGAATAATACTGTGTGCATCCTTCTGTTACTCATTTCTGTCCTTACTTCACCCAAGCTTATGTTTTAGAGACACGTTCATGTTGGTATGTGAACCTGTAGTTCAGTTGTTCCTGCTGCTGGTGATTTCTGTTGTGTGACTGTGCCCTATTGTGTTCATCCATTTCTACTGTTATAGACATCTGTGTTCCTTCCGGTGTTTTGCTATGACAAACAATGCTGCTGTGAGCATGTTTCACAATGCAGTGTGCAAGAATTTCTCTAGATTACATGCCTACTCATAGAACTGCTGGCTCAACTTGTTTTGTTTAAAGATGTATTTATTTATTTGAGAGAGATGCAAGTGGGGTAGAAGCAGAGGGTGAGAATCCCAAGCAGATGCCCTACTGAGGGGCTCTCTCCCACCACCCTGAGATCATGACCTGAGCCGAAATCACGAAGGGGAAGCTTAACCAAGTGAGCCACCCAGGTGCCCCTGCTGCTGGCTCAACTTTTAAATTTGATGTCTTATTGTGGCCGAAGTGGTTGGTACAATTTACACACAGACATTACTGACATGTCTGAGTTTTTAAAGGATTTTGTTTATTTATTTGAGAGAGAAAGGGAGAGAGGCTATGGAGAGAAGGGGCAGAAGGAGAGGGAGAAGCAGACTCCTTGCTCAGCGAGGAGCCCAACATGGGGTTCGACCCCAGGACCCTGAGATCATCACCGGAGCTGAAGGCAGACGCTTAACTGATTTAACCACCCAGGAGCCTCTAGATTGTCTGATTTTCTAATTTTTGCTGTTTTGGAGGTTATAAAAGTATATGTCGGGATTTCAATTTTCATCTCCTTAATTGTCAATGAGGCTTTCAAATGTTTATTGGCCAACCAAGTACAGCACGTCTTATCAGCTGTGATAACTTGGATGTGTTGCTTAATTTGGATCTTCTTTTCTTCATCAGGAAATCCAGGAGGGTAATGACATATACCTCACAAGATAATGCCCTTTGGAGGAAGAACCTGCCATGGTCAAATGACATTTGCTTAGCTTACTTTTAGATAACATTTTGACTAGTATTGCTCTGAGGAGTAGATCTCTGGGGGATACATCTCCAGATGATGCAGCGGTCAATGGAGAGATGACAGGTTCAAAGATACAACCTAGGGAAAGGAGAGGGCTGTCTCAGTCTGGTTAAGAAAGCAAAACAAGGGGTGGCTGAGTGGCTCTGTTGGTTGAGCGTGCGATTCTTGGTGTCGGTTCGGTCTTGATTTCACTCTTGTGGGTTCCAGCTCCTGGTTTGGGCTCCATGTTGGGCATGGAGCCTACTAGAAAGAAAGAAAGAAAGAAAGAAAGAAAGAAAGAAAGAAAAGAAAGGGAAGGAAAGAAGGAAGGAAGGAAGGAAGGAAGGAAGGATAGAAAAAAAAAAAGAAAGAAAAGAAAGGAAGAAAGAAAAGAAAAGAAAGAAAGAAAGGAACCTAATGTTCATTGTTTAATTTAAGGTGACATTAACAGCTTTAATAAACAAACCCTAAATTTCAGTGGCTTAACAAAGTAAGTTAACCAGAGTATACATCTGGTTCCTGTGTTCCCATTCGGAAGGCAGTTTTTCTCCACTGATTTAGGAAACCGGTGGCCCCACTAGACCCTAGGGCCATAGAGTCTCCTGCTTCCGCTGGCACAGAGGAAACAAGAGTCAGGAGATGCCAACATCCACCCACTTCTTTCAAGTGTATGCTTGGAAATGAAATGTCTCTTCTCATCACATTCCTTTGGTGAGACCTGGTCACATGGCCACATCCAGATGTGAGGAGGCCACAGAAGTATAGTCCTGGGTGGGGTTGCTCCCTGCCAGCAACAACGGGACTTTACGGAAGGGAAGCCACAGTCAGACACGGTGTTAATCCACGCCCAACGCAGGCGGCTTGGCCATCCTCTCCTTCCATCCCCACTTCGGCAATGTGATTCCCCTGTTCCTGTTGATTCTCCTCTTCCTGCTCATTTAATTTATTTTATTTTATTTTATTTTTTAGATTTTACTTATTTACTTGAAAGAGAGAGAGATCACAAGTAGGCAGAGAGGCAGGCAGAGAGAGAGGGGGAAAGCAGGCTTCCTACCCAGCAGAGAGACTGATGCTGGGCTCCATCCCAGGACCCTGAGATCCTGAAGGCAGAAGCTGAACCCACTGAACCACCCAGGCACCCTTCCTGCTCATTTTAATGTAGATCACGCAGTGCTGAGAAAGAATCAGGGAAGAAGACACATCGTTTTCTCTCTTCTTGGCTTTTGCCATGCTTTATCCTCTGCTAAGGACCCTCTCCCAGACTAAACTGTGAGCTCGGGGAGAAAAACTGCGTACTGTTTTCACTCAAGAATTTAGAGCTGGACCAAGGAATGTGAATCAGTGCTTCTCAAACCTTTTTTTTTTTTGTTTTTGCTTTGTTTTTTGTTTTAAAATTCTTATTTATTTTTAAAATTTCTTTTCTGTGCTTCTCAAACCTTAATATGCACACCCATCCCCTGGGGATCTTATGAAACAGTGGATTCTGATTTAACAGGTCTGGGGCAGACCCCCAGATTCTGCATTTCTCAAAAGATCTCCGGTGATGACAGTGCCACTGGTCCAAGAAGAACAGTCATGTAGAAGCCCACCGGTCATTTACTGACGAGATCTTTATTGAGTGCCTACAGTGTGCCCGGCATTGAGGCGACAACAGTGAATGGACTGAGATAGTAATTTGCCACGCCTCAGGTTGCAAGTCTATACGTATTTGTTCAACATTTATGTAGTTAATTAAAACAGGTTTTTAAAAATTTTTATTTATTTATTTGAGAGAGAAAAAGAGAGAGAGAGCACACAAGCAAAGAGAGGGGCAGAGGGAGAGGGAGAAGTAGGCTCCCTGCTGAGGAGGGAGCCCAATACGGAGCTTGAACCCAAGACCATACAATTGTTCCAGTCCTGATCTCAACTGTAGGCAGGTACCAGAAACTCAGTTTATATGTTAAAGTTTATACATTAAAGGAATGTGGAGCATAGGAGGGACTTTAGGAAACACTGGCTTAATGAAAGAAGAGAGAAGTGGAAGAGTTTCACACTCAGTTTCCTGGGAAGGATTGAGTTAGTTTTTTTTTTTTTTTTTTAGATTTTATTTATTTATTTATTTGACAGACAGATCACAAGTAGGCAGAGAGGCAGGCAGAGAGAGAGAGAGAGAGGGAAGCAGGCTCCCTGCTGAGCAGAGAGCCCGATGTTGGGCTCTATCCCAGGACCCTGAGATCATGACCTGAGCCCAAGGCAGAGGCTTAACCCGCTGAGCCACCCAGGCGCTCCAAGTTAGTTCTTTTTAGGATAAAGTATCAGAATCAAACATGCTCAGTACGAAAGTTTTGGAGACTTTTTGAGAGAAACAGGATGACATTTTCCTCCATTGTGCGCCCGCTCTCACACAGCCGTCACTCAGATGTCTGCGTGTTCTTCTGGGCCACTCGTTTTGTTACAGGGCTGCGGTCGGTCGCGCTCTGGACCTTCCCGCCTGCTGCTGTCCGCGTTCTTACGTCGTCCTTACATGGGTGATTGCTAGCGGTTACGTCAGAATCCCTCTCAGGGAAGAATCCTCTCACCCTTTCTCCCTTTGACCATTTATGCTGTTTCCAACTTTCTGTTTTCAAAAATGGTGTTGTGGGGCGCCTGAGTGGCTCAGTGGGTTAAGCCTCTGCCTTCAGCTCATGACCTCAGGGTCCTGGGATCGAGCCCCGCATCAGGTTCTTTGCTCAGCAGGGAGCCTACTCCCCCACTCCCCCATGCCTGCTTCTCTGCCTACTTGTGATCTCTCTGTCAAATAAATAAATAAATAAAATCTTTAAAAAAAAAATACTGTTGTGACAAACCAGTTTGTATAGCAAGATTTTCTGTATTTAGAATAGTTTCCTTTAAGGTAGATCTGAATGAAAAAAAAAAAAAAAGTATCTTTTAAATAACCTCAGCCCAGAAATCTCAGACTGAAGCTGACTCAGCTCCGGTTAGGACTTTGTGAAAGTTTGAGAGCGTGCCTTCCAGTCCAGTGGTCGGGCTTGAATTAGGTCAAGTTCAGCTCCTTCATTCGTGTGATTCTCTAAAACACATAGACTCAACCATATTACATGCATATTTAAAGACGTTTAGGCCAAATGTAATTTTTTTTTTTGGAATCGGTCTCCTAAAGCACATTGTCTTATATGATGCTGTAACAGCAAATATCAAACACACATGCACACATGTGGCCTGGAGAATTATGAGGCATGCGCATACGTCTGTCTAGAAAATAGATGTATGAGGAAAGGTCTCTCTTGAGCCTGAGGCTTTATTTAATGGGGCAGCTCCGCCAATGCAGCAGTATTAAGAAATGGGACTAAGAAGACAGAACTGAGCCCCTCATAGCTTACCCCTACCTCCTTAAGTCAGTGACAAGACAGAAATGATTCTGCTGCCCCTTGTCCCATGTCTCTTGGAAATTGTGTTGAACTGCCAGTAGAGGACTCAGCTCGTGGCTCTGGTGTGGAAGAGATATCCCTGGTTTTGGTGGGGAAATCCCGACACTGAATACTCACTCTCTCACTGAATAGTTTTAGGTAAAAAAATTTTTAAATATTTTATTTATGAGAGAGAGAGAGGAAGAGAGAAAGAAAGAACACAAGCTGGGGGAGCAGCAGAAGAAGACAGGGGGGGAAGCAGGTGCTCTACGGAGCAGGGAGCCCGACGCTAGGTTCGATCTCAGGACCCTGAGATCATGATCTCAGCAGAAGGCAGCTGCTTAAGCGACTGAATCACTCAGGTGCCCTTAGGTAACTTATTATTACTGAGTCACTTTGTTTGTAAAACAAGATCATCATAACAAGGACTGCCTCACGATATGGATGCAAACATTCAACACCATCATGGATATGAAGATGGTTTTAAGATTTTCAGTTCTCTGTACTAAGAATGCTATTTGCTGTTCCTTCCCTACTTCTTGCACCTCCTTCAGAACCAGGGCTGCTCTCCATTCAGTCAATTCACAGTGTGATTTGGAAGAGGCTCTGCCTTCCTCATTCCAACAAATAACCTTGCAGCACTCAGCAGGGAAAGATACTGACCTGGAGCTTCCTTTTCAGTGCGTCTTTGACCTCCTTGTTGCGGAAGCTATAGATGAAGGGGTTGAGCATGGGAATTATGATGGTGTAGAACACGGACACTATTTGGCCATTGGTATCATTAGTGGACCCATGAGGCTGGACATAGGTGAAAACCACAGTGCCATAGAAAATGGCAATGGCCAGGAAGTGGGAGGCACAGGTGGAGAGGGCCTTCTCCCGTCTAGCTGCTGAGCGCATCCTCCCAATGGCCACCAAGACCAAGCTGTAGGAGGTGAGGATGACTGCAGCAGGCAGAAGGGTAACCAGAGCGGAGAAGATGTAGAGGACCACTCCTGCTGTGGCTGTGTTGGCACAAGCCAGGCGGAGAAGGGGAGGGATGTCGCAGAAGTAGTGTGTTACTTGGTTGGGTCCACAGAAAGGCAGAGCAAAGACATTCCCAGTCTGTATAGCAGAGTTGGCACCACCGAATGCATAGGAAGCCGCTACCAGCTGGAGACAGGTCTCCTTGGTCATGACCGAACCATAACGGAGGGGTTGGCAGATGGCCACGAAGCGGTCATAAGCCATGGAGGCCAGCAGGAAGCTCTCGGCTGTCACGTGCACCACAAAGAAGGTCAACTGGACCACACAGCCCTCAAAAGAGATGGACTTGTCTGAGGCCAGGAAGTTGGCTAAGAGCTTGGGTGTGACCACAGAAGAGTAACAAATGTCAAGAAAAGAGAGGACGCTGAGGAAGAAATACATGGGGCTATGGAGACGGGAGTCCGTGAAGATGAGCGCCATCATTCCCAGGTTGCCCGTCACTGTGATGACGTAAATGAGCAGGAAGGTTACAAATAGAAGCTCCTGGAGATCTGGATAACCGGAGAATCCCAACAAGATGAACTGGGTGACTGGGGTGTGGTTTCCACTGGCAAGGGCTAGTTCTCCAGGTGTCATCTGCAGAGGTGACAAGTGATAATCACTCAAATGGGAATTACCTGAGCATGTCCACTGCGGTGCATAGGACAATGAGGGAGAGTATAAGCAGGTATAAGGCCTCTTGCACAAGATGCTAATGGGAAGCATGGTGCATAGTGGAAAGGACATGAACTGGGAAGCCTGACAGATTCTGATTATAGCACTAACTAGTTTTGTCCCCTTGGATAAGCTGTATTGATGCACTTTAGGTTTCTTGTCATGAAGTGAAGAAAGTATGCCTAATTTTCAGGGTTGCTGCATGGCCCAAATGAAAAAAGGAATGTAAAATATCTGAACGTCTAGAACACAGTAAGTGATCAATGAGTTATGAGGCCTCTTCCCCAATTTCTAGTGCCTGTATCTATACATATGCTTATGACTGGATTTGACAATTTTTTCATTCATTTTAAAAATCCAGATATAATTCACATTCACCATTTTAGGGACATCTGAGTGGCTCAGTCGGTTAAGCGTCTGACTCTCGATTCCAGAACAGGTCATGACTTTGGGGTCCTGGGATTGGACCCCATGTTGGGCTCAGTGCTCAATGGGGAGTCTACTTGAGATTCTCTCCCTCTGCCCGTGCCTGCCCTGGGTTCTCTCTATCTCTCTAAAACAAACAAACAAACAAACAGCCAGCCAGATAGTTAGACAGCTAAATAAATAAATAAGTAAAATATGTAAAAAAAATAAAGTGTATGAATCACTGGCCACACAACCAGCCCCACTATTTAACTGCAGAACACTTTTATCACCCAACAAAGAAAACCACGTGGCCACTGGTAGGCACCCCCCATTCTACCCTTCCCCCAGCTCCTGAAAATCATTCATCTACTTTCTGTCTCTTTAGATTCGTCTGTTCTGGGCATTTCATATACATGGATTCATACAATTATTGGCTTTTTGTGTCTGGCTCCTTTCACTTAAAGTTTCCAAGGTTTCTTCATGGCGTAGCATGTAAGGGTTTTCATTCTGTCTCGTATTTAAACTTCCTTCAGGGCATCCCCTCTATATAGTAACCATTGTGTCCTCTGAAAATCTATCAAGTTGAATGTTACCTGGGAGACCATCAGCTTGGAAATAGTGTTTTAGTGCTTGCTTGACTGTCCTCCAAGATATTTATCTGTAGGAGTATTGGAAATGCCCATAGTCCTTTCCTTCTTCCCCATACATCTCTCTCTCTTCTGCCCCTCATATCCCACCTTCTTGGGGATCTGGGATACACCCTGAAAATTAGTCCTAGGAAAACCTCACTAGTCCCTTCATCCACGTCAAATGGTTTATGTGGAAGACAAGGAGGAATTGTGGTGTCTCCTCGCAGAAGAACATGGAGTAGCCTCACCTTTGTTCCCACCTGCTGTAATATGTACAGGATAGAGACCAGCTTTCTAGTTCCAGCTCTGTTACCTCGGGCAATTCTCCTTTCTCTGATTCCTCATGGGCAAGTCAAGGTTTGGCATGGAAGATCTCAGAGATCACACTTGGCTGTGACGATGACAATGAGTGAGGGCATCCTCCCTGAACTTGCTGCCTGGGGATGGGTCTTTGTGCAAGTGTAGCCCCAGGCACCACAAAAAGAATCCAGGTGAATTTGTCCAGAAAAAGGATACTCTATACCTAATAATAACAGACAATTTGAGGAGGGTCTGTCCAACTCACAAGAATCTATTTAAGTACCTGGCCACTCACAGCAGAGATCCCTCACAAATATTTCATACCTAAAGGAGGAAGTTATGAGAAACCTTGTTAACATATATGAATAGAAGAGAATATGGGGACTGCTCTTATGGTAATGCCATTCAATGCATTGAACTTCTTAGTTAATGCCAAGAATCACATAGTAATATATCATCAAAAATTATATTGAATGTTGCATCATCTGTCAATTTGAAAATATCCTCCCTCTATTCTGTTGAAAGATTTCCATCTGACTTAAAAAGGATTTTATAGGCAGTCATTAAAATCATTCACTTTTCAACACCTATTTACCTAATTACCTCTTTGTGTGGTATCCTTGTGTTTTTGTATGCCGGCAAAATGTCTTATACTGAGTCAGGATGGGTTAGAGGCACACATTTCTTTTAAAAAATGAAAGGAGGATAATTGTGAAGAGGGAGATGAGAACGGAGTACAGGACCCCCTCCCCCAACCCCCATGCATTTCCAAGGACACTGGTTTTGTAAAAGAGTAGATGCGGACCTTGAGGTTCTGGAAATTAGTTCCCTTTAAAATTGCTTTGTCTACGAATCACTTCAGCCTCAGGGGTACACAACCGTAGTTTGAAGAACATGACTTTAGAAGCACTGGTCAGTCCCAGGACACTGTCCTCTGCCCTACTGCCCTTCCTTCCTCTCAGGGCTGGTCTTGTGATTTTGTGACCCTAAGAGATTTCACTGGAGCACTCTGCACCCTTCCGAGACTAACCGTCTGTTTAGTGCAAAGATCAGAATATGCAACCCTGAAAGGCAGGCTCCAGGGATGGGGCAGGATCCTATCATGCGCTTCTGTCTTGGAGTTTAACCTAGCAGGATCAGCTTCCTGCCCTGTGCTCCACTTCCTCCCGCAAGTGTCCCGTGGATCTTTTATGCTTGCTCTTCCTTTTCTACTTTTTTAAAGATTTAGTTGTGTCCAGATCTCAATATCCACAAGTCTCTGATCTGCCATGAATCTCTGATAGGATGACTGCGAAACCACTACACACACACACACACACACACACACACGCGCGCGCGCGCGCGCGCATGCATGCATGCACACTCCCACTCACTGTTGTTTTTAGGGTGAGATCCTGGATCCTGCTCTCCAGTAAATAAGTTGCTGTCCTCCTCCCCAAATCCTCCTTTGCCACCATATTCCCATGGTCCAGACTGTGTTCCTTCCTTCCTTTGCTACTCCCATCCTGTCTTCCAGATGGCCATTTGATTCCTCCAGAGCCACACCCACCAATCATTCTTGATTGTGGCGACCTCAAGGAACAGCCTTACACACATACCTGTGGGGTCTCAGTGTGCAAAGTACCCCTAGGCAGCATCTGTGAATCCTGCAAAGCCACTCCTCAGCCCTTCTTGTCAGATTTCCCTTACCCGACTGAATGCTCTTTTTGTGTGCCGTTATCAGCTAGCAGCTGAATCTCACACAGATGTATTTAGAATTATTTAACGGGGCTTCATCAACGTCGCTGTCTTTCTTTCCTCCCACTGGCTTGTTTTGCTTTCCCATCACATTATAACTTCAGAAAGCAGAGGCTATTCTAAGTCTTGTATAAGCGAACAGCAAATATTTGAGCAACCGCTGTTATCCAGAACTATTTCTACCATTGCAGTTCAAACATATTCAAGCTACTGCAGTTGCCCAAAGTATTTAAACAACTACTGTTCAACTAGGGTAAGACATGGCTTCGGCCATTTAGGGTCTTGAAATTTTGCTGAGAGACAGACTCATTCCCGTGAAACAAGAGGGAAGTTGGGTGGTGCCCTCTTGCCGGTAAAACCCACTGGAGTGGTGGAGAAGGCTTCAGAACAGGAGCATGGGGCTGAGCTTTGTGGGAGGATGGAGGGGCTCGGTCCAGGAGACAAGGCAGCACCACAGCCTGGACGTGGAAATTAAACTCCTCAGTCAACATCTACCAGGCAAAAGATGCACTGGAAAGAGTCAGAAAACCTGGTAGAGTTACTCAACCTTCTTGAGCCTCAGTTTCCCTAGTTTCTGGGCAGAAAGACAATGGTATCCATGGACTTAGCCCACTCTTGGCAACAGGGTAAGCCCCTGGTATGCATTAAGTTCCATCCCACTGCCGGTTAGATTATGAGTCCGCCATGGATGAGGAGCTGGAGGAGATTGCTCAGGACCCCTGAGTGCAGTGGGATCTCAGGAATGCTTACATAGGGGTGGGGTGGGTGCAGATTTGGGGATTGAGGAAGGAGACGTTAACAGCTTTCTGAATCAGCTCTGGTGGAACTCAGTGCAATTTCCAATAGGCAAATACCAACCTTAGCAAATAGTGCTCCCAGCCAGGTCTAACTCTAGATGCTCTCAGCCCAGCCACATAGGTAAGACTCTGGGACTCACTTTCACTCCGGCCTGTGTCTTTCAGGTTGTTCCTCCTGGGGCTCTTCATGGGGGGGAGGGACACACATCTAGACCTGGTGACAAGGCATACAGCATATGACTGAGCCTTTGGGTGCATCCTGGTTCTGCTGGGCTTATAAAGCTAGCTAGCTCCATCCCCTCTGGATCCCAGGTGGCTGCAGGTGCTCAGCGCTCTGGAGAGGTGCTGGAAACATACCCACCCCCATCTCCCCTTCAGGGGTCCCGCAAGGTTCAGGCCTCGGGGAAGAAGAGTCGATCCCCTGTAGGTTGTGGTCACTTGCTTTGGTCTTGAGACAGAGGGAGGTTAGGGTCTCCTGGAGGAGTTGGACTTTATGGTCCTTTCACACCAGCAGAAGGACTTCCTGACTCCTCCTTGGAGTCTGAAGTCCAGATAAGAAAAAGTCAGCTTGCCCCTTGGGAGCTTGCAGAAGACTGGGTGACAGCTTACCCCGCTAACCCCACTAAACGACCCAGGGGCTCTTTGCTGGGCCCTAATTCTGGTCAAATGAGTCGGTGACACTGAGCTCCGCAGAGTATGTGCATCTAGAGCTCCGTGCCTTTCCCTGTTACTTCTGTGTCCCAGCAGCCGCGGGGCATGGAGGGAAGCTGGGGGCACCTGGGGTAGGAAGTCTGAGGCTTGACCTTCTCTGTGAAGCTCTCCTGGTTTGGGCTACCAGGGACTCATCTAAGGAGGCACTGGGGGCCTTGTTAACAGAATAGGTAATTTATTTATATTAGCAATTAAAAAAATTCCATTTTCAGAAAGGAAGCTAACTTCTAAGCCTAGGAAATGCCGATGGGCATAAGGAGGAGCCCAGGGGATCGTTAACAACGATCATCTCCCAGCTGTTGCGTCGTCCCTCCTCTTCCCCACTCTGACTGCTTTGAGGGTGGGGAGGGGCGGCTCCCTCCTGCCCCGCTGTCAGCTGGCTACGCTCTCTGGAGCCCAGCAGGCGCTCAGCAGTGCAGGACCCCACGAGAACACCAGGAGCAAAGTAGCGGCGTGCATCTTAGAAAAAGAGCATATCTGGACATTTTTAAAAAGCACCAGGAGATGATAAGACATTAGAATTTGCTTTAAAGAAAAATCTGGGTAGGTGCATGGGGAAAAAAAGGGCACTTTGGAGATCATTGATAAGATCTAATATGAACATCTAATATGAACTGTGGCTCAGGTCATAGTACTGTATGTCTGCAAAATGTCCCAGTTTTGGTAACTACTGAATCTGGAAAAGAATTACGTATTCTTTTTTTTGTTTTGTTTTGTTTAAGATTTTATTTCTTAAGTAATCTCTACCCCCAGCATGGGGCTCAAACTCATGACCCTGACTGAGATCAAGAACCCTACGCTCCCCGGACTGAGCTAGGCTGGCGCCCCAAGAATAATCTATTCTTAGGAACTATCCAGTGAAGTGTCTAGTGATAAGTGGTTTGGAAAACATGCCATATCTGTATGAATATTCTGTGTGTATATATGCACGTGTATACGGACGTGTAAACTAAAGATATCTCTGGGTAAAGGATCTGTGGAGTTCCTGTGTTATTCTTGTAACTGTAGAAGTATAGTAAATACATTATAAATATACATTATATTAAATTATGTCAAAATCAAAAGGTAAAAAAAAAAAGTCTGATGGGAGGAGGAGATAGGGAGACACGAAGCAGGAACTGGCTGTAAGCTGGTCATTGTCCCGACTGGTGATCGGTACGTGACAGTTAGCTGGTCATGCTATCTGCTTTCTAGATATTTGAACTTGTTCATAATAATTTTAAAAGGTTTTGAAGCATCACAGAAAAATCAAGATTTTCTTGCAATTCCTTGTACCTAGTTTACAGTTTTAGATTTGTATGTGGGGTGGTACACCCCATAATTTTTCAGTGTTTATCTTTTTTTTTTTTTTTTAAAGATTTTTATTTACTTATTTGACAGAGATCACAAGTAGGCAGAGAGGCAGGCAGAGAAAGAGGAGGAAGCAGGCTCCCTGCTGAGCAGAGAGCCCCATGCTGGCCTCGATCCCAGGACCCCTGGAATCATGACCTGAGCCGAAGGCAGAGGCTTTAACCCACTGAGCCACCCAGGTGCCCTTCAGTGTTTATCTTAAAGGAAACAAAAATTCAAAGAAAGGAATAGGTTAATTACTGCTTAGCCAGTGTCATGCAGCTAATTAGTTCTAGACTCAAAAGTTTAGCTCAGTGTTTTCTGGGTCCCAGTCTATGAGTCTTTATACAATGCCTTTGTCCTCTTAATCAGGGCCTAGTCAATAATTTGGGATTACTAAGTGCATAGAACTTTCTCTTTTGCCCTATGAAGATACTTCAGTACTTTACTGCTTTACTTTTTGAGGAATTTTTTAAACAAATTGAAAACATGGACATTAGGATCACAAGCACCCATATGTCCACCACTTTGACTTAGTAAATGTACATGTTCTTGCTATAGATGCTTCAGATCTTTTTTTTTTTTAATCATGGAAGTAACACACCAAAGGTCATTGAAATCTCCATGTTTGCTACCCCTGTTCCATACCCCTCCCTCCCTAGCGACAACCATTATCATAACTTTGACTTGTAACCTTTCTAGTCTATGAAAGTATAATTTTTTAAGACTTTATTTATTTATTTGACAGAGAGAGAGAGACAGAGGGAGTGGGCAGAGAAAAAAATCAGGCTTCCTGCTGAGCAGGGAGCCTGATGTGGGGCTCGATCCCAGGAAGCTGGGAACATGACCTGAGCCAAAGACAGCTGCTTAACAACTGAGCCACCCAGGCGCCCCTGAAAACATAATTTTCAAACAAAATTAAAACTATGACTCATACAAATATAAAAGACACACATATCAAGGACTTTATTCTATCAGTAAGAAAAACGCTAAGATATTAAGGCCAGTTCGAAAGGCATTTGTGGGGAAGGGAATTTATAAGCAATAACTTAATAAAAATAATAAAAGAAAATTAAGTTAAAAGGAAGTTAGGAGAAGACTGCCACATTAGATACTCAAGTGATACTTGTCCTATATGGCAATAAACTATGAACTTGGGATTATTTTTTCTGCAGGACAGATATCATTTGCATTTCTACCAGACAACAATCTGTAAGTTAACATGTAACTTCTTTAAGTTTGGAACTTTTAATTAGCAGTAACTGTGGGCCAAACCAGGTACATTTCCTAAATAAATCCTTGGGTGGGCCTGTTAAACGATACCCCACTGTAACATCGAAAGGACATTCCACTCACTTTTCCCCACTATTTCCAAGTTTTGGATAATTTTTCTTAGCAAATCTATATATCTATATTTCTATATTTTCCTACAGATATGAATCTATATATAATAATAGTATTGAGCGTTGATTTGTCCCAAGCACTGTTTTGGATTTTTTTTTTTTTTTTTTTTTGAGAGAGAGGGCACAAGCGAGTGTGCACGTCTTAAGAAGCCGGAGGGGCAGGCGGAGAGGAGAGAGAGGATCTGAAGCGGCTCCACATCCAGTGCAGAGCTCAGCGCACAACCCTGAGATCACGAAATCAAGAGCTGGATGTTTAGCTGACTGAGTCACCCAGGCACTGCTGTGTCAACCACTCTTTCAAGGGTTTTACCAATACTAAGTCCTTTGTCCCTCAAAATCCATATTAGGTACTGTTATTATTCTCATTTTACAGATGAAGAAACTGAGGCACAGAAGTTAAGGCAGAGCTTTGACTCAGTCGCAGGCTATCTGGGGTCATACTGGACACTATTTTACAATTTGCTGTTTTACCTTTAGTATCATATTTTGGAGAACTCTGCAGGATGATCTGTCGTTACAGTTCATTCCTTTTTTTTTTTTTTAAGATTTTATTTATTTATTTGACAGACAGAGATTACAAGTAGGTGGAGAGGCAGGGAGAGAGAGAGAGGAGGAAGGAGGATCCCTGCTGAGCAGAGAGCCCGATGCGGGACTCGATCCCAGGACCCTGAGACCATGACCTGAGCCGAAGGTGGAGGCTTTAAGCCACTGAGCCACCCAGGCGCCCCAGTTCATTCCTTTTGACTACAGTTTTACAGTTTACCGTTCCAACCTATTACTCTACAGCAGGTAATTTACCTGTTCCTGCACTGGTGAACATCTAAGTCGTCCCCAGAGTTTCATCACTATAATGTACCATGAATATTTTTGGATATGTCTCTTCATGCATATGTGTGAGAGTCTTTCTAATTTAACTACCTTGAAATGAAATTTCTCTACTTCGGAAGGAGCAGATGGGTCCTTCTGTGATCTTGCCATAGCTTCTAACTGACCCTAAGATAGGCACAGATTGAGCTCACAGGAAGCTGGAGCCTCTTCCCCTTTTTCAAAGAGAGAGGGAGAGTGATAGAGACACAAAGGTGGAGACAGAGCAGGGATCTGTATCTAAAGGGCCTGAGTCACACTGGGGAGAAAAAAACAATTTATCTGACCCTCTAAAAGGAGCAAGAGCTCCTTCACACCCATTAGGACAACTATTATAAAAAGACCACTGGGATGCTTGGGTGGCTCAGTTAGTTAGGCATCTGCCTTCGGCTCAGGTCATGATCCCAGGGTCCTGGGGTCCAGTGCCACATTGGGCTCCCCATTCAGCGGGGAGTCTGCTTCTCTCTCTGACTCTCCCCTCATCATGCTTGTTCTCTCTTTCTCCCTCTAGAGGTTAGAATTTCCACATGAGTTTCGAGGGGGGGTCATAGTTCATCCATAACACAAGGACTCAAACAGATGCTTGTGTCCCAAGGCTCCTAACAGTCTTATTCACAATACTAAGAAGGTGGAAAGAACCCAGATGCTCACCAACAGATGAGTGGATAAAGAAAGTGTAGGAGCTATGTACAGTGGGCTATTATTCAGCCAGAAAGATGAATGAAATTCTGATACAAGGTACAACATGAATGGACCTTGAAAACTTCATGCTGAGCAAAGTAAGCCTGGCAAAAAAAAAAAGAGCAGATATTGTGTGATCCCACTTGTATGTGCTACTGATAATAGGCAAATCCACAGAGAGAGGGAGTAGAATAAAGGTCGCCATTGGTCTGGGGGAGGGGGTGATGGCAGCTATTGTTACGTGAGTGCGGAATTTCTGTTTGGGATGATGAAGCTCTGGAAATGGACAGTAGTGATCATTGCACAAAATTCCGAATGTACTCCATGCCACTGAATTATACACTTAAAAATGGTTAAAATGATAAATTCTATGTTCTGTGTATTTTACCACAATAAAAAAAGGAGATGGAAGGGTAATAATATCTGACTTGCTAGAGAGGTAATAACATATTGTTTGTGAAAACACCTGCTAGGTCACAAAGAAGATGCTCAGTAAATATCAGTTGCTACTTGTTTCTTCCTCTTCTTCTCCCTCATGTCTTCTATCATCTTCTACATTGCCTTCTGACTTGCGTTAATTTCTAAGTTCAGGATCTGTATGGACTGAATTGTCAAATCATATGATGAAGCCCTAATCCCCAATGTGACTATAGTGAGAGACAGTGTCTTTAGGGAAGTAATTAACGTTAAATGACATCATGAGGGTGGGACCCTAATCTGCCAGTAATTAACGTTAAATGACGTCATGAGGGTGTTCTTACAAGAAGAGAAAGAGACTCCAGAGATCTCTAGAAGCCTATGAGGAAGTGAGAAGGTGGCTGTCTACAAGACAGGAAGATAATTCAAACCAGAAAACAACCCTAAAGGCACCTTGATCTTAGACATCCAGCCTCCACAGCTGTGAGAAAACAAATGTTTGTTGTTTAAACCACTGAGTCTGTGACATCTTGTTATGGCATTCCTAGTAGACTAACACAGAGTCTGAGGATATGGTTTTAGGGCTAACTTTCCACTCCCCAGTTAGGCATTACTTTCCAACCAAGTGTCATTTCTAATCCCAGCAGGTGGTTACCTTTCTCAGCTTGGGCTTTTTCACTCTGCTATCCCTGGGTGAGTATTTAGAAAGTTCAAATTTATCTTCATGTTAGCCTGAGAGAACAAGAATTAGAAGGAAAATCTGTTATAAAAACAAATTACCTTGTGGGTTTCTGAGACAAATATGAGTTATGTTTAGAATGTCTGTGCACCTGCTCTCTCCCCATGGATACCGATAGCCAAGTGCTGGCTGTAAATGACACAAATACAAATATAGAAACGGAGGTGCGTATGTGGATCGAGTAGATAGATCAAATAGCACAGGCTGATAGAAGCCGACTTACAGGGAAGTGAGAGTGGGTGGAAGAGAACAAATTAGAAAGAGCATGGCTCTTGCAATGAAACAGGTTAAGACAATCTGGCTTTTACAAATTGTATGATCTTAGGGGTGCCTGGCTGGCTCAGTGCGTTGAGTGTCTGGCTCTTGGTTTCAGCTCAGGTCTTGATCTCAGGGTCATGGGATCAAGCCCCGTATCAGGCTCCTCACGCGGTGCAGAGTCCACTTGAAAGTCTCTCCCTCTCCTTCTGCCCCTCTTGCCCACTCCCTCGCTCTCTCTTTTTCAAATAAAATAAAATTAATATTTTAAAAAGCCAAGCAAATTGTATGACCTTAGTGAAGCCAGCTAACCTGAATTTTTCCCTTTGCAAAATGGGAATAAAGTACTTTTTTCAATGTGTGATTGTAGAGATTCACAGGAGGCAATGTTTGCAAAGCCTGGATAAACTCTAATTGACTTCCTTTTCTATTTTGCAACAGAATTAATCAAGCAGATGTTTTCTTAGAGACCCATAGAATATAAAATAGAAGAGAGGAAAGACTGATATTTACCAAGGGATAAAGATAGCAGAAAAGAGTAAGGACATGTGAAGGGTTGGTAAATTTAGTGAAAGGTGAGGAGGGAATAGAGCTTAATTCTTAATAGAGGCTTAAAAACAGAATCTGCTGAATAAATAGCATTATTAGATGAGTATATTAGGTTTGTCCAGCCACAAGTAACAAAAGACTCAAGCAAGGCGCCTTGGATATTTATTCCTTATTAGGAATATTTGTTAGGATATTTATTCCTTATTTAAAAATAAATTTGGTGGTAGGCTTTTTAAAAAGTTTTATTTATTTAAGTAATCTCCACATCCCATGGGGGTACTTGAACTTACAACCCCAAGATCAAGAGTCTCAGGCTGTTCTGACTGAACCAGCCAGGCACCCCAGTGGTAGACTTCCTTTTTTTTTTTTTTTAAGAAGATTTTATTTATTTAATTGAAAGAGAGAGAGCATAAGCTGGGGGGAGGGGCAGAAGCAGGTTCCTCAATGAGCAAAGAGCCTGATGCAGGGATGCCGGGCTCAATCCCAGGACCCTGAGATCATGACCTGAGCTGAAGTCAGACGCTTAACCAACTGAGCCATGTCTGTATTTAAACTGTTTTCTTGAAGAAGGAAAAAGGGGAACTTTCCCTTATCCCACCTTGAATATCTTCTCTCTTCATTGGATGTTCAAAACCTACTTATATAAGAATGCCTACTGTTCATTCATTCATGCATGTGTATAGGCATTCATTTATTAATTCATTTAATAGGTATCATTTGAATTTAATAGTTATCAGTTGAATACCTAGCATGTGCAAGGAACCGTACATGGGTCCTTGGTCTTAAGGAAGTCCTTTGTCTCACATAGCCAAAGGAAGAAGAATGGATATCTGATAGGAACTAAATACAGAGGACTCTTGAAATTCACCAAATTAGTATGTGCAGTTTTCTGACCTTGAAGATTCATCAGAGACAAAACTTGCAATTTTGCTGAGATATGAATTCAAACCACCTGCATGGTCCTGCTGGTGTTTGGAGGAGTCAGTTTCCTAGTGAGTGAATTTAGCTGAGTCCCAACATTTGCACTCAGAATGCCTTCGTTGAATATGTACTTCATAAAGAAATTGTATGCTACAGTGACATTTGTAAGATTGGGGATTGAATGAGTTTTCAGAACAGTCACTCAATAATAGAAAAAGTCATGCTTAATACCATAGTTTTTTTTTCTATTTTCTTTTTATTTTTTTAAGATTTTATTTATTTATTTGACAGAGAGAGAGATCACAAGTAGGCAGAGAGACAGGCAGAGAGATGGGGGGAGGCAGGCTCCCTGCTGAGCAAAGAGCCCCATGTGGGGCTCGATCCCAGGACCCTAAGATCATGACCTGGGCCGAAGGCAGAGGCTTAACCCACTGAGCCACCCAGGTGTCCCAGTACCATATTTTCTAAAAGTCAGTCATGATTTTTGCTAACTTTACATGCTACTTGTAATATTTACTTAATATTTAAAAAATACAACTAATGGGGTGCCTGGGTGGCTTAGTGGATTAGGCATCTGCCTTTAGGACAGTCATGACCCTGGGTCCTGGGATGGATTCCTGTTCAGCGGGGATCCTACTTCTCCCTCTCCATATGCTGTTCCCTCTGCTTGTGGTCTCTTGCTCTCTCTGTCAAGTAAATAAACAAAATCTTTAAAAAAATTAAAAAATTAAGAAGACAGCTCACTTAAAAATGAACAAAATCTAGTCCTACCTTAAGAAAAAAAAGTCCCTAATGAGGCAGTTGTATTTTTAATTCATATTAGAAGAAAAATGTAACTATTTAAATAAATTTGTTAACTTGTGTTTCACCTAAAATCCAGTGGTCAGCACAAACATGGCTTTGGAAATCACTTCAACCAGGTTTAAATTCAGATTCTGATGTATTTATTAGTGGGGTATCCTTGGATAAATTACATAGTGTCTGTGACTGCCAGGTTCCCCAACTGTAAAGTGGGACTGAAAATCCATATTTCTTTTTTTTTTTTTAAAGATTTTATTTATTTGACAGAGAGAGACACAGCAAGCAGCAAGAGAGGGAACACAAGCAGGGAGAGTGGGGGAGGGAGAAGCAGGCTTCTGGAGCAGGGAGCCTGATGTGGGGCTTGATCCCTGGACCCTGGGATCATGACCTGAGTTGAAGGCAGATGCTTAATGACTGAGCCACCCAGGCATCCTTGAAAATCCCTATTTCACAAGGAATGCTGAGAGAACCAAATGAGATATGGCACATATAGTATATAGATTAGTGTAGTCCTTGGTCACAGTAACCTTCCGGTTAATGACAGTTTATATCGACTATGGATGGCCGTTGAGATTCACTAATTGCCAAATATCTTTGTCTTCCTGGAAACAAAAACAGAAACAGTGAACTATTTGATTCCATCCTAGTAACATAGATTTGAGGGGAAGGTGCTAAACACAGGCATCTCCAAAGAGGTGTCAGAAATCCATTAAACAGCTCTCAGAGGGTTGGTAAATGGTGATTGGAATGAAGAAAAAAAAGGTGAATCTGAGGTAGGATTGGAACAAGATAACACAGACACCCTTGAGTAGCCAATGGGAAGGACAGCCCGGAGGAAGTGCTGTCCAGTCACGAGGGTGCTGAAATGACTCCATGACGCAGCCAGCAAGTTGCAAATAACCTTGTCTGAACACATCTCTGGTTTTTAACCATCATATCTCAGGTACGCCTACTCTTCTCCACCTTTCTCACAGTCTGTCACCTCAACCTTCCACCTACATCTACCATTCTCACTCAAGGCTCCACATCCCACCCTGTCTTCTTTTCCAGCTGGCTGAACGCTGACCTTCCTGCAAATCATGCTCACTGCTGCCAGAACAGGCTTCATTCCTAGGATGGTGCTGAGTGTGGGAAGTAGCTGGAATGAGTCTTTGAGGGTTGATGACTACTCAACACTTTTTCCTTCAGTCATAAATAGCCCCCAGTGTTAATGCGGCTGGATCACAGCCTCAAAAACTGGAGATGCTGAGGATGACAGCTTTCAGAAACATGGTTATAGCTGCTGCTTATTCTATGCTAAACCCTTCAGCTTTATCTCCCACATCTCTCAGCCTGGACTGCTCCTGTGCTCCATCCAGTCAGACCTTTGTATGCAATACCTTGCTCTAATTCCCATCTTCCTCCTGTTCTTTAAGTTTATGATAGCCTTCTTTCTTCCGCAATCAAAATTTATCTTTCCTATACTTAAATGTCAATGTAAACTTCTCCTCCTCCAGGCCCCTCTAACTGAAAGCAATATTCCTTTATTCTGAAATTCTACAGCATTTTTGCATGGGTATGCCACTTAATCCTTGGTTATAAACTGCCTCAAGTTCATTTTGAAAATTGCTAAACTTTGGGCATCAGAAGGCAGGAACCAATGTGTTTGCATGTTTTGTATTCTATATAGTTCCAGATGCCATAGCAGGATACACAGTGGTGCTCAATAAATGTTTATTGATTGAATAATAGAAGGACATGACTTTGGGGGTAGTGAAAGGTACAAAAATGTTAACTGAAATTTGACTAATAGTCTCTCAGGAGGGACATAGGAGCAGAGAATCTGATAGGTTATTACTTTCCCCCTGAATAGGCTCAAAAGGATATTTGGGGGGTGCCTGGGTAGCTCAGTGGGTTAAAGTCTCTGCTTTCCATTCAGGTCATGGTCCCAGGGTCTTGGGATCGAGCCCCACATTGGGCTCTCTGCTTAGCAGGGAGCCTACTTCTCTCTCTGTGGCCTCTCTTGCCTGCTTGTGACCTCTGTCAAATAAATAAATAAGATCTTAAAAAAAAAAAGGATATTTGGGGATTGGGCATGGGAGGAATTGGATGGAGCAGGTTACAACATGACTTACAGATAAAGACTCAGGTGTAGCCTAAAATTTTAGAGTTTCATGAAATTCAACCTAATATGATTAAACTATCATGGAAATGTAGAGTAACCAAGTTTGAAGGAGCTCAGGGGTCACTCCAAAAGTCATTGGTTGATACATGATTCACCTTTTCAACATCCTCACCAGGTAGGCATCAAACCTCTGCTCAGACACCGCCAGCACCGGGACTTCACTAGCTATAGAGACAGTATATTCAATGGAATGGAAATCTAGTTTGGCTCAGTTCCACAGTTTAAAAAATTTGAGAACTCAATATATACTAGCACTGTGGGAGGTACTCCTGCTGGGGAGGAAGAGATGACCCATGGCTCTGCATTTCTGTGCATCCTATGGAGTTGTGGGACATTCTCTGCAGCCTTTTGTAACCTATCTATTTTTTCTATCTTCTCTTGTCCTTTCCTCTATGGTTAATTCTTTCCCACAACTTTGTTTTCCAATTTCCCTCTCCCCCATACCTTTTATATCTTCAACATGATTTACGCTATCTAGGAGCTTTCAAATCCTGGGATAGCTTCCTGGAAATAATGAGGATGAAGAGAATGACTACTATCTATCCTAACAATATTTTTGAAAAACTAGAAGAAACCTTAAAGATTATGTATTCAACTCTGTCTTGTTGGGCCAGAGTGGAAAAATGCTTCATCCCTGATCAAATAGATAGTGACGTGAAAGAGATTAGCAGTCCATTATTTGGCAGAGTAGATCCCAGGGGAAATATTCCCAGTGACCAACACTCAAGTATGTAAAATGAAAGGACAGTAAGAATTTGAGCTGGCATGGACGTCACATTTACATATATTTGCATACACCCACACCAACTCCCTGCAATCTCTTCTCAGTTATTTCTCAAGTGAGAATGTATCATTGCTTCTCTTGTTTGTCATTTTTAACTTTTCATTTCTCTATTCCTCTTCACCCACTCACAGTCTTTGGCCTGGATCCCCTGCAGTACGCAAGGAAAAAAAAAACATATTCACAGATCATTAAAATTAAACTTCAAACACCTGTGTCTCTCTGACCATCTGGTTTCTCCTAGAACAGCCACTTCCCAAAGATGGGGATCTTGGCCTCAATTACCCATCCAGTGCTCAGAAAAGGAGGATGCTTAGCAAGAAAGTCCCAGGTTGGAAAAGCTGATGGTTATAGACAGAGCCACATAAAGATGATTGGGATACATAGTCTGAGGGGGATTTTAATGCAAGATGGCATATTCCTTGAAAGTAGGGACTTTCTTACTTATCACTGGATCTCCAGAACTCAGGTAAGGGTATAAAAGCCAAATATTAGTTATCTACCAAATGAACCACCTGCATAGAATATAATAATATTTGATGTTTTTGGAGACTTTATAGCCACCCTCTAACTTAATGTCCACTACAGGTTTCTAAAGTAAGCATCTATTGGGAAGGCTATATGAAGTCCCAAGTGCTATACCAATGTGATGTTATTTTTGGCATTGTTCATGGATTAATCAGTTTTTAGAACACATATTTCCAGCTCTAGATTAGGTTCCTGGGATTCAGAGTTACAAAATTTATCCTCAAGAATCCATTAGAGAAGAGGGACACACAAACTCTCAACAAGGACATCTCAATGTAGCATGGAGGAAGCCAATTGGAGTCAGTTTAGACCAAAGAGGAGAATTTACCATAGGTTGTGTATCTCATGGCTTTGGTAGTGAATTAAAAATAGCTCCAGTTCTCCAAGGGCATTCCTCTCAAGAGTTGAGACTTCATTCTCCTCCCCTGGAGCACGGGCTGGACTTGTGACCCACTCCAACAAATGGGCTGCCAAGGAATGATGTGTGACCCCTGAGGCTTAATGTCTTAGTTCTACAGGTGAGAGGCTGAGGTCAAGGGGTCAGAAGTCTTGTTTCCTTCTGAGGGCTGTGAGGGAGAAGCTGTTCCATGCCTCTTGCATAGCTGCTCATGGTTTGCTGACCATCTTTTGGTGTTCATCCTTGTCTGTCTGCATCTTGACAAGTGTTTTCCTTTATGCATATCTGTTCCGTGCCCAAAGTCTCTGTTTAATAAGGACACCAGTCACACTGGATGAAGGCCCAGCCTAATAACCTCATTTGAATGTGATTATCTCGAAGAAGACCTTCTCTCCAACTAGGGACACTTTCTGAAGGTCTTGGAGGTTAGGAATATGTGTGATTTTGTGAATTTTGGGAGGACACAACTGAACCCATAGCAATATCATAAAAGGCCTTGTGGTTTTCTCCCTGCTCTCTCTCTTAGATCACTAGCTCTGGGGGAATCAAGCCGCTATGTTTCAAGAACACTCAAGAGGACATGTGATAAGGTTCACAAGGCAGGAAACTGAGGCCTCTGCCTAACAGCTGTGTGGACAGCCCACCTTGAAAGCACATTTTTCAGCCCCAGTAGAGCTTGAGATGACTGTGGTTCTCTCTGACATCTTTCCCTTCCCCTCCCCCTTTATTGAGGTATAACCAACAATTAAAAATTGTGTGTATGCAAGGTGTACAACTTAATGAAATGATTTGATATACTGGTATACTGTGGGATCATCATCACAAGCTAATTAACATAATCATCACCTCACACAGTCACCATCTTTTTTGTGGGCATGATGAGCACATTTGGGATTTAGCCTCTTAACAAAGTTCAGGGATACAAGACAGTATTAACTATAGTCACCACACGGTACATTGCATCTCCAGAACTTACTCATCTTGCTTAACTGAAACTCTGTGCTCTTTGATCAGCATCTCCCATCAGCCCCTCCTCTCAGCCCTTGGTAAACACCATTCCACTCTGCTTTTATGATTCTGATTTTTTAAGTGACACACGTAAGTGAAATCATGTAGTATAGTGCTTGTCTTCCTATCTCTGCCTTATCTCACTTATTTAACATAATGTCCTCTAGGTTTATCCATGTTGTTGTAAATGGCAAGAATTCCCTTTTTTGAAAGGGCTGAATCATATTTCATTGCGTGTGTGTGTGTGTGTGTGTGTGTGTACAACTATATCTATCATCTATCTATCATCATCATCTCTATCACATTTTCTTTGTCCGTTCATCTGATGACAACATTTGGGTGGTTTCCATATTTTGGCTATTGTGAATAATGTTGCTGCGAACATGGGAATACAGATATCTCTTTGAGATCCTGATTTCACTTCCTTTGGATTAATACCCAGAAGTGGGATTGGTGGCTCAGAAGGTAGCTCTATTTTTGATTTTTTGAGGAATCTCCATACCGTTTTCCACAGTGGCTGAACCATTTACATTCCCACCAGCAGTGCACCAGGGTTCTAGCTGACATCTTGTCTGCAATCTCATGAAAGACACTGAGCAGAATCATTCAGCTCAGCTGCTCCTGAATGCCTGGCCTGCAGAAATCGTGAGATAATGAGTATTTGTTGTTTTAAGCTGCTAACTTTTGGGGTAATCTGTTATGCAGCAATAATGAGCTAACCCACAGGAGGGGAGAAGGCAGAAACCTGAGTCTAGAAAGTAGACAGAACTTTCTGCCTCTGGCTACGCACCTACTGTCTTTTTCCAGTACTTCATCCATAGAGAGAAGCACGGAAACCCCATAGCTCCTGAGTTTACACACTTCAGTTCCAGTAACACAGAGATCTTAATTCCAAATTGGAATTTAATTTGTGTCAGCTGTGGCAGGGGATAGGTTTAGATAGATTCAAGTTTTGTGGGGCTTGAAGATTATATTATTGTGGGTAGGCTTCATTAAGGAAAAGAACACTAGTTTACATACAAAAAATGATTATGTGAAGTGAATGAGAAAATAAATCACATGAAATTAAAAATATTCTAAAGCTGACAAATATTGAAACATTACAAAATTTAAAAATTGCATGATACTTGGGGCACCTGAGTGGCTCAGTTGGTGAAGCATCAGCTCTTGGCTCAGTCGTAATCCCAGGGTCCTGGGATAGAGTGCCCGCCCGGGCTCCTTGCTCTGCGGGTAGACTGCTTCTTCCTCCCCCTCCTCCTGCTGCTCCTCCTGTTTTTGCGCAAGCTCTCTCTGTGTCAAGTAAATAAATAAAATCTTTTAAAAAAGCATGATATTTGTGTTTAACTCTGATGGCTGGAAGAGGTTTCCATAGGCTATATTCTGGCTCTGTACATGTCCAACCCACATGCATCTGGGTGCCGTAGGTCACACAAATGCAGTGATCTGAATTCTGGCTTTGTATTTTCACGCATGCCGCTGGGTGAATTGGTCCAGTGGGTGATGGCAGTGCCCTGGAAGTCGTTCTCCACTGGGATGACTACCCATACTTAACTACAGATATTTAGAAGTCATATAGATAGGGGTGCCTGGGTTGCTCAGTGGTTAAGCCTCTGCCTTCAGCTCGGGTCATGATCTCAGGGTCCTCGGATCGAGCCCTGCATCGGGCTCTCTGTTCAGCAGGGAGCCTGCTTCCACCTCTCTCTCTGCCTGCCTCTCTGCCTACTTATGATCTTCGTCTGTCAAATAAATTAAAAAAAAAAATAAAAAGAAAAGAAAAGGTCATATAGATATATGCAGGAAACCCATATTCCTATCCCAACTACCCCTTAGCCGGATCTCACATTGCCTAAACCTCTCTAAACCTACAAGAGGGAAAATGTGATTGGGGTGGGGGCAAGATGGAAAGATACAGTGGTTTTAGCAATTTGTGGCTAAAATTACTTATAAAATCTTACAAAAAGCATCTGACCTTGTGAATACATAGCTATGGAGTTCCCAGAGCCTTGGAAGGGTCCAGGCAAGGGAGGAGCCCAGGAGCCTTGGCTGGTCCCCTTCATGGAAAAATTGCATCTGGGCAGGGTCTTGGAGAACAAAAGGACAGCTGCAGACTTGACCTGAACCTGGTGGGTGAGGTGGGTGTCCCCTGAGAAACAAAAAGATCTGATGACGGTATATAATTATAGTATACGGTGAGGAGGGATTTGGACAGGCTGAGAGAGTGTGGATTTGGAAGTGGGAAATTGACTCAAGCTTGCAGACCAGACCTCAGCGAAGGCTTGCATGGAGAATGACATCTGGGGTGAATTGCAAAGGGTGAGTGGGAGCGGGGAGGAGGAGAATGTACTGGGCTGGTGAGTGGCATATGTAAATGGAGGAGGTGTGAGGGACCATGGCTGACAGCAAATGCTTTAGTGACATTGAGTAAAGGGTGCGAGGATGGGCTTGCCAAGAACCCAAAACCAACCCAGGCTGGGTCATGAGGGGCTCTGCATGCCAGGCTATGCTCTTAGGCTACATCCTGAAAGGGACTGGGGCCTCAGGGAATGGGGCAGAGAATTCAGACGATCAGATTTGCGCTCGTACACCAGCCTGGCACTTTTAATCACTATGGGTGACTTAGTGGTATTAAGAGAAAAATGTTTCCAATTCACTGATTGAGTTAGCTTTTATTGGGCGATGCACAGATAGGGCAGCATCTACGCTAGCAGATAGAAAGGAGCCCTGAAGAGCTGTACAACGCGAGACATGTTCACAGACCAGCGTGAGCAGGAACAAGTCATAGTGGGTGGGCACTTGGTGACTGGCCAGAGCAGGGTTACTTTCTGTAAATGGAGAAAAGGGAAGTCCCGGAGGCTGCTCAGGTAGTTTGTGTTGAGCGGGCAAGCAAGCGCTGATTGGTTGACCTTGGCCTTCTCTTCCAGCAGAGCCGACCATTGAAACTTAACCAAGTTCTGGTTTGCTGACCTGGACTTAGCATGAACAAGTCCATCTTCGGCCTCATGTGGTTACTTTCGCAGTGGACACAGGGACTCCTTCCAATCTCATATATATAGACATGTCTTGGGAGAAAACTGCAAAATAATTCAAAAGGTATGACTGAGCTCAAATGTAAGAAAAGGAAATCTGGAAGAGCCAGAACGGAAGATCTCCGAAGAGCCAGAAAAGTGAGTGGAGCTTGAACAGTGGTTCCGCGGGGAAGGAGACTGGATCAGGTCTTCACAGAGGAGGCCTGGAGCTACAAAGGCCAACCTAGGAGGCGGGTCTGGGCTGGAGGCCGGGCAGATGGAGCGCTGGAACCAACTTCAGGAGCTGTAAATCTGGCTGTCACCCAGGCCTCTGTGGATAAAGGGCAAGGAAGGACATTGGAAGCAGCAGATAAAAGGTCATCCTTCCTGAGCTTCAGACATGTGGCCTCTCGGACACCCCGTGTCCCCCAGGCTCTGGGCTGTGTGTGCTGCCTACAGCAAGTTCATCTATGCATGCGTGGACATCCTACTATGCGGCAGGTCTCATGTACTAGGGACTTAGAGTTTTTTATTTATTCATTTTTTTGTTTGTTTGTTTTAAAGCTGCTGAGTGATTATCTGGGAATATTTCCAGCCAGAAAAAATATGGAAAATTTTGGAATTTCTTTCCCTTAGCTGGTCGTGGCCTCAGCATTTTTCTTTTTCCATCCCAATCCCTGCAGGGTCTTCGGGGAGCCAGGAGGAGTTGATTTCAGGATGCACTTGTGGGCGGAGGGAAAGGGGAGGATCTATAAAGAGAGACTATAAATCTCTATCAAGGGTCCCAATCCTAGGCCTGGTGCCTTGACTAGGAATTTGTCCCCGGGGCTTGGGAATGTATGAATCGAAGTGAGGTGGTCAGTGTCACTGAGCTCCTTATCTGTCTCCCAGGAAGCAGATCTGAGTGAAAGGTTAGCGAATGGATGATGACACACAAGGCAGGGGTCACAGGGCCTCGTGGAGCTGAAGTCTTGAGTTAAGCAAGTGGTGAGCAAATTGGGCTGCCGGGAAAGGAGCAGGGCGTGGAAGGCCTGTGTGCACGTGGACGCAGCCAATGCTGGGATGATAAGTCTACCTGTAGGGTGGGGTTAGGCTAATTTACACCCTCAAGATTTATAACCTTCTTCCGGACAGGGGAGTGCAATGTCTGAGATCCAAGTCTATGAAAAGGGCCTTCCCTGAGCCAGTCACCCAGCAAGACGAGGCTGATTTTCCTCAGGATCCTCCTTACCTTCTGACCTATAACTTGTGATTTAAAAAAAAAAAAAAAAAAAAAGAATTAGAAGAAGAAGAAGAAGTCTCCCAAATGGAGTCACTTGCTCTTAGGATAGCAAACCGAGACTTAATGGCAGGATGTGACCTTTAACCTTGTCCGTCTGGAAAGATAGACACCCCCCTTCCCCCAAAAGTCTCCCCCCATGTCTGCCTGTAAAGGTCTTCCATTTTGTGTAACTCCTCAGATGGGATGGTGTCCATTCATGAATTATTGAATGAAACCAATTGGAGCTCGCCCCACCAAAAAGTTTGAACTCCTAGAAACAGAGAGTAGATGGGACTGTGGGGGGGTGGGAATAGTGGCTGTGGGGGAAGTCAGGGAGATGTGAGTCAAAGGGTGTAACACTTGCTCTGAGAAGGTGAGCCCTGGAATGTAATGCACAGCATTGTGACTATTGTCAACAATACTGAGTTATATACTTGAAAGTTGCTAAGAGACCAGATCTTAAATGTTCTCACCACAAACAAGAAACGATAATTGAGTGATGTGGTCGTGTTAGCCAATGCCACAGCGGTAATCATATCATAGTGTGTAAATATATCAAATCAACACATTGCTCATCTTGAACTCACAGTGTTATGTGTCAGTTATGTCTTAATTTAAGAGAAAACCTTATTAAAGCAAAGCAAAACAAAACAACCCAAACCCAAGCATCTTCTTGGAGACTATGGCCTTACACTGTAGCTCACGTCTTGGCCTCTGGAAGCCCCTTGCTGCTGGGAAAAGGCCAGGGGTGAACCTCACCCATTTGGTCCCACACTGTCCAATATGGCGGCCATTAACTGCACGAGGCTGTTGAACACTTGAGACGTGGCCGGTCCACACTGAGGTACGTGGTAAGGGCTTAAAGGTACACTTCAGGTGTTGAAGACTCAGTATGAAAAAAAAGAATGTGAACTATCTCATTGCTAATTTAAAACTATTGATTGCATGTTAAAGTGACTATTTTTGATATATTGGGTTAAGTAAAACATATTACTGAAATCTGTTTCACTAGTTACTTTTGGCAAAACTCGAAGTGAGCACCTGGCTGGCTCAAGCTGAAGGGGTTTGGAACGCTCAGATCTCGGGGCTTGTGAGTTGGAGCCCCGAGTTAGATGTAGAGGTTACTAAAACAATAACAACAACAACAATAAAACTGCGAAAAGAGTTCAACTGAGTAAATGTGAATGTCTACTGAGTAATTCATGAATAGGGCTGCAGTCCGTCTAGCCAGCAGAGAGTAGCTCTGAGGAGCTATTAAAAAGAAAAAAAGGAGGACGTTGTTTGGAAAAGAAAGGGTTGTTTCAGGTGAGGTCCCCTTTGGTTAGGGGGAAGCACAGGGTCTCTGATCATGCAGATGACCTTGGGGGATGGAGAGGGCCCCTGTGACAGACTGTCTCCCTGGAGCTGATCAGAAAATCCCAACTGACCTGGGAGTTTGAAACCCAGTTAGGTTAGGGAGTAAGCCTTGGTTTGGTGAGTTGGCCTAAGTGGCCCCATTTTGGGCCCTTGATTTTCTTTTTGACACTTAAATTTTTTTACAAAAATAACTGGTTCTGGGAACTTGGTTCCTTCTCCATGATCATTACTTACTCCTTCTCATCCACTGGGCTGAAGGGAGCTGCAGTAGAGCTTTGATGGAATTAGGACCTGAGGGATGACCTCCAGGAACGGCTGCCAGAGAGGGGAGGAGGAGGATTGAGGTCTCCGTCTAATCTTGTGTTCTGCGCAAGCAAGGGAGGGGAGCTAGCAAGGCTGGCGAGTCCAGGCTCTCAACCCTGAGACCTTGAGGATTCCTCCCTACCCCAGGGACAATTGGCCGTGTCTGAAGACATTTGTTCACACAACTGGAAGTAGGGGGTGGCTTGCTAGGGACAGGACTCCCCCAACCCTCCCACCCTGCCCCCAAACAAAGAATTATCCAGCCCCAAATGTTAATGGTGTCCAGGTTGAGAAATCCTAGCCTGCGCCTAGGACAGGGGTCAGGACATCCTTGGACAGGAGTCTGGAGGGAGGCTGTGAACGCTGACTCAGCGGGGGAATCTAGTCTACCCTCTTCCATTCCCTGGCTCTTTCTAGATCATCACTGACTCACTGGCTTTTCCCCCTTAACTCCCAAGCCTGCCTGAACGCATCCCTCCCTCTCCTTCCGAGGTGTGACTCACCCTGCTTGAGCCTCAGGTGGAGACGGCTCCCAGCCGGAGACCAGCCCTCCGGGGGAGAGCTCCAGAAAGGGGATTGGTCCACAGGGGCCAGGTTGGTTGCCCAGCCTCGCCTCTCTCTTTCCTTCCTGTCCCCAGTCCCTCCGTGAGTGGTCCTGGAGCTCACGGAAACTCCTGGTCAGACCAACTCTACCAGAGCTGTTGGGAGAGGAAGGAAGCCCCTGAGGAGGAAGCTGGTAGAACCTGATAGTGTTTTCTCAGAGGGAATAAAAGCTGACGGCCTCCAGATTTCTTGAGGAAAGCCCTGTCTCCAGGTGTGCAGGGGGCAGGGGTAGGGGTGGGAGTGGGGAAGAGTCGCTGGTGGATTCTGTAACTTTCCAGCCAGATTTCCTTGAACTCCCCCCTCCCTGCCCTCAAGGAGTGTACTGTCTGGCTGGGGATGGGAAGCCTGCAGATTGATTATAAAGGGCTTTAAAGAAGACTCAGTGATAGCAGAGGCTTCAAAGAGGGAGATGCCTGCCCATGGTTCAGTCTCGGGTGTACCTCTGAGAAGAGCTATAATTTGCTGAGCATCTATGACGTGTCTGATACTGTGCTGGGCACGTTGCTGCCGTCTCCTGTGTAAGTCAGGTGGTTAGCAAGAATCTAGGCTTCTCTCTGTAGCCGACACCCGGCCGAGGGCTGGGCAACTGGGACATAACGTTAAAAAAAAAAAAAAAAAAAAAAGACCATGTTCTCCAGGTATTCATGTCTCACGGGGGAGGAAACCTGTGTCGCACCTGGTGTCCTGGCTTTAAACAAGGACCGCATCCTTCCTACCACATCTTCAAATCCCCATTTTTTTTTTTTTTTTTTTTGTAGATTGTGCTGGTTGGGGCTTCTTGCTTGAAACTGAATGTTTCTTTTTTTTCTTTTTTCTTTTCCCCACTCAGCACTCAATCTTTCATTTGTGATGGTTTTCACATTTTTCTTTTCTTTAACAAGGGCAAACCCCAGCACAGAAGGAGGAATGATAAATTCTCTCAGTAGGAGTCAGAGAATTTCCCAGAAGAGATTATGTTTAGGCGGGGGCTCAAATGATAAGGAAGGGGCTTGTCCTGGCTGACGCAGGGATGGACCGCACATTCCAGCGCCCAGGAAACTGTGAACAAAGGAGGAGCAGGCAAAAATGCATGACTGGTTCCGGCCAAGCCAGCGCATCGTTGTGGCCACAGGGCAGGTGTTTGAAGGGAAGTGTGGGGTGCCCCCTGGAAAGTTAGGTTGGGACAAGCTTGTAAGGCAACACGAAGGAGAGACTCTCCCCGCCAGGCCAAGGGTTGTAAACGCAAATGCTTGCAAGGGATACTTGGATACCTTACCTTTATTCTTTCTACATGGAGATAACTATTTTGGGGGAGAGGGGAGCTCGTATTACATTTATTTGGACTTAAAAATATTTTTAAATTAATTCTTCTTCTTTTTTTAATTGTTTCTTTTTAAAAAAATTTATTTATTTTTTATTTATTTTCAGCATAACAGTACTCATTATTTTTGCACCACACCCAGTGCTCCATGCAATACGTGCCCTCTATACTACCCACCACCTGGTACCCCCACCTCCCACCCCCCCGCCACTTCAAACCCCTCTGATTGTTTTTCAGAGTCCATAGTCTCTCATGGTTCACCTCCCCTTCCAATTTCCCCCAACTCCCTTCTCCTCTCTAACTCCCCATGTTTATTTTTATTTTTGACATGTTTCACATCCAAATGGTACACATTCTCTTCATGCATTCAGAGAGTCTTGGCCAGGTATCGCATGTGTGCTGGGCATTGTCTGAGCACTGGTTGTCTTCCTTGAAACAGGCCACTTGTGGGTCCCTGTTTTCTCCTCTCACTTTTACCAGAGGGGTGAATGTGGTCAGTTTTCTGAACTAGGAGCAAAAACTCAGGGCGTGGGGGCCCCTGGGTGGCTCAGTGGGTTAAAGCCCCTGCCTTAGGCTCAGGTCATGATCTCAGGGTCCTGGGATCGAGCCCCACATCGGGCTCTCTGCTCAGCAAGGAGCCTGCTTCCTCCTCTCTCTCTGCCTTCCTGTCTGCCTTCTTGTGATCTGTCTGACAAATAAATAAAATCTTAAAAAAAAAAAAAAAAACCCAGGGTGTGACATGAAGGAAACACTTTAAAAAGAATAGTGGGGGAGGCCAGGGGGCAGGAGGGGGAAGGAGTGGAGAGCCGTTGACCTGGTGCCAGACAGTTATGGTGAGGTGAGGGCATGGCTGGTAGAGAGTCCCCGATTGCAATTTTCCTTCCCAGAGAAACTGGGAATCTGGGTTTCTGAAATGTGATCTCATCAACACTTTTTATGTTCACTACAAAATTCACACGTACGATGCTGTGCACACACAACCTGTTGGCAGGATGTGTGGGAGATTGTGGGTGAGCCGTCATTCGCCACCATTCTCTGGTCCAGGCAGTTGGCAATGAGGGAGGCACAGCCAAGACTGTTGGATGCACAGTCCGTGTTCATTCACCCCTTCCTTAAAAACAGCACTGCAAGATAGTCAAGGCGGTACGAGGGCCAGCTAATAGCTGATATCCTAGCCTCCCTTGCAGACCATATGACCACCATGTGATGAAGTTCTGGCCAGTGAGAGGCAAATGCCTATGACTGGGAATAGGTAGCTGGCAAGTTCCCCTTTTGCCAACATTCTTCCTCAACCCCTGAGGTGATGGCTGGAGCTTTAGCAGTCATGTTGGACGAAGAGGCAGCCTTGAATATAGACGCTGTATTGTCTGATGGGGCTGCCGTGACAAAATACCGCAGACCGGGTCACTTAAACAACAGAAATTACTATTTTTTTTCCTCACAGTTCTGGAGGCTGGAAGTCTAAGATCAAAGTGCTGGTAGGTTTGATTTCTCCTGAGGCCTCTCTCCTTGTCGTGAAGATGACCACCTATGTCCTCACATGGTCTTGCCTCTGGGTAACTGTATCCCTGGTGTCTTTGTGGGTCCAGATTTCCTCTTATTGTAAAGACATTAGTCAGATTGTATTAGTGTCCACCTCAGGGGGCTCTTTTTAATTTAATCACCATTTTAAAAAAGATTTATTTATTTGTTTTAGAGAGAGAGAGGGAGGGAGGGAGATAGTGGGGGGAGAGGCAGAGGGACAGAATACTCAAGCAGACTCCCTGCTCAGCACGGAGCCAGACACAGGACTTGATCTCAAGATCCATGAGATCATGACCTGAGCTGAAACCAAGAGTGGGTTGCTCAACTGACTGAGGCACCCAGATGCCCCTAATTTTTAGTCATCTTTTAAATGCCCTGCCTCCAAATACAGTCATATTCTGAGGTATTGGGGCTAAGGCTTCAACACATCAATTTTGAGGGGACATAGTTTAGCCCGTTGCAAAAGTTATGCACTGAAGGTGTTGGGACAGAAAGATAGAAATCAGCTAGATCCCCACTGCCTTCATGGACCCTCCATACAAGTATGAACCATTTCCAGATTAAAAAAAAAAAAAAAAGATTCCATTACAATTCAGGTTGCAGGGACTTCTCCTTGATCCCTTCAGCAACCTGAAAAATCTCTTTGTTATCAGTCTAGTTCTAGCTTAAACATAACTGCTCTTTGGACGCTCCTCTGACTCCTCGAGACAGACTTCATCATAAGGAGCTGTAGGGGTGTAAACTGTTATGGTCAGTTCTCTGTTGCTAGCAGAGGAAGGCAATTCTGGAGAGCTCCCTGGAAGAGGAGGGACTTAGCCTAGTGTGTGTTTTCTAGAGGTTTGAGGCAGAGGAGGGGCATCTGGAGGCAAGGGAGACCCTACCAAAAGAAGCTAAACAGGAAAGGCAGGAAGAAGGCAATCTGGAGCCTTGAAGATCAAGAACTTCCCCATTTACTGAGATCAAGTTGAGAAGTGTGTTCTGGGGGGTTCCACCGTGAATCCTCAGGGCACCTGGGTTCTCTGCTCTGTGTTGTTTTATGGCAGTCTCATGGGACTCGGAGCTAGCCAGTTCAATCCCTCAGATTTGGTTATCTGTAAAATGGGGGTAATGACACCTGGCTTATCTGTCTTAAACAGCATTTGGTGAAGATCAAATAAAAGAATGAATGAAAAAAGGTTTCAAAAACTATAAATGGCCCAGATCAGAGTTTCTAAAGCCATTTGTTTACATTCTTTGTGATATTTTGCCTTGTGTATCACCTGTATTGTGATTTTTAAAAATTGGACCATTATAAGCAATTTTTTATTAAAACACTCTTTTTATCAGAATAAAAGTGACATAATAAATAAAAATGAAAGTAACATAACATTAAATGCTAACTAGTTACTGTTAAGTGCTAAGACTGGCTCTCTATATTAGAAAGAGAGACCGGAATAGGGAAGGTTGTGACTTCCTCCTTGACATATTCAGAAGAGGTAAGGAAAAAAGGAAGAACTTTCTGGTGATTCAATGAATCTATTTAATGTTAGAGCTACATGATATGGCCTCATTCCTGTGTATAAAAATACTTGGTCTTGGGGTGCCTGGGTGGCTCAGTCATTGGGTGGCTGCCTTCGTTCGACTCAGGTCATCATCCCAGGGTCCTGGGGTTGAGCCTTGCATACAGCTCCCGGCTCATTGGGAAGCCTGCTTCTCCCTTTCCCACTCCCCCTGCTTGTGTTCCCTCTCTTGCTGTCTCTCTGTCAAATAAATAAGTAAAATTAAAAAATATATATATATACTTGGTCTTATGAAGAGGTTTTTCTCAGGGAAGAAAGGAAGACAATGGTGTTTGAATAATTCTTTGTGAGCATCTTTTACCCTCCTGGGAACCTTACAGTAACCAGTTGAGATGGGAGTGAGTGTCCTGTTTTCACCTGGGAAAACTGAGGGTCAGGGGGTTATGCACCTTGACTCGACATGACAGAAATGCTAAGAGACAGAGTCATTCTGAGGTAGCATGAACTCAGGTGTGCCAAGCCCCTAGCCCCTTCTGTACCACTGTATAATTCCATAAGCCTGTCCTTCCTTATGATGTATGCATTTAAGAAAAACTCTGCCCATTGTCTGTGAGATGTGGTTATTAGAAAGGGGCAATATAGTTTATTGGTTGAGAATATTGCCGCCAGGAGCCAGATAACTTGGATTTAAAGTTTGGCTGTGCGTCTTATTAGCTGTGTGACCTTGGGCCAGTTACACTGCCTATCTGTGCCTTAGATTCCCCAGGGATAATCATTGTATCCATTTCATATGGTTGTTCTGAAGATTAAATGAGTTGATATGTGTAAAGCTTTTAAAATAGTGCCGGGGGTAGGGGGGAGCACTCGGGAGGCTTAGTCGGGAGAACATGTAATTTTGGGGGGCTTGATTATGAGGGGCTTGAGTTTGAATCCCATGTTGGATGTAGAGATTACTTAAAATAAACGAAAAATAAAATAAAATAGTGCTGGCCCATATTTCACTCTATCTGTTAATATGCTCTGTGCTTTCTGTCGGGATAGAATGTTCCCGACAGAACATTATTGGGATAGAATGTTCCACACTTAGGAAGGCAGCTTGCCAAGGCATCCCTTCTATAAAGAGCCTCCACCTCTTTCTTCCTTGGGCTGTAGATCAGAGGGTTCAGCATGCGTATGGCCCCGGAGGAGAAGACAGATATGACCCTGTCCTATCAACCTATAGCGTGCGAGAGCTCCACTGGGCATGCAGGATCAGGATGGCGCCGGAGATGAGGTAGGTGGGGGATGAGGTAGGGAGCACAGATAGGGAACCTCTTGCTCCGAGCCTCAAGGGAACACAGCCTGTGGATGGTCACCGGGATGGAGGTGTAGGAGAGCAGGGTAACGCCGTCGGTGACAAGACAGATAATCAGGGCGGAAGCTATGAGAGTGACGTTCGTTCCTCTCTGCAATACTGCTGGCTGGTCTGCAATACTGCTGGCTAGAAGTGCTCATTGAAACCTTCCTACGTGCGCTCTTTCGAGGTCTAAAGCTGCTTCCCCAGCTGCTCTTCCCTGTGGTCTTCAGAATAGCCTGGGACACTTGCATAGTGGGGGTGTCTCTGTGTGTGTGTGTGTGTGTGTGTGTGTGTGTATTTGCTGTAGATGCATAATGATGGGCTTATATCATAACTGTTTTATTCGCTTAACAGTACTGACGTTTCTCCACCACAAAAACCATAACAAAACAAAAAGCCAAAAACAAACAAACAAAAAACCAACCCACAATTCTTCCCCCTCCACAAAGTAGCATTATTGTCTTTGTAAAAATCCGTGCTAGTTGTAAACAATTTAAGCAACGCAGAAAAGAATTAAGAAGACAGTAAAATCTGAAAACGAAAGTCAGCTGGGGTCCCACTACTCACAGAAAATGGGAATTGATGGACATTTTTACTAGAATCCTCTAAATGCCCTGGAGACTAGGACGGTCGGAGGACACACCCACACTGCGCATGCTCTTGCGTCGTTTACTTCCTCCTCCAGGAAGATGTCCTGGGTGTTTCCCTATATCAAGCACTAAGTGATAGCCTAGGGCCTCATTTCCGCCAGCCAAGCCTTATCTTGTGTATGCCTTTACTTAACGACCCCCCTTGGTTGACAGTAATTATTTCCAACTCTTTCCTGTTAGCAATTTCTGAGGAGCGCCTCCAGGGATGGGGCCCCCCAGGGCCAAGCCCAGGGAGCACGCGGTATAGACATACTGCTCTTCTTCTCCCAGGAAGGAAGATTCTGGCTCACACCTTGGGGAGCCTGGCTCCTGGGGCTTCCACAATCCCAGGGGCGATCACCATGCAAAGCAAAGTGCCTTGTTAGGTAAATGACTTGTTTGGGCAAAAGAAATTCAGTCCCTAGACTCGGATCTGGCAGAATCTCAGCAGATGAGGGGCTGGATGGACCATATTTTCTGTAGGTAGGAAGGGGTTTGTTTCCTTGGGGGACACCTGCTGAGTCACCTCTACAGAAATGACAGACCTTTGTCCCCTGGCCTTCCGCACTGCACCTCAGCCTGCACAGCTGTCTGACTCACCCTCCTGGCGCAGGTCTCTGCTGTGAACACGCTTCGGCCACCGCAGGCTTCCGCGGTCCCTGCAGCTACAGTGCGTGGGAGCGGAGCCGGGCCACCGGACTGGGTTTGGCCTGGAGCGGGAGTGGAAGTGATCTGTGCCCTGTTCTGAGCATGGACGCCTTAGGAGCCCCGTGCAGCCCCCAGCTTTCCTCTCTTTGCTCTGCTGTGACACCAGCCGAGTGCAAGGCAGAGGGGCTTCCCTTAGGAGTCTTGGAGTGAGAAGGAGCAGGCGGGTCATGGACTCATGGGGAACATGAACAGGACTGAGAAACTATTCTTTTTTTTTTTTTTTTTTTTCTTTTAAAGATTTTATTTACTTATTTGTGAGAGAGCAGGAGAAGGAGAGCATAAGCAGAGGGAAAGAGATTATCAAGCAGACACCCCACAGAGCGTGGAGCCCGGCAAGGGACTTGATCTCACAATCCTGAGACCATGACCTGAGCTGAAAGCAAGAGCTGGAGCCTTAACCAACTGAGCCACCCCAGTGCCCCAATAAAGGTGTCATCTAAGCTATTGAGATTTGGGTGTGACTTGTTCATACAGAGGCCTTCGCGTCCTGATGTATTCCTCAAGGGCAAAGTTTGTTCTTGGCTCTGGTCCCAGTTCTAGCTTATCTGCCCTCAGATCATCCAGGCCTCTCAGGTGGGGCTCCTTCTCACCTCATCGGGGAGCAGCTCCTTCACTGTCACCGAGGCTGCCTCTACCTAGTTGACCCCAGGAAATAAACAAACAAAAACATTTATAATTCATTATATATTAACAAAAAATTTTTTAAAAATACAGGAAAAAAATTTTTTTTTTACTGTTTTTGACTTTTATTAAATTTTAAAAATTGATAGGTAACACTAGATTAGTTTCATGTGTCCAGCATAATGATTTGATATTTGTCTGTATTGTGAAATGATCACCACAGTTACGTCTCTGGTTAAGAGCCGCTGTACAGCCAGCTGCCATTGTTTTTCTTGTGATGAGACCTTTTAAGATCTACTGTCTTAGCAACTTTCATTTTTATTTATTTATTTTTAAGCTTTTATTTATTTACTAGAGAGAGAGGCAGGCAGAGGGAGAGGGAGAAGCAGGATCCTGCCGAGCAGAGAGCTGGACACACTCGAGGCTCGATCCCAGGACCCTGGGATCATGACCTGAGCCAAAGGGAGAGGCTTAATTATCTGAGCCACGAAGGTGCCTCTCTCAGCAACTTTCAAATATGCATTACGATATTGTTAACTATAGTCACCATGCTGCGAATTAGAGCCCCGGGACTAATTCATGGCAATTTATTGTTGGTTTTTTTTTAATACGAGAAGATTCCAGCTGTGAGTGGCAGGTTCCATCTGACTCCGTTCTTGCCAACCTGATTGACAGGCGATGTGTTGCAATGAAAGAAAGTCCTGGACTAAATTTCAAACTTACAAGTTCTGCCAAACAAATGTACCGGTTAGTAAGCGAGCACAAACTGCTGGTAAACCTGTCTGTGTCTGGGAGTGGTCCCTTTCTCTGTCCTTAGCTCTGCTGACGAGCAAATTCTTCGTGAAGTGAAATATCCGTGTTCCTATGCCCGTTGTGTCAGCGGGCAGGACCCTCCAGGAAGCAGAGAGAATGCAAACCAAAGGGTTGTGCATTTACGTACGTGGTAGGAAATGGGAAAAACAATGAGGTCTCTAGGTTCCGGGTGCTTGCTTGCGTGTGGCTCTGTGCTGAGGGCTGTACTGAGAAATGCAGGTCCATGGTCTCAGCCGAGATGTTCTTGAGGAATATCCCGACTGGGAAACGACATAAAGGCTATGTCAGCAGCCAAATGGATGTCCTTTCTTGTCTCTGCATCTTTTTTTGATCAAGGGTGGAAATACATCAACAGGGCCACGTCCAAGAGTTCCAGAAAGCCAGAGTTGAAAGAACTTTTGGGGAACGTCGGAGTCAACATCTTTGGGGAGAGGCCCAGAGGGAAAGGTGCTTGCTGAAACTTATACACAGCCTGTGAACTCTTGAGTGGGCTGGAGACCTGGTCTTTCTAAACAAAAAATATTTCCTCAAGTTACCCAATCATGCCATAGTAATGTGCTGCTGTTCCCGGTCCTGTTCCCAGGATGACCTGGATCCTTTCAGATGAATGCTGATTATTCATTAACCATCAAGGGCACTGCTGGACTATGTACACTTGGCAATAGGCTCTTTTTCAGCTGAAATGATTTCCCTGTTGACTGTCCCTGCTCCCTTGGCGTGATGGGTGGGAGACACATTCAGCATGGTAGCCCTGCCATCATGTCATCAATGGAGAAAGTGAGGCAAAGATCTGTTTCTAGGGGAATAGAAAAGCGTCCCATAGTGTTGTTTTAAAATAATAAGTTGAACCGAAGAATGGAAATCATCTATATCTAGTGGATTCACTATTGGGACTGAGAGCCGGGATTTCCGACAGCAACATGACCTAACTAATTGTTCCAGGAAATTCAGCCAAGGAAGATATGGCCATAAACCAAGAAATAAGTTCACTGTTTGCTTCACGAAATTCCTGCAAACCAATTTATCTAAACAAATAGTTTGCAAAAAAAAAAAAAAAAAAAAAAAAAAGCAAGGGCAGGGATGGGGGAGATGTGCCTGGGCAGCTCAGATGGTTAAGCATCTGCCCTCGGCTCAGATCATGATCCCAGGGTCCTGGGATGGAGCCCCACATTGAGCTTCCTGCATAACGGGGAGACTGCTTCTCCCTCTCCCTCTGCCATTCCCTCCACCTGTGCTCTCTGGCTTTGTCTATCTCTCTGTCAAATAAAAAAAACAAATAAAATCCTTGAAAAAAAAAAAAAAAAGTTTGTTCGCCTGGGCCAACAGCTCTCCTAATAGGACCGTAGATGACTTGCTCACGGGAATAATAATCTCAACCAACAATGGTTTACTTCTCGAGATTTGCTTTCAGGCCCCGTCTTCCCTGCTCCTGCCAATTCTGAACTATCATGTCACAAACTTTGTCCACTCCTAAGGTGCTCCCTCATTTGTGAGATCCACTTTGTGGGCACCTGACTGGCTCAGTGGGAAGTGCAAGTGACCCTTGATCTCAGGGTCATGAGTTCGAGCCCTGCGTTGGGCTCCACGCTGGGTATGGAGCTTCCTTAAAACAAACAGGAAAACTTAAAAAAAAAAAAAATCCACCTTAAACCCCTTGGGTCTGGACTCTCAAACTCTGTAAATATCTTCCACAGATTTCCTCCTTTTGAGACACGAAGGTTCTGGGTACTCTCTTCCTATAGTAGGTCTCATAAACTTAGCTTTGAGCAACAGGTGTGTGTTTGGTGATCTTTTGAAGAGTTATCAGTTGTCAATTTATCGATCTCTTCTTTACCAGGGTTTCTGTTCTTTGAGAGCATGGTACTTCTTTTTTCTATTCATTTCCTCTCTCGCCCCTCCCCCTTACCCCTCCCCCCCTTCCCTCTTGCCCCTCCCCTTCCCTCCCCTCCCTCCCCTCTGCTCCCCTCCCCTCTCCTTCCCTTCCCTCCTCTTTTGAAGTCCTTTGCTTCCTGTTGTGGCTCCTTGATAATTAGGAAGAAAAGCGGAGTCACATTAGCTTTTGGAGGTTACCTTGTCTGTACCTTTTATGAGTACACGGGTTCACTGGTACTGCCGAGAGGGTTCGGATCTCATGTAAACGTCAGCGCCGGAAGACACCTTACACAGATCATATTTTCTAAATCCCTCTTTTTGCACAAGGAATAACTGGGGTTCTGGGAAAAGAGACCCTTCTCTGATTTGGAGGGGAGATTCTAAAATTAGGTACTTTAAGCAACATCCCTCCTTCTCCAAGTCCCCAATTTTTGAGGAATCAATGAATCACTCAGTCCACTCTTGAAGCCAGACCATGGAAGAAAAAGTGCCTTCATTCTTTGTGGTGACTCACAGAGAAAATTCTGGTGGGTGTGCAGGTGGAACCCAGGAAGGGGTGGAGAGTGAGGTAACTGGCTTCGGGATCTGGGGCTTTCTTTGGTGGCAAGAGAGCTGAGGCCAAGGCAGGGGCACCAAAGGGTCCTTTCATGTCCTAATTCTTTCTGCTTTTTTTTTTTTTCTTCTTTTCTATCTCATTTATTTTTTCCTGTTCCAAGTTGCTTTTCAGGTGCTCTGTAGGAACTAGAAACTCCTGGTAGGAGCCAAGACTCTGTGGGATTAGTGGAAAGCTGGGCCCTGGTGGGAAATATGGAAGCAGCTCTTTGGAATTTTTGGAAGCAGGAGATATGTAAACTTGTTGCATAATTTCCTGCAAAAATCCAAGGGGCTTTAGACACTGGAGTAGAGCCAAGTCTTTGAAATCAGCTGGACTTGGGTTTGACCTTAGAGTTCTTGGACTCTAGTTTCCTCATATGTGAAATAAACATAACCTACTCACAGATTTTTCCTGCGGGTCAAAGGAAGTAGTGCGTATCATGTGTCCCAGAATGCCTGGGACATCATATGTGTTCAATGGATATTAGCTAGTAATTATCATTATTGAGAAAAATGCCTTCTTCAGGTAGCAGTAGTGTTTTGTTAGGCCCATGCCTTCTAGAGTAACGACAAGTGGTAATCTTGTCATCACCTCCTGCCCCAAAGCCTAAAATCCAAAGAGGAAGGGGCAAAATATGTATGAGTAAATATGCCTTCATTCCTACGTCCTGAGTAAGTACCCAGCACCGCATCGGGCTCCGTGGGGGATGAAATCAAGTGTGAGGCTGGTGTCCTGCTTCCACGAGCCTACAGTTTCCCTGGGAAGGCAAGTGATGGCGGTGAGTAGAGTCTGTGGGAATGTAACTCTGTGGGGATGATTCTGCACTGTCCCGGTGACAAATGTGCTCATGTGTGTGGACTGGTGAGTAGACAGGTGCTGGGAAAGAGTGCACTTCACTGAAGTCTTTCAAGGGTGACCTTTGGGCGCTATCTCTTATCTGGGCATAGAGATGTGGGAGAGAGGTCAAGGTCAGGTACAAGGCTACGAGAGGAGGGGGTCTTCAAACTCCAGACAAACTTTGTGCATAAGCAGAAGCCTAGAGGGATCTGGATACACCTCTTTGCTTTGAGTCTGGCTCCTCACAAGCTAGGTTTGACTTCCACTGGCCTTAACGACAAGAAACCCAATATGTGTCTTGCCCTCAGGGTACCACCTGTTGGTCCAACTTCATGCCTGACCTTGATTTCACTCACGATGCTGCTTTACCCATTTTGACCCACGTTTTGAAATCTTATCCTTCTCTCCTGGTATTTGAACCTTGGCCCTTCCTTGATTTGGAGTCAGCACTCTGCTCACCACCATCTGATAACTTGCCCTGGCTCTGACCTGCCCCAGGACAGCAGGGTCAGGCTTATCCTGAGAGCCTGGCTGAGCACAGTGTGAACGGTGTGAATCTTCCCTCACCATAGAGGGTGAAGCTGGGAAGACGAAAGGCACAGATGGAAGGGCTCTGCTTTGGGCTTCAGGAAATGCCTCCCTCAGAAGGTGACTAGGATGCTAGTGATGGGGAGGAGGGTGAGCAGAAGGGAGTAAGAGAACGGCCCTGCCTTGGCAATGTCAGTGCAAGTAAGCGGGTGGCTGGGCGGAGGCGCAGAGGTCACAGAAGTCGTGATGAAGGTTGTCGGGCTACAGAGGAGCAAGAGGAGGCTGGCCTTTCGCAGGACCCCCTCACTAACACCAGCAGCCAATGAGCCTTTCAAGCCCAGAGTGGATGATGCTTGGGAAGTGGGGAAATCATATCAAATGAACATCCATTCAACAGCATACTTCGTGTTAGGGTTTTTGGTCATTTGAGTATTTAAGCTTCACACCACGTTCTTGTTTAAAGATGATGCCAGACTGTATGTTGTAAAACCCGATTTAGACATCAGTCCTGTCTGATTCTAGAACCCATTAACTTGTGTTTCATCTTATGTCCTCACGAATCTCCATTTCTCTGGCCCACTGTTGCTGGTTCACAGGGAAAGAAGGAAATTTGGGAGCATGACCGGGTGGCCTAGGAGGTCGCTTCGTTACTCTGTAGGTCTGGGCTGAGTCTGGGGCCGTGTGATGTTTCAGCAAGGGCCTGGCCTGCGGAAAAGGGGACCAGGCCGTGGTGTGGCAGAAGAGGGGCTGGGACGGGGCTGACAGCTTGCTTACTGCTCTCCTCGCCAGGAACTGTGGTTCTTGGCGGGTGAACCCTGCCAGCCTCCTTGTTCCATGATTTCTGGCTTCACTAAACTCTCTCTCTAATCAGGGAGATAAAATACTAAGATAACACAGGTCGGAGAAATGAATCAGTGTTAGGACGACTAATCACAACAGCTAAGATGCGTTGAACGCTAATTAAGGACCTGACAGGTGTGCTCAGCACCTTATAGACATTAAATCTTGAATCCTCACGAACCGCCCTATGAGGTAATTCATATTGACATATTCATTTTCAGACAAACAGACCAGGGTCACACAGCTTTGTGTGCCGGAGCCGGGATCCAGGCCAGGTCAGGTCAGGCTGTCTCCGAAGGCCATGCTCTGAACCTCCAGCATGGGCAGCCTCCCTCAGGGAGGTGACAGTAGACAAGGTTGTGCGGGCATGGAGACCAAGCCTGCCGGAGCCTCTAGAGAACCACAAGGTCTGGGGACTAAATTCAGAATAATTCAAGGACAATCCATTAGGGGTTATTTCAGGTTTTGTTTGTTTGTTTAACTATGTAAGAAAACTCCTTAAAATATAATATCTTTTTAAAAAATTTTTTATTTTTTGTAAACATATATTTTTATCTCCAGGGGTACAGGTCTGTGAATCGCCAGGTTTACACACTTCACAGCACTCACCATAGCACATACCCTCCCCAATGTCCATAACTCCACCCCCCTCTCCCAACCCCCTCCCCCCAGCAACCCTCAGTTTGTTTTGTGAGATTAAGAGTCACTTATGGTTTGTCTCCCTCCCAATCCCATCTTGTTTCATTTATTCTTCTCCTACCCCCTTAACCCCCCATGTTGCATCTCCAATTGACTTACTTTGATAAGCATGATACCCTTTATCTAGTTCCATCCACGTCATTGCAAATGGCAAGATTTTGTTTCTTTTGACGGCTGCATAGTATTCCATTATATATATATATACCACATCTTCTTTATCCATTCATCTGTTGATGGACATCTATGTTCTAAAATATAGTATCTTAAAACTACAACCCTTTGTTGTTGTGTTTCACAGTTCGGTGGGTTAGGAGTTTGGGTAGGGCTTGGGGCAAATTTTTCTTCTTCTCCGCGTGGCATGGACCAAGATCATGCACACAGCCGCCAGCACCTGGCCCCTGGGCTGTCCTGGAAGGCCAAGGCCTCTGTCACCATCTGGGGCTTAATAACCTTCCATATGGCTTTTCCAAATGGCTAGCGGGGCTCCCTCCCAGCCTGGTGGTCTTAGGGTGGGCCTCCAAGATGGAAAAAGTGGATGTCAACAGTCGTCTTCAAGGCTAGGCCTGAAGTCGGCATGTTGTCACTTCTGCTGTGTGTCATTGGTCATAACAAGTCACAAGTGGGATTGCCTGACAAAATACATGGGGCCCATTTAAATCTGATGAACAAATTCAGATAAGCAAAATACGTTTCAGTATAAACTACACAATATTAGGACATGTTTATACTAAAAATTATTTGTCGTTCATCTCAAATTCGATTTTAACTAGGCATCTGTATTTTCATCCCAACCTTGGTGGGAGGGGTGCATCTTCTGGGGGGTGTCTGCCCGTTTGCCCCTTCTTTTTTACTAGTCACCTCTGGCCAGCCCCAGCTGGAGGTGGACTGCCTTAGATTCTTTCTCCCAGGGAAAGCCTTATTCACTTGCATCTGACCCCTTCCATCCTGAGCCAAGTTATCCCTGTCAGTGATGCCTGGAGAGACTGTTCCCACTTGGTGATTGATGGTACTCGGTGCAGGAGAGCTTGAGTTTTTTATAGGTGGATCCCAGTGTTCGGGCTGCCTCCCTATGTGGTTCCAGTGTCCGTCCCCCAAGGGTCTCTGAGGTTAATTTAAATGAGTTTGAGAGCCTTGGGAACAAGAGGAACATGGAAGAAACTCGAAGAGACAACCCCTTTTCCATCTGTAAACATGTAGGCTTTGGCCATAACCTCTCTCTTCCCCATAGGATAGGTGGAAGTCCAGCAAGGCTAACCAACTTTGATCGGGAGATGGAGCCTGTCCCCTCAACATTCCGTGCTCAGTGGCAGTGGTCTGGGGTGGCCCCGTCTGGCCGGACCCCAAAACGGTCTTCCTTCTAGCACCTGGGGCTGGATCTGCCCCTCCACCTGAACTTTGGATTCCCTTCCACCCAGTAGAAAGTACCATACCTTCAGGTATTGAGTGGGCTCTGGGTGGTCTTAAGACATGGTGTAATTCAAATGCTCTTGAGAGAGGTAACACTTTGACTTAATGTCCAACCAACATTCCAGTGCCTCCCATTGGGTTCTGTGTCAGATGGTTTTAGTTAAGGGAAGAGGGGAGGAGACATTTGGACAGGGAGGTGTGCATGGGGCCAAAGGGGCTGGGGGCCTTGTCTCCTGGCAAACCTTCCCATATCCTCAGCTCCTCCTGCTCTCCCCTCTCTGCCCTGCCTTCCCTCCATTTCTCAGAAGCCACCCTGTAATCCACTTCTGGGAAGCTTATTTACTTTGAAGTCTGTGACTGGGCTTCCCAGGACTATGAGGTGAGCGTGCTCAGTAATTGTTGACATTAAGAACAGAGCACGAGTTTACCAGGACAATGAAGGAGGCATTGACACCCTAGTGTCTCTGTTCCTGGGTCCTCTGTGTCTCCTTGGCCCTAAGGAAATTATTATTCAAAGGAAAATTTTCTGTTATGCACATAGCTTATTTTCATGAAAAGATTGCAGTCCCTTAACTCCTGAGTCTGGGATGGAGTGTTGGGAGGGGGTTGGGGACCAGCTGGGGTCTGCTGTATTCTTAGTACGTGTGACTGTTAACTTATACGTCACCTTGACTGGGCTCAGGGATGCCCAGAGGGTTACTTCTGGCTATGTCTGAGTGGGGTTTGCAGATAAGATTAGCATTTGAATTGGTAGATTGAGTAAGGTTCACCCCCACTAATGTGCGTGGGCCTCATCCAATCCACTAGGGGGCTTCAGTAGAATAAAAAAGCAGAAGAAGGGCAAGTTGGCTCTTTTGGCTTGAGTTGGTTCATCCACCTTCTCCTATCCTTGGACACTGGTGGGCTTGGCTCTTGGGCTTTTGGAATCCTGCCAGGAATGATTCCATCAACCCCCAGTTTTTAGACCTTTCATTTTATACAGAATTACACACCTCCAGCTTTCCTGGTCCTCTGCCTGCAGACGGCAGATGGAGGGACTTCTCAACCTCCATAGTTGCATGAGCCAATTCCTATAATAAATCTCCTCTCCTATCTATCTATTGATCGATCTATCTATCATCTATCTGTCTATCATCTAATCTATCATATTCTATTGGTTCCATTTCTCTGGGGAGCCCTAGTACAGTATGTTAGGAAAAATGACCCCAAGCCATAAATTAAGCTGGGAGATGATTTCAGTACCATCACTGAGCATTGATCAACATTGCTTACCGTGCATTATTCAGTTTTCTAAGAACATGTTGTTTCACTTCGATATTTATTTATTTATTTATTTTTTAAAGATTTTATTCATCTATTTGACAGAGAGAAATCACAAGTAGATGGAGAGGCAGGCAGAGAGAGAGAGAGAGAGAGGGAAGCAGGCTCCCTGCTGAGCAGAGAGCACGACTCGGGACTCGATCCCAGGACCCTGAGATCACGACCTGAGCCGAAGGCAGCGGCTTAACCCACTGAGCCACCCAGGTGCCCCACTTCGATATTTATGATGAGCAGGTGAACATGGAGGTTTCATCTGGAAGAGATGCAGTGGTTTTTTGGTTCCCTGTAGGAAGAGAGCCCCGCTGTGTCGGCTGAGCCCAGTCTGCTCAAAGCTCCCCTTTTCCCTCCCACCAGCCTCTATGACAGTCAGCTTTTGTTTCTCTCTCTTCCCCATTAATACCATCCACATTTCCCTGGATGACGTGTCGGCCAAAGTAAATCAGTTGATTTAGGAATTTGGAGCTAGGGGCAACCCAGAAAAGCACAAACCATTCATACCCCATCCTCTGCTACCTCAGATTCTCCAGACAGGCAGAAATACAGTGATTTTAGCACACAAGCCAATTTTATTTGACTCTCAGAAGTTAACTCAGTTAACATCTGGATTTCACAATAAATTTCACCTCTTTCTTACACTCTTAAGATGGTAAGATTGATTTCTATTACAATGAGGAAGGGTTTTGTCTAAAGACATAAAGGTAATTAGATCTTGATTGAAGAAACCTCTATGGCCTTTCAGCTTTTTATTTTGTTTAAGTTGGTGATTTATCGAGAAATAATAGCTCATTATTGCTGTAGCACATATTCTGGTCCCTGGCTGGTTATAATGGAGATTTCTGTAGCTGGGGCTCCATTTGGCCCCATAAAGTCAATGATCACTCTCTCCTTCCTATACTCAAACACCACAGGGACCATTTCTCGAACATCACACAGAAGGGCAGTATCTTCTATATAATCTTTTAGGTTGCTATGGCATTCAATGCCCCTTTTCACATTTGAGAACAGATAGGAGAAAGACAGAATCTGTCCCACTCTGGGACCACTGCAAAAGGTCTTAGGGCTCTGTAAGACAGAAGTGTGGATATAGCATAGCAGGGGATGTAACATATCCATGCTGAATGTGGTCTACTGATGGATGTACAAGAGGGATGTTGCCAAACAGGTGAATATTCCTGCCTGGGGCTTGAACTTCAGGGAATGATGGGAAGGTGTAGGAACAAGTAGAGATATGTGGTTGAATGCTATAGAGGGTGGGGCAGAGTGGGTAGTGTTGGTGGCTTTGTCCTGTGGCTGAGCAGTACTGAATGCTCAATGGGGGCAGTGTTAGCCGTAGCAATGGGGAGTGCTCAGGGGTGATGTTCCCCAATGGGGCAGCCTACACGGATCATTTCAGTGGTGTTCAGCGGTGTTTGGCCACTGTTGGTTCCTGTCCCAGCTGGAATCTCTAGGCCTCCCTTCTATTTTACGAGCTCCCAGATAGCTTTCTAACAAATTCCTTTTCTGCTTAAGTTAAGAACCTTAATGTGTACGGCGGCCTTGACATCTTTATTCCTTAGGCTGTAGACCAGGGGGTTCAGCATGGGGATCACAATGGTGTAGAACACGGAGAGGGTCTTGTTATAGGCTGAAGCACTTTCTGGGTTGGGTTGGACATATACAAAGAACACAGACCCATAGAAGAGGGAGAGGGCAGTGAGGTGGGAGGCACAAGTGGAGAAAGCTTTGCGCTGGGCCTCCAGGGACCTCATCCTACAGATTGTGGCCAGGATGTAGGCATACGAGACCAAGATGGCGGACACTGTGGGAACAGTAACCAAGGCAGAAAAGAAGAGCAGGATGATGTTGGCTACAGTGGTGTCTGAGCAGGCCAGTTGGAGCACTGGGGGGATGTCACAGAAGAAGTGATCAATGATGTTGGGACCACAGTAGGGCAAGATGAAGACATTCCCTGTCTGCAGAGCTGAAATGAACACCCCCACAGCATAGGTGCCCACCACCAGCTGGGTGCACAAGCGTTTGGACATGATGGTGTGGTAGAGGAGAGGGTGGCAGATGGCCACAAATCGGTCATAGGCCATGATGGCCAAGAGCAGGCACTCCCCTGTGCCATGGAGGATCATGAAGGCCATCTGGACCACACAGCCCGCGAACGAGATGGACTGGTCCACAGTGAGGAAGCTGGTCAGCAGCCTGGGGGTGAACACGGAGGAATTGCAAATGTCCAGGAAGGAGAGCACGCTCAGGAGGAAGTACATGGGGGTGTGGAGGGCAGAGCTGGTACGGATCAGGTCTATCATGCCCAGGTTGCCCACCAGAGTCACAGTGTAGATCAGCAGGAAGATGCCAAAGAGGAGATGTTTTTGGTCAGCCTGGTCTGTGAGGCCCAGCAAGATGAATCTTGTCACCGTGGTGTGATTCTGCCCTGATGTCATTCCACTGGGGTGTTATACACAGGACAATGGCCAAGGGGCGGAGAAACAGGAATGTTAACATTCTCATCAAACAGATAGGCTTTAACATCTATCACCGAAGAGCCTGTGTATCTCCAAAGGGGAGACTGGTCCCCAAACCCCACTTCAATCCCATCATGTCATACTCATGCTGAGGTTCTGAGGGTTCTCTGTCCCCCTTGTCCCCCTTAGGACGACGTCTACATTCCTCTGCTTCCATACGTGTTCCTCCATGCTATATTGCCCTCAGTTTGCAGTTCTGAGTGATTTATTTCTACAAACACACTGTGTGATTACAAATATCTGTGCCTTTTCAAAATCTAAATTTTCTTGTTGGAACGTCCTTTGATCTCTCCAAACCCAGCTTAGAGGTCCGTCCGCTCCCTCTCTCTCCTGATTTTCACAGGTACTCTTTCAGTTAAATTCATGGCACTATATTTCAACATTAAATAAAATGCCCCTCCATCTTTCCTGGTTGGAATTTCTTACTCCTGGCAGGAGGAGAGTTATTTCCTATCTCAGGAATTTGTGTGCTGGTATCTATCACAATGCCAGTGTCAATGAAAAAATATAAATTAGTGATTAATTAGGTAAGAAAGTCTTCCTCATTTGCGTCATGGCAACAGGATCCTTTCAGTCGTCTTTACCCAAACCTTTTAGTCATTTTTGGCCACTTCTTTTCTCACCCTTCAAGGAACCCCTCAACAAATCCTATTGGCTCTACCTTCAAGATGTCTACCAATTTCTCACCCTTTCTTTACAAGACATCCTCATTCCTTGCTTGATAAATTGCAATTACTCTTACCTGGTGTCCTGCTTCCCTATTAGGAGGAGCAGCCAGGGGGAGCCCGTCCCAGCACAGAAGACAAAGGCAGGGTGCTCACAATGATTGCGAGTGTGGCCACTGCTCCCTCACTTCCTTTCTCCTCTCTGTCCTCTTGTGCTTATCCTGCTTCAGCTACTCATGCCTCCCCCCCTGTCTTGGAACACCAGGAGTGATTCAGGACCTCTGCACTACTGTCCCCACCCCTCACCCCTCTTGCTCCAGGTAGCCACAGGGCTCCTTCCCTCATTTCCTTTGAGTTCAGGCTCCAGTGTCACCTGTGTGTCATGCCCTCTCTAAACATCTTATTTACAAAGAAACCCTGTCCTACCCCGGCACTCACTATCCTTTTTCTCTGTTTCTTTTTGGGCTTCATAGAATTTTTTCCCTTGTAATATGCAACATTCACATGACTTATTGCTTTTGCCTGTGAGCTCTGTCTTGTTAGGATGCTAGAATCGCAAAGCTGGGCATTTTTGTCAATTTCGTTCATTGCTGCATCTTCAGTGACTGGCACACAGGAGGCTCTCAGTAAACACTGTGGCCTGGGGAAAGGGAAGCTGTAAAGAAGATACAGAGTCTCTTCGAGACAGATCAGGCTGCAAAGACGATCATTACTACCCAGATGGGTGGGTTCAGGATGTGCTTTGCCCAAATCAGGTGGTAAAAATTGGAGAACGATTATGATAAAGTGTGGGTAAGAGCGGAATTGGAAGATGATGCCTCATGAAGCCCGGTGTCTCTGAAAGCTGGGGCCTGGGGGACCTTGTTGTCCAGTTGTACTAACACTCCACTCTTCCAGCCCCGGAGTGTTGACCTAAATCCCTGAATTCAGAGCCCTCATCTTGAATCTCTGACAACCATACATTTTTAACTCTGGTTGCTGTGGAGGCTTTAAGGGGATTCTTTTCAGATGGGTGTATACCTTCCCTCCTATGTTGATAATTTTGGTAAGATCTCTTTATAAGATGATAAATTTTTGTAACAATTAAATTATTTAATATGAATTTGAATACATATTTGAATATCTACATATTGAAGATACTATCTGAGGGGTTGAAACAGTTAAGAGTATCTGCTGAATTTGACTCAAAATAAGGAGGTTGATTGGCTAAATTGGATTGGCTGAGTTTATGTTTGATTTGACTCTGCTGAAATGCAGAAGAATATATATAGGTTTTTATTTAGTAATTTTCTGGAGTTGTTTAAATGCTCATTGGAAGGGCTTGGGAAATCAGGTACATTAAATCTGTGATTGTAGTTTAAAAGGTTGAAGAGCATTTAATTAATCGTGTTTATAAATGGTGTTGAAATGCTTAGGAGAATTTGCTTCTATGGATTTTGTGTCTGCGTGACTTTGAATTGTTTAAGAGAATTTGACTGTAAACAGTGCTTAAATTATTTGGGGACATTTAATCTGTTAGATTTTGAGGCTAAGGGAATATTAATATCAAGTGTGATTGTTTTAAATTCTAACAAACATTACTAGATCTAAAATTCAATTGATTAAATTTGAAAGTTGCATTTAATGCCCTGAGAAAAACTAAGTTCTGAATTTACAACTTAAAACATTATGATTAATTGATGAATGGCTTTAGATAATCCTTTCCATGCACAGATCTGGACATCAAAAAAAGTCATTGGGGTAACACAACCCATTATGGGAGCTCAAACCCTGGTGGATTTGAATGCATTGAGGCGAGAATCACAAAGGAGCCTCAGGACTGGGCACCTTTATTCTCGGAGGAGTCAGGTTGGGAGCACAGAGGAGTTGGGTTGGGAGCACCAGGGAACCCTCCCACGAGATGTCTCCCAGATCTGCATGTGGTCCCAGCTATTCTACACTTTGTAATAAGCCACTGGGCAAGCACTGGAGAAAGCTATGCACTGATCTGCTTGGTGCAGTGGACAACTCTTGTCTGGGCCTTTGGGATTCCCGGGAGGACTGAGATGGTCAAAATAGATGTGCCTTGGAGAAAATGAGAAGCTTATAATGATCCCGAGTGGCTGTGGAGAGAGGAAGGCATGTTAAGAGGCAGGAAACGTATTTGTTGGACCTCCTCTCTGGACTCCTCTCTAGGTCAGGCCCTCCTCCCTTCACCCCAGCCTCCTTTGAGAACTGAGTAACCTTTGCTTGAGGTCCCAGCAGGATGAACTGATATCTGAACTTGAATGACCATCTGGACAGTGTTTGGTAGAATCCTCTGTTCACTGGGGAGGAATCATAGCTGGGGGAAAGAGAATACAGAACACAAGCTGGAGAAATTACTTTACAAGAATCAAGAGCTAAAATAGGGTGACCAGAGCAAAATAGTAAAACCCAATCATTCAGCCAAAGTCAGCACGAGGACCTCACAGAAAGGCTTTTTAGGTGAACTCCGATGTGCAGAATGTCTTCTATCAGCAGTTCTTGTCCTCAGTGGCGGGTTTCTGGAATCCCACCATGGAAATTGGGACTCCCAGAGCCTCTAGACCCTGAATACAAGCCTTTGGGAGTTTTTACGTTGGGGGAACACTGACACATGGCTGACATAAGGCAATGCTACTCCGATGCCTGTTCCAAGAGCCAACTCTGCTGGGGATACAAGAGGGTTCTTAAAAGTGTTCCTTGAGTGAATCAATTTCATTGAATTTTTGGGTGGATGGAGGTATAGAAAGAACAAGGGAATTATCTTTCAGTTTTAGTTGTTTTTTCGAGTGGCAAATATATTCCAATGGTACAAAATTCAGAAGGGACTACATTGAAAATAAGTCCTCAACCTGCCTGTTCCCTTCCGATTCCCCAGCCACTCAGCAATCTGCCTCAGAAGCTACCAGTTTCTTGTGTATCTTTCCATGGTTAGTCACTGCTTATATAAGCAGTACATGAACCTATATTTTCTCCTCTCTTTTAAAAGATGCAAATGATAGCAAACTATACACATTGTTCTGTACCTTGTTTCTGTTTTTTATTTAACAACTTATTTTGGAGTTCTTTCCAGGACAGTAATTAAGGGCTGCCCATCTTTCCTCACCAAAGGCTGCATAGTGTTGCCTTCTGTAACATTTTAGCAGTTTCCCACTGAGGGACATTGAAATTGTTGCCACTTTTTTACAATGAGCAGCAAAACAGCACCTATCTTCAAGCCATTTAGGGTGAAGGCAATTTGCAATCCAGAGCCTGGAGACCCTTAATAAAAGATATTTACATGCACCTCTGACAAGGCTTTCATGCTGGGCTTTTCACTGTTTTGAGGGGCGGGGAGGGAGAAGAAACCTGACAGGTTCGCAGAGGGTCTCTGCTTAGCTGTCTCTTGCTTCTTTCTCTTTTTCCTCCCAACGGATGGGACAGAGGTTTACAAGCTATGCTTACTGATCTTTAGCACCTGGTCATCAGAGTGAGACTTGGCGCACCGCACCGGCAGCTTGGATATCTCTGGGTGCTCCTTAGTCATGCAGAATCTGGTTCCACTCCAGACCAGCTATGGAACTGGATTTGCATTTTAACTAGCCCCACAGCTGACTTTTATTCTTGTTCCAGTTTGAGACACACTGAGGGGCAGCCCGAGGGGATTGAGCTCCTGTGCTAGTTGTTTGATGCCTAGGTAGAGGGACAAAGAGAAGCCTCCTAGTCCCTAATTGTGAAACTCCCCCACAGGGACCTCTGGGTCAAGGCTGATCCTGAAAATGACTGCGTATTTGGTGTGAATGTCTGGAAGTGACTGGGAAGGGGGAGTGTTGTGAAGGCAGGGAACTTGCCATAGGAGGGAGCCCCTGAGAAGGAGACATTTTCCTTCCAACCCAGATGCAAGAATGTCTGACAGGCCCCAGGCCACAGGCTGGTCCCTCGCCCAGGAGGAAAACTCACTATCCTCTGTGTAGGATATTGGAGTTGCTTTTTAAAAAAAGATTTTTATGTAAGTGAATGGAAGGGACACATTGAACTTAATACCAAGCCTAGGGACAGCCTCACTGATGGCATCTCAGGAGACAACTTATGGATCCAGAGGCCCAGAGCCCAGGAGTAGGAGCAGACTGGGAATGCCTGACATTGAGAACCCAGCCCCATGGGGCAGTGGAACAGCGGGGGGGGGGGGGGGGACTGAGAGATTCTATACCCTTCTCCTTCCACCCACCCTCCACCATTGCAAAGTGTACCACTGAAGAGTTAAAACTTTCATTGCCTTTTTAGGGGGGTTTCTTCCAACCACTGCTGCCTGCTGGGTTTTGGGTAAGCACCACTGCCTGCTGCTGCTTGTTTTGGGTAAGCACCATTGCTTTGAAGTGAAGCAGCAAAGAGCATGGGACTTTGTATTAGCCTGATCTGGATTGAATCCCACTGTCAGCCATGACAAGCTTTGTGACCTTGGGCAAGTCACTGAACCTTACTCAGTTTTGTCTTCTTGCAAAATGGTAATGGCTGAAGCGGCGTTCAGGGCTGTCATGAAGGTTACGTGACATGATGCTTGAGAAGCCCTTGTTAGTGTGTTTGGTGGAGAGAAAAAAAAGGCAGTGCTTGTTATGATTTCTAAATGGGGACTTGAGGGGACAGGGAAAGAAGAGAAGTAATGGAGAAGAGGTGGGGACTGCCAGCAAGCACACTGACCTGTGGAGAAGCAGAGACCATCTCCCACTGAGCCCAGCTCCCGGAGCCCCCGGAGTGACGTACCCTCTCTGGGACGTTGGCTGCCTCGGGCCTGCTCCAGAGGCCGGTGCGCTCAGTCAGTCCTGGCAGACTTTTGGGTCTCTTCCCCCTAGGAAGGCATCCGGCTGAGCTCTTATCTGGCCTTCCTACCTGGACTTGTGAGAATTACCTCATTTTAGATGGTCCCACGGGCTGAGCAAGAAGCCAATGACTGGTGGCCCAGGATGCCTGTGGAGTGATGACTGGAGATGCAACTTCTGTTGATAGGTGGGGGCCGGGACCCCCTGGGGCTCTGGGTATGGGGCTGACCCTCCCCATTTACTAAGTCTCTCCCTTAAGGATTTTTCTTCAAGTTTAATGAGCAGGAGGCTCCAGAGGGAAGAATTGCACAGAAAACCACTCAAGACAATATCACCTTCCTAGGGGCGTGAGGCAATTAATTTCCCCCCTCATTAACAGCAGAGAGGTTGTTCGTGATCTTCCTCTTTCTCATAAGACCTGAGACCCAATAAGGCTCACTAATTTTTTATTTGATGACACAGAAAATCACCAGTAATAATAATGACAGCAACTAACATGCATATAGTTTAGCAATAGCTTGCATGTATGTGCTTTTATTTTATCTTCAAGTTGCTAAAGGCACTAAAGATGAAAGATAAAAGCAACCCCGGGGGTGCTCTCCACCTGCATTTCTCTTCCTGTGCTCATTGACCCTGACCCAGGTCCACATGTCACAACTTAGGAGGACCTCATTCACACTGCATTCTGGGTGACTGTCACCTCTGGAGTACTCCAACCACCTCCGCTGTGGGTGCCAACATAGACCCGTCCTTTTCCCCAGCTTTGGATGCCTCCCTCTGGAGCCAGCCTTTCCTTCTCACAGCTGCTGCTCTCCCGGAATCTGTCCCCCGCCACCTGAGCTATCCCACCTCCCTTTCTCTGTGATGGCTGTGGCTTCCGGTTTCTTTCTATTTGATGGCAGGGATGCGTCATGCCTGAGTGGCTCTGAGATGTGATAGGACTTGACGTTATCTTGATGATCAGGTTGAACATCCTTCTGACAGAGCTACCTGCAATGCATACTTGTTTATTTAAGAATACTTGTATCATAGGTACGCCTGGGTGGCCAGTCGGTTAAGCAGCTGCTTAACTCAGCTCTGGTCATGATTGAGCCCCGCATCGGGCTCCTTGCTCAGTGGGGATCCTGCTTCTCCCTCTGCCTGCTGCTCCCCTGCGAGTGCTCTCTCTCATAAAAAAAGAAGAAGAAGAAGAAGAAGAATACTTCTATCATAGAAGATGAAAAATTGACAACTCTATTTCAATTAAAAAGCGAAAACCAAAAAAGAAACCAACCCTGCCAACACCCTTGATTTTGGACTTCTGGTGTCCAGAACCATGAGAATAGACATTTTTGTTGTTTAAGCCAAAAAAAAAAAAAAAAAAAAAAAAAAAAGAAAAAAGAAAAAGAAGAGAAGACAAACTAAGTATAGAGCCGGGGAGCTTGTGAGAAGCGAAGTGGAGAATATGTATGATGCATATTTATGGGAAGGCATGAAAGGATGGGGAAGCAGCACAGAACTGTGAAGCATAGGAGACAGTTCCACGAGGCGCTCGTGGTTCATGAGATCTTAAGTCAGCACGCTGGGCTTCTGCCCGCTTTTGGCTCCACTTGTTCTCTGTCCAGGACCCGCTGAGGAAGGGCACGGGTGCCCTGCCTGTCACTGGCGAGGCTTGCTCGCTCCCCCCGCCTTTCTGATGGAACACCTATGGCTCTGGACACCTCCAATCTTCTTTGTTTATCTCCCACTCCACGTGCTCAGGACCATGTGTCAGTAGGAGGGCTGGTGTGGCAGCGAAGGAGAACACGAGACCCGCAGAGAGATGCAGGCACACGCATGCGCACACAGACACACGGGATCCAGGTAGTGAGTTCTCCATCCTGCCCCAGCATCTTTCCGCTTGTTTCCGTCTCTTATTACTAACAAACCAGTCTTTCTTTACTTTTATTTTTTTTTTTTAAGATTATTTGCTTATTTATTTGACAGAGAGAGAGAGTGAGCAGGTGCACAAGCAGGGGGAGCTGCAGGCAGAGGAAGAGGGAGAAGCAGACTCCCCGCTGAGCTGGAAGCCGGATGGGGGCCCCATTCGGGCACTGCCGGCCCAATCTGGGGGCCCATTCAGGTGGGGGCTGATGCAGGGGGGTGCTCTATGTGTGTGGGGGGCTTGATGCAGGGGGCCCTGCGGGGTCTTCATGTGGGGGTTCCATCCCAGGACCCTGGGATCATGAGCTTAGTCGAGGGCAGACGAAGGGAACTGAGGCACCCAGCGCCCCCTTAACAAGCCATTCTTTTTGAACACCTTAATTTGGTCCTCCAGTCTCTCTGCTCCACACTCCCCATGGCCACACACGGGGAGACTGGCCTTGCACCAAGATAATCTCCCAGGTGGCAAGTGCACTTTAACCCCATCTTATGAGCCATAGCAGGTTTTGTCCCCTCAATGGGCAGCTAGACACGTGAAGAGCAAGAAGGAAGCTTCAGGGAGGTGGGAGAGAGGTCAGAAGGGAATCCTGGGCTCTCGGCTCGGATCTGCTCCTGGGACCGTTTTGTCATGACTGCCCACATGTCTTCTTGTGGGATCTCGGCCAGGGTTCTTCTTCGGTTTCTCCATCCACCTCTAGTCCAGGGCTTCGAATCTCAGGCTCTTCTCCTTCTGCTGAATTCTTTGCTCGGAATCTGACAAACCTGCTTTGTTCTCTGCATTTCTGCATTGCATTCCATGAGGCAGGGTCCGAGGACTGGAAAAGCCCGAAGGATGGACTAGGGCAAGGCTGCTGCTCCAAGATGAAGCTGTAGGGGGCTGCCCCCTTTCTTCCTGTGCGTTTGGAGACCCTTTATTTCCCACCGCACTGGGAAGCCGGTCTGAGGCAAAACAGTTTTGTTAAGGCAAGCAGCTTGTTTGTGTGAAGGAAATCCAGCCTCAAGACACGTGAAGCCAGGATGGAGTGCTGGGGTTGAGAAATTTGTGGAAGGCTTGGGGGACAGGGTGGGTGCCCTCTGGAGGGAACCACAAGCTCCCTCCACAGGGTCCCGATGTGATGTGTCCTTTGGATCCTGGCTATCCTACCCTGTTCAAGGTTACAGTCTATTGCTTTGAGTATTGAACTTGTATCCAGTGACCTTGCTCAACTCACACTAGTTTATCTGCAGATTCCTTTGGGTTTTATATGTACATGATCACATCATCTGCAAATAACGGATGCTTTATTTCAATATTTATTACAAGGGCTTGGACCTCCAGCACAGTATTGAATAGAATCGTGTTAGTGGACAAACTTATCTCATTCTTGATCTCAGGAGGAGAGCATTCAAGATATTACCATCAAGCACAATGTTCCCTGTGGTATGCTTCTGGTTTTGGTAGCTATGATTCATCAGATTAAAGAAATGTTTTTAAATTTCTGGCTCACTAGAATTTAAGATTTGGAATTTAAATGTCTACTTTAAAAAGAGTCACTAAGAAGCATTAAATCGAGTCAAGAATATTATTCTGCATTTAGTGAGCTGATCATCAAGTCTTTCTTTCTGTTGTCTAAAAAGCTGATTGCTTACATTGATTAATATTCAAACATTAAATGAATTTTATTTCTGGAACAAATACAAGAATTAATCCAACTTTGAGATGTGTGACCCTTCTTAGAGATCACTGGATTTAATTTGCCAACATATTTGTCATGGCGTTTGCATCTATTATCCTAAGAGATGTTGACTTACATTTTCTTCCATGTTCTTTGGCATTATGGATTCAGACAATGCTAGCCTCATAAAAGACTTGGGAAATGATCCCTTTAGTTTCCTTAAATGTTTGGAAATTTCACTTGTGAAGCCCTCCTGGGCCAGGAGGTTTTCTTTATGGGAAGATCCAGTTTCTTTCTTTCTTCTTTTTTTTTTTTTTTTAAAGATTTTATTTATTTGTTTGAGAGAGAGAGACAGACAGTGAGAGAGAGCATGAGAAGGTCAGAGGGAGAAGCAGACTCACCATGGAGCTGGGAGCCCGATGCGGGACTCGATCCTGGGACTCCGGGATCATGACCTGAGCTGAAGGCAGTCGTTTAACCAACTGAGCCACCCAGGTGCCCCCCAGTTTCTTTTCTTTCTTTCTTTCTTTCTTTTTTTTTAAATATTTTATTTATTTAATTGACAGACAGAGATCACAAGTAGGCAAAGAGGCAGGCAGAGAGAGAGGAGGAAGCAGGTTTCCTGCCGAGCAGAGAGCCTGATGTGGGGCTCGATCCCAGGATCCTGGGATCATGACCTGAGCCGAAGGCAGGGGCTTTATTTAACCCATCGAGCCACCCAGATGCTCCAAGATCCAGTTTCTTGATGAAGTATAGAATCATGTATGTTCTTACTCTTTTTGTGTAAGTTCTGCTAACTTTGGTAAATATCAGAGATGCTGAAGTCAAGTTTACATGGGCTTCATTCCTCCATGCATGGGTGGAAGGACCCCTAGATGTGGGTGAGGACCCAGCTCAGTATTCTGATGGTGCTTGGCAGGAAGTTATGATGGGTGGGTTTTAAAAACTCCCCTGTTTGTCAGCGGTGGCATGAGCTCTATCATTCTGACCACATCCAGAAAACTAGATATTCTTTTGGATGCCATCAGGTTGGGTCTCTGTTAGGATGACTCTAGCAAGTCCAGCTCCAGTGGAGATGGAGGTAAAAAGCTGCATGGCATGGAACAGAGGAATTGTGTGACCAGCGTGGAGTCTGAATTTTCTGAATGTAGACAGGGCAAAAGAAATCAAGGATGTAGCAAGGATGAAGAAGTCAGCCCTTTGGGAATTTGTGGTTAATGAGAGGAGACTGGCTCACTAGTGAGTCTGGGCAGTTTCCAGGGAGGGGCAGAGTAAGTGGGACTGGGACTGGAGATTAAGGATGTGTGCGAAGAGCTATGGGCATGGTGGGCTGGAGAGTCTGAACTGGGTAAGGAGGGGAGTGAGGCCAGGAGGAGGTTGAGAGATCATGGGAGTGTGATAGGACCAACGGACTGGAGGTCTTTGGGGGTTCACAGAGCTGGGATACTGGAGTGTAGGCTGGAAAGATGGCACATGTTGGCTGGAGCATGTAAGCCTTGAACAGAGGTTATGGGGGGGGGCTGTTTCTGAAAGTGTCCGAGTCCACGGCACAGTCATAGCAAGGAGGCGCTGAGAGAGATGGGCTGTACGGAGGATGTGAGAAATTTTAGAAGGATCAGTTATGACATTGCTCTCCATCTTGGTGGTCATCATCTAGAAGGTTAAAAAAAAAATCGATGCCTGGTCCTTTATATAGGCTAAATGAAGCAGAATTCCTGTGGGTTAGATTTTAACATAGGCATATATATCTTAAAGCTCCCTAGGTGAGTCTCCAGTGCAGCAAGGACTGAGATTAAATTCAGGTGCGTAGCTTTTCCATTTTCTGACGGAAGGGAAAGTTAAGCACGTGGCTGGGGAAGTGGTAGTGAAACGGTTAAAGAAAAATACAGGTCCCTGGGATTACAGAGGAAGGCTGTTTTAGACAAACAGGTTGTTCAGTGGAGAGAATGGGGCACATTGTACAAAGTTTGGAGAAATCGTAAATGGGTATGTGGGTCCACGTCTCCGTATTCAAGTTTGGTCCTTTGTACAGAGGATTAATTTACCTTTGAATGGACTGTTGTCTTTCTTTGATATCTGTTCGCTGAGGAGAGTTAATTTGTTTCTAAAACAGCACAAGGCTTTTTTGGTTTCACCTAGGAGAGTGAATGGGTCTATTTTCTTTCAAGGTTGCGCATTTTTCTGCATTTCATCCTGGCAGAGATAAGAACTGGAGGGCCAGCTGAGTACAACAGGCTATTTTTGTAATTCTGATGTGACTGGGCACCCTGAGTGGCCTCTGTTCTTGACCCTACACCCACCTTGAAGCAGGAACAGTTGTTCTGTTTCCCAGTAAGCACAGCCGATCAACAAAGGATGAATGAATAATGACAATTTTACTGAAAGTCCTGGGGAAACTGAAAAGCTCTATTGAATCCTGGGGAGACAGTTTCGGTCTATGACAAAACCCATAAAAATTCCTATTAGTCATATATGATTTTCTTCCAAAGGGGAAAGATTCCACATTTCCTTCATCTCTTTTCTCTGTTCTTAAGCAGAATAACCAAATCCCTTTCCAAGTCTCTGCCCCGTCCTTCCGTTTTCCCTCAGCCTGGCACACGAGCCTCGACCCTGGGAGCACCCGTGCCCCCTGTGGTCTCTGTGGCACCCTCTGCCTGCCAGCACCGGGGGTCCCAGGGGCATGCAGGCCCTTCCTGGACTGCCTGGGGTTTGTTGGTCTCACCTGACAGCTTTATGGTTCAAAAGGAACGGGAGGCAGAGATGGATTCCAGTTTGGTCCCTCTGCCCCTGACTTCTTCCTCTGTGTGTGTCGCTGACTGCCCCCCCCCCCCAGCGTCCTTGGGGGAGTTCCCTATCGTGTCATATCTTTATTTTTCAGGTGAAGACTCTGGGCCTTGCCTTAGACCAAAAATCCATACTAAGCCCCCCCCCCCCCCCCCCCCCCCGCACCGCTGCGTGTCACCGCCGTTTCGCCCCCAGGCAGATGCTCTTCTCCAGATTCCTTCTGAACTCAACGGAAGGACAGAAAAGTCACGCGTCCACAGCTACGGAGTGTTACAGTCCAGACCTTGAAAACACCTTCGTGGGGTGTTCATCGATTGAGCTGCTCATTTTCTTTCCCATTAGAGTCTTGTAGCTGCTGCGTATTTATTATATCTCTTCACCCTAATGGGGAAATTTTGCGACTGAATTGCCATTCATTCATTCAAAAATGTTTCTTGAGCACGTCCCATGGGCCAGGCAGTGTTCTAGGCTCTGGGGCTCTAGGGACCAACCAGAGTGAGAAGATTCCAGCTCTCCCAGCTCTTACGTTAGGGGGAGGGGGACGAACATACACGAACACGAATGTATCAGATGGGATAAATACTTTGACGAGAACTGGCCCAGAATGATGGACGGACACTGAGGGGACAGGGATGGGCTTTATAAGGAGGTGACATTTAACTCACCTTTTATTGCTTCTCAGAGTCTGAATTTTCCGGTCAGTGTTCTAAGTCGCTGGCACCACTCCCATTTCAGAGGCAAGTGTGACTCTAGACCAGGGATTAGCAAACTTCTGGAGAGGGCTACAGAGTGGATGTTTTTGGTTTTGCAGCCCATGCAGTCCCCTCTGGTGTTAACAGCACAGAAGCTGCCGCAGCAACATGTCTGGGAGTGGAGGGGGCTGGGATCCCAGGGAACTTGATTTAGGAAAAGCAGGTGGCCAGCTGTCACTGGCCCACCCACGGTAGGCGGCTGACCTCTGATCTGGACTGAACTGTGCCTTTGTTCACTGCACCAGTTAGAGAGGCCTTGGCCTTACTTTTCTTCGTTAGAAAAAAAATACCCAGGAAGATAGACTAATTCAGAAAGTTTATTCAGTATACAAGAAAAATTAGGAAAAAAAAAAGCGTCTCACCTTTGCCTTTAAATACACCCTAAGAATAACCACTCCTTTAAGATTTTTTTATATGTGTGTATATACATAATTTTATATGTACAGACCCCAAGTAGAGGTTTTCTTTCGTTTTCTGCTTCTTTTCCCCCCTCCCCTCTGCTCCGCATCCCTCCCCTGCGTCCCTCTCCCTCTTGTCCCCCCTTTTTCTCCAGCACAGGGGCATTGGGCTGAAATACTGTTCTGCAACTTGCTTCCTTCACCCTCCATCACATCACAGTGGGCCCCTCGGATTGGAGAGGCAACATTCCACAGTTGGTGGTGTCCTGCTGTTGCCAACCGACATGACGTGAGTGTCGAATTATTTTTGGTGAATGGTGCTGTGGCAGGTGGTGGGGGTGCATTCGACGTCTCCACCCCACACCCCAGCAGCTGGCTGGCCCGGACCCTTGGCATGAGAGCAAGGCTCAGGGCAAATACCAGCAGCCGCAGCCTATCCTCCGTGAGCAGGGACAAACAGCCAGCCTGGAGTTGGGAAGGGGGCTCTGTCTGGCACCCTGGGCAGCGCTGGCTTGCGAGGCTCTCTCCAAAACAAGCCCCTCTCACAACAGGATTGGTAAACTCCTCCCCACAATGCAGAGAAGAGGCCCACGGGGGCCCAAGCCCCTCCTCTCCACATGGATGGTGGGGCCGGCCCTTCATTTTTAAAAAATACCTTATTCATAGGAAGACCTCCTACATGGTCCAGATAAATCACCAATTCCTTCCCCCTTCTTATGTAGAAAAATCAAATAACAGAATAACCATATGATTGCAATATAAGAAAGAGAATAATACAGTAAACACTGACATATCCTTCCCTCAGATCCACGATAACATTTACCCATGTTTGCTTTGTCTATTTTTTTCTAAAAAAAAAAAAAAAGACACACACACTCACACACACACATACATAAATTTCAAAAATTTTTATTTTACTTTAAATTATGGTTCCAAAATAAACCATAGTCCTCATTTCTCCTGTCAAAGCTCTTTCTAATATTCCTTATGCATTATTCCTTAAGTAGCCCTAAGAGGGTGAATAAAATTTATTTTTCTTGATGAAGTCCCTATCTTTAAGTTCAGCTGCTCAGAAATGTCAAAGCTGGGGGACCTCGCTGGCTCAGCCAGTGGAGCATGGGGCCCCTGATCTGAGGTCTGTAGGTTTGAGCCCCACGTTGGGTGTAGAGATTCCATAAGAATGAGATCTTCGTTTATTTATTTTTTATTTTTTTAAAGATTTATCTGTTTGACGGAGAGAGAGATCACAGGTAGGCAGAGAGGCAGGCAGGGGAAGAGGAAGAAGCAGACTCCCCGCTGAGCAGAGAGCCCGATGCAAGGCTCTATTCCAGGACTCTGAGATCATGATCTGCACCAAAGGCAGAAGCTTAATCAACTGAGCCACCCGGGTGCTGAGAGAATAAAATCTTTAAAAAAAAAAAAAAAAGAAGAAATGAAAGAAAAGTCAATGCTGAGGCCTCCGTGATTCTCTCTGTTTTTCGCTGCACTGCCGATGGTCCGCTGGAGAGCATACGCATCAGTAGGGCGGGGTTTTTGCTGTTGGCCTTGGGATCTCCCTGCAGTCTGGAAGAGAGCCCAGCACAGAGCAAATACTCACTTGCAAAAGGTTTGTTGAATGGCTTGTTGTGGCTCCTGCTATCCCTTCAGAAGTCCAGGCAGCAGAGATGCAGACAAGATGCAAAAGAAGGGATAATCCCTAGATCAAGGGAATAAAACATTTCCAGAAAAGCCAGAGCCAGTGGCCTGAAATCCATAGTTCCAGCCACTTGAGTTGCATTGGCTAGAAGCCAGGGCTACCTGTTAGAGACACCAGCACAGAGAGTTTTCAGCTGGGCTCATGCCTGCCACATGCACAAATATTAGTGCTCTGTAGGTAAGGAAGGAGGGGGAAGGGATATGGAACATCAGTAACACTTCTGTGGGACCCGGGGCGTGTGCGTGCAGACTCGCCCGTGCAAGGCTCTGAGTGCAGAGACCAGGAGAGACTGTGAGACGGGAGGCAGAGGCAAGTGGTCGGGCTGCAGGGAGAGAAACCACAGCAACGGCTTCTCAGAAGGTTGTTCAGAATCAGCAGAGAAACAGCCTGGTGGGGATCTTGTGACTGCCTTCTCTCCGTGTGACTCACATGTCTTATTTGTGTCCAGCCTAACGTATCGGACGGATCCACAGAGTATCTAAAAACTAAAGACTGGCTGGGAGGTTCAGCAGTGGGCCTGTGCTGAGCTCCACGGCCAGTCAGCTCAGAGCTCTCAGGCTAATGAACTGTTTACATCAGACGGGCTTTTCCCTTGTGAACTTTGTGGCCTTTGCCTGCTCTTGCCTGGGGTTGACAAGACTGTCTTCCCAGGATGTCTGCACCTCATGCTTTGCCAAGACTAGCCACAGGGGTGTCCGTGTGATGTGTGGGACCAGGGCAAAAGGAAAATGTTGGGCTCCTTGCTTAAAAATTATTAAGAATTTCAAGATGGAGACTGTAGAGCTTTCAACCAAGTATGGGACACTCTGAACGTGGGATCCTCTGTGGTTGCATAGGTCACAAGCTCGTGAAGCTGGCTTGGTATATACCTAGATGTGAGGAAACCCTCAAGGCTTAGGCTAATCATCTCTGAGTTATTTTCTTTTTCTTTCTTTCTTTCTTTTTTTTTTTTAAGTAGGCTCCACACCCAACATGGTGTGGGGCTTGAACTCATGACCCTGAGATCAAGACCTGGGCTGAGATCAAGAGTCAGATGCTTGACTGACTGAGCCACCAAGGGGCCCCTTCTCTGAGTTATTTTTGGCAGTTAATTGAAGATTCCATCCCACAAGGCTGGACTGTTCATGTGTGGGAATAGATTTTCCCTGCTTTGCCTGGCAGTGAACTAAGACTAATGAGCACTTGTGATGATTCAGGAATTGTTACTTTACTTTGCTTTTTTTTTTTTTTTTTTTTTTTTTAATCAGCAACAATTAGGAGTGGCTGCTACAAAAGAATTCCTCCGGTTAAACATGCACGCTGGGAATATGATTTTATGCGTCTATGCATCTTCCTTTCTATGAATCTACTGAAATGTCAGCGGAAGAAAAAGAAAGTGTAGGAACCCATAAGGACAAAGGAGCATGAGAGAACAGAGTAGCTGAGAAAAACCAATAAGACAGCTAATTCCTGAGCCCCTGCAAAGGGTTGGGAGGAGCCAATAAGACATTAGTTAAGTCTTACTGTGGAGGTCCTTAAAGACTCAGAGTTGGAAATGCAAGATTAAAGCAGAGGTAGACGGGTGCTAAAAAACCAGGAGAGAATGGAAAGTCCAAATAAAGAGCAGGTGTATCCCAGATTCCTTACCTTGCCCCAGCAAAAGCCTGGGAGTAACTTTTACTTGGGAGAAGTTAAATTCCAGAGCTTTTGGATTTGGGGATGTCAGACACAGTTGAGGGTAGTTGTTAGGTGTCAGACGGAAAATAGCAACTAATGAAAACCTTTAAGACATTTCCCTAGTCTGCTTAACCCCATTTGACTCCCAGAATGTTGGTGGCCAGGCTCATAGCTGGTAAGCAGGGATGTAGAACAGTCCTCTCAGGGGAGGCCAGCAACTAGAAGGACAGGACTATCCCTAATTCATATTCCCAGAGGTCATTGTCTCTCTCAACTGCCCTTTGATGGAACCTATGAGCCAAGAAACCCTACCCAGGCATGCTGAGCTGTGATTCACTCTTAAATATGAGTGGACAGCCAGGGCTTTTGGGGGAAAGACACTAGATTGAAAGACAAGATCGAAGTCAACAACCAGAAAAGGAACTCAGAGGAAAGAGAGTGTAGAGAGCAGACGTCAACTTCAAAACACTGTAATGAATATCATATGAGGGCTGAGATAGGATGTGTGAAAGAGCCATTCCCATCACTTTCTATTTCCATTCCTTGTTTTATTTTTTAAAAGATTTTATTTATTTATTTGACACACAGAGAGATAGAGATCACAAGTAGTCAGAGAGGCAGGCAGAGAGAGAGGGGGAAGCAGGCTCCCTGCTGAGCAGAGAGCCTGATGCGGAGCTCAATCCCAGGACCCCGAGATCATGACCTGAGCCGAAAGCAGAGGCTTAACCCACTGAGCCACCCAGGCATTTTACTTGGGAGAAGTTAAAGCCACCCCTCCATTCCTTGTTTTAATTATCATTATTTTTTGTAGCAGTATTGTCTCTTGATATTATATAGTTTATCCATTAGTTGTTTACTCTGTCATTCCCAATTGAATGGAAGTCCTATGAGAGCAGGGACCCTGTCTTGTTCAATTTTCTATTACCAGTACTCAAAAATGACACAAAACAAGTGCCTCATAAATATTGCTCATTGAATGGGTTAAAATTGCTTCTGTAAACAGGAACAGGGTACTATAAAAGGAAGAGCAGGAAAGATACTGAAATAGTAATAGTGTGATAAGAAAATTTAAAAATTCAGTAAACTTGCAAAATACCACTGGGAAATATTCTCACATAAATGTAGGATAAAATAATGGAAAGTAATACAGAAACGGAAGAAAATGTGATCAAAGAGTTTTAAAATCTGATGACTAGAAATTCCAGAAAGAAAGAACAAAACAAATTGAGGGTTGCTGGGGGGAGGGGGTTTGGGAGAAGGGGGTGGGGTTATGGACATTGGGGAGGGTATGTGCCTTGGTGAGTGCTATGAAGTGTGTAAACCTGGCGATTCACAGACCTGTACCCCTGGGGATAAAAATATATGTTTATAAAAAATAAAAAATTATTAAAAAAAAATAAAAAAAAAGTTAAAAAAAAAAGAAAGAACAGAAAAATTGGAGGGGAAAAGATCATCACAGAAATGAGAAAGAAAAATTTCTAGGACTGAAAACTATGAGTTTCCAGAATTTAGAAGTTCACCGAGTGTTTGGGAAAACAAATGAGGACAGAAGTGTCTCAAGACACATAATCACAACATTTTAGATTGTGGGGATAATAAGAAGATCCTATAAACTTTCCAGAGAGTAAAAAATGAGCTGACAAACAAAAGGCCAGTATCAAATGACACTGGACTTCTCAGCAGCAGCCCCGGAAACCAGAAGACAGTGGGGTACAATGTTCAAAAGACAGAGAAGTTGATCATGAACATCGAATTCCACTCAGACAAACTACTGAACGAATGTGATGGTCAAATAGAGAAAAGCTCAGATCTGCAGGTCACTAAAATATACCTCACAGGTGCCCTGTCTCAGGAAGCTTCCCAGGGAGTAGCAAAACGAGGAAATAAATGAAGAAAAGAGGAAGATCTAAGATCCAGAAAACAGAGACTCCAGAGAGGAGAGAGGGTAAGGGAGTGTCCATCCTGATGTGGCCTAGGATGACAGCTGTGTGTCAGACCAAGAGGGCAACCAGCTGAGAGAGAAGCAGGAATATGGAGGGCCCCTGAAGACATGTCTCTGAGAAATACATTGAATTAATGGATTGTTTGGTGTATTTACTTGGTGTTGGAGATGGGTTTTTAGTTCTCTTTGGAAATGGTTTGGAGATAGTTTGAGTATGTGTCAATTATAAGTACATAAAAAACTAAGCACAGCTGGAAAACTGAGGTAATTATTAATTGAGGAAAAACAAAAAGCCATTTGAGAAAGTGTATGTATTCATAACATACCAAATGTCTCAGTTATGAATGACTTTTTTAATAGCCAATAATGCATGCATTAAGTTTCCATGTAACGAAACTTCTTGACACAACTTTGTTAAGAGAATAACCTAGAAGGGGTGTAGAGATGTGGGCGTGGTGTGTGAGTTAAAAGAACTAAGTCCTTGTTTTCTATCTTATGAAGTGAAAAATTACAATGTTGCAATGAAAAAATAAACTGTAAGCATGTGACCTAGAAATAAGACCTTAAACATGATAAGAAACAAGTGAAGGGGTTGAGTGTGATTGCTTTGGGGTGTGGAGACTGGGCGTCGGGGGGAGTGGAGCAGGGTGGCTTTTCCTTGTTATGAGCCTCGTGGTAACTGCATAATGAAGTCCTTTGATAAGAAAAAGTAATTAAATAAAAAGCAGTACCCTAAAGAGGTGGCAGTCTCCCATTTGGCCTCATCTATGACTGGCCTCATGGCTGCTCTTCACAGTGGGGGCTTGGAGATAGCTACATCACTGGGCCAGTCATGAGGGATGTGGTGTCTTCTTTGAAGCCATCACGAGCTTGTCATATTCTTTTTTTAAAAAAGATTTATTTATTTATTTGAAAGAGAGTGTTTGGGGGGGTTGGAGGGCAGAAGGAGAGGGAGAGAAAGTCTCAAGCAATGATGAGCTGAGTGCAGAGCCTGATGTGGGGTTCAACTTGGGGCTGGATTGCACAACCCTGAGATCATGACCTGAGTCAAAATCAAGAGTCGGCTGCTTAACCTACTGTGCCACTCAGGTGTTGATGTTCTTTTACTCTGTGGGTTCAGTGGTCTGGGAACCAAGGGATGGAAAGGGGCATGGAGTCTCTCATTATACATTAAGGATAAACAAACATGCAAACAATGCACAAACATTTGGTTATTTCTCTTGGCTGAAAAAAACCTTCTTTTGAACCCACTGTCCCCTCCAACTATTGTCTTATTTTTCTGCATCCCTTTGTAGCCATACTTCTCCAAGTAGTTGTCCACTGCCTTTAATTCTTCTCTCATGTTTCCTTGGACCCATTCCAATAAGCCTTCACTCCAACTACAATACCAAAAACAGTTCTTTACAAGATCTTCCATGGCCTTTGTGTTACTAATCCAATGGTGAGTTCAGCTTTTATCTTACTTAATGTATTGGCAATGTTTGACACAGTTGACAATACTGGATTCCCCCAGACATTCTTTGCATGGCACTCATGTGGCTCACTGTCCAGTTTTCTTTCTACCATTGGCTGTTCCTTCTCTGTCTCTTTCCTGGGTTCTTCTTTATCTTCCCAGACTCATCACATAGATTGTCTGGGCGTGGTTCTCAGATGACTTTTCTTCCTAGTACTTCCTACTGCTCCTCTCCTAACCTATACTCACTCCTTAGGCACATCCATGTGGTCTAATATTGCTTTCAATATGATCTATAAGCTGAAGACTCCCAGTCAGCCAAGAATGGCTATTGTCTGTCCTTTCCAAACGTATCCAGCACCTGACCACTTCTTATAACCTCTCTTGCTACTCTTCCAGTCCAAGCCACTGAGATTTCCCACCTAGATTATTTCAGTAGTCTCCCTGCTTCTGCCTTTGCCCCTTTGAAGTCTATTTTGAAAAATTCAACAGCAGGAGCTAAAACTCAAGTCATACTATGCCCTTTCTTTGCTCACATCTCTTCAATGCCTTCCTCTATGACTCTCCTTTCAAGGATGCCATCTTTCTTTACATTTTTAATGGCATTTCTTTATAAAATATTGAACTTATATGCTTAAACTCATAAGGCATCATGGCAAATCTTGGTGGCGTACATCTTTACTCATTAGAAAATTACAGTGTAAGGAACGTCTGGGTGGCTCAGTTGGTTGAATGCCCGACTCACTCTCGATTTCAGCTCAGGTCGTGATCTCAGGGTCCTGAGATGGAGTTCTGCCCTGGGCTCTGGGCTGAGCATGGAGCCTGCTTGAGCGTCTTTCTCTCCCTCTGCCCCTCCCCCCACTTTCTCTCTCAAAAAGAAAAAAAGAAAGAGAAGGAAAGAGAGAAAGAAAGAAGAGAAGGGAGACGAAAACAGAAAAGAAAAGAAAATATTGTAAAATCCATTGCTTTTGGGGGGGGCACGTTTTTTTCTCATTATGTTGATATTGCTACACATGCTTCCTTTTAAAATATTCCCCTGCCCCACCATCTGTTACTGTATTAGTCAGAATAGCCTCAGCCATGCTGTAGTAACATATAGATGCCAAATGTCTATCTTAACACAACACAGTTATTTTCCTCACTCATATTAAGTATCCAAAGCCTGTCCTCAAGAAGTGTTCGAGAGTCGCGTAGAGGTTTTCTATGCCTGGAAGTGACAGACACCTCTTTTCCTCACATGTTATCAGCCAGCACCAATCTTCCATGTGCCCAGGGAGGAGGACAAAATGGCATTTGGGGGACAGAAAGCATGGTCAAAAAAGTCCCAAAGTCAGCTCTTGTCTCCTGCTTCTGGTTTAGGACGTGTGTGTGTGTGTGTGTGTGTGTGTGTGTGTGTGTGTGTCCCCCCATCCTTGACCTCAGGCAACTCGACTGTGGAATTCCGCAGCTCTTCCAGTTCTTTGAAACTTCACAACAGTCTTGAGACCCAATTATCTTCATTTCAGAGAGACTGAGACATGAAGGCTAGAGAGGTTACGTGTCTTATCCAAGGTCACACCGCAAGCCCGTGGCTGAACCAGAATGACGGTGCCAGGGTCCTAACTCCTGGCTTGGTTTCAGCGCTTACCCTGCATTCCTGGGAATAGAACCTCCCAGACCGCCAGGCTCCTCTTCCCGCCCAGCCCTGCAGCTCTTTGCTGCCCTCTCCCGACTTCCTCAGATACTACAGGTGAGGACGTCCCGCAATCCGCCCCCACCCCCCACCGAGGGCGCGGGCAGCTTCTGAGGTTACAGCCCTTGCCTGCCCTTTCTTCTTGACATTTCACACCCCATCCCCTCGGATTCCCAGGTGCTAGAATATAGTAGGTGAATATTCTTACTGATTAATGTTTAAGAGCAGCACTCTGACGAAGGTGTTAAGTACCCTACCACGTAGACCCAGTTCCGTGTGGATGACAGCACATGCGTAATCCTAAAGCCTCCCCCGCTAACTACACCACAGGAAGTGCTCTTAACTCTCTTCCAAAAAGAAAACCGAAGTGCAGAGAGAATGCTCCTGCTTTGATCCTCCCCCTGACCGGTGCTGAGCATACATTTATCCGCTTTGTTTCTTTCCCTTGGGCATTGGAGTTACACTGAATCTTGGAGGCCGAGAGAAGATTTCCTCTGCTGATTTGCTGCCTCTCTGTAGCCACAATGTAAATCATCCTCACAAACGCTCGCACTGGGATCTGCCACAACACACATTTTCTGAGCACTTTTCATCTGTTCTTTCATTCCACAATTATTAAACGCGCCCTGTGCCTTAGGCAGGAATCTATGAGCAACACAGAAAAGTCCCGGCCCTCACCGAATGTCTGAGCACATTCCAGAGGGTCTAGGCATATGCTGTCTTCCTAGTGGCTTCTCTGGATTGGCAAAGCCTGTGAATTTATGTTAGTAATCCCTTGTTCATGGTGTGCAGGGTGGAGGTTACTAGAAGGGAGGAAAACTTCATTTCATTGGTGATAATCATCTTTCTTCTGTTTTGAATCCTTTCCTCCTGTTGGCCGGAGAGTCATTTCCTGTTCCCTTTTGTTTCTCTCTTCCTGTTGATTCTCGAAAGACCTCTGTACCTGGATCCTCTGGCCTCTTTGTAGTGCGTCCTGAAACCAGGTGCATCCTAACGGACCTAAGACATGTACTAAGTCATGTATTAAGTTCCTTTTCCCTCTCCCCCACCAGTCCTCTCTACAGCAAGGTTCTATAATTATGTATCATAGGAATAGAGTTTTCTAAAATGAGTTAACTTCAAATGCTTATCTCAATACTGTTAAGTTCTACTCTATTATTCTGTTAAGTTTGAATTGAATATTCAACACAGATTCAGTTACTCTTTGGATCTGACTGCCTCTTGTAGGTCTGGGGCTTCAGTAATATGTAACAGATGGAGACAAAATTCAGCCTGGCTGAGGGGGCGTTCATTACCACAGATGACCTGGTCTAGCCCCTTTGGGCATCTGGATTTTGACCACAGTTGAGGTTTATGCAATCCAATTCTCTAGCTTTAAGAGTATCTGCTGACAGCCAGATCAAGACGGAGGGCATGCTTCGAGAATCCTCTGTGCTCCACAGACATAGCAGTGCTGCTAAAACAAAAAGAGAAAACAGAAGAAGGCATAGTGAGGCTTAAATACAACACCAGCAATTTTGAGGTTCCAAGCTGGCACAGAAAAGCACAAACAGCAATCAGGGCTGAAGGGGTGGGTGGACTGGCACAGTTTTGGACGAAGAGACAGTCAGTGGTGGTACATGAGTCAGAAGTATTTCCTGTGAGGGGCACCAGGGTGGCTCAGTCAGGTAAGCACCGGACTCTCGATTTCAGCTGAGGTCATGATCTCAGGGTTGTGAGATTGAGCCCCACATCGGGCTCAGTGCTGAGCACGGATCCTGCTTGAGGTTTGTTCTCTCCTTCAGCCTTCCTCCTCCCTGACTCTCATTCTCTTTCTAAAAAATAGTGTTGCCTATGAGACCGGGAAGCAGAGGCAGACTCTCTGACTGACGACCTGGGCTATTGTGATCTCCATTCCTTATCCCCCGCCCTCAGGGGAGGAGGCTAGAAATAAACCTGCTGCCAAATGCTGAAGGGGCCATGGGTTCTCTCCAGCTCCAGGCTGGGAGAGAAAGCTGAAACAGCCTTCCCCTTGACCCGGCCTGGGTTGGCCATAGCCCATTGTCTCTGCAGGACAATCCCTGTTGCTGTCCTTGCTAGACCTGCATTTTGACTGGGGACCCCCGAAAGCTACTCAACAGAGTTATTAAATTTGGAAGTAAAGGAGAAGGGAGAAGGGGAGAGGAACAGGAGGAGAGAGAGAGAGAGAAGGGAAACAAACACACTACCTCATATCCCAGTTAGATTGTAAATCAAGTAAAAAGCTGATGGATAAAAGCTAATACTGAGGGGCACCTGGGAGGCTCAGTCAGTTTAGTGTCTGCTTTCGGTTCAGGTCATGATCTCAGGGATCATGAGCCATCAAACACGATCCCATCAAACATGGGATCGAGCCCCATGTTTGGCTCCCCTCTGAGTGGGAGGTTTGCTTCTCCCTCTCGTTTTGCTCCTTCTCCCACTGGTGCTCTCTCTCTCTCTCAAATAAGTAGATAAAAAATAAAAGCGGTCAACAAACCAGCAATCAGAATGTGGATTTGCTTCAGAAGAAATAAATGAAATCAAAACTCCCATTAAATAATAAAAAATTATGGGGAAATAGGCTGAAAATAAGAATGGTGATGTATGAAAAAAGACCACTTAGACTATTTGAACATTTAAGAAAAATAGTCACTGAAAAAAAAAAACCAAAAAAAAGACATGGGGCTTTGGGGCACCGCAGATGGGAATACAGTTGGGGCAACTCTTTAGAGAGCAGTTTGGTATCATTTGGTGATGTGAGAGATGCCATTAGGTGTACATCCTAGAGAAGCAGTTCTTGAACTTCAGATTGTCTCAGAATCACCTGGAGGGCTCATTAGAGCACACGTCCCTGGGAACCCCTCGCAGAGTCTCTAATGAAATTGGTCTGGGGCTGAGGATTTGCATTCTGATGTGCTCGTGGCAATGCTCCGGCTGCTGGTGGGATCACACTTTGAGAACCACTGACTCCTCTAGAAGCCTTTGGCAGAGGTGCACAAAATGCTATGTATAAAAATGTTCATTGATAGGAGTAGTGAAACGTAGAAGCGATTTAAATGCTCACGAGCAAGAGAATGAATAAGGAAACTGTGTTTTCTTTTTTAATACAAGAGAATATACATAGAAACGAAAATGCATGAACTCGAGATGCAATTATAATGAAAAATATTTTTTAAAAAGATTTTATCTATTCATTTGGGAGAGAGAGCACGAGCCAGGGGAGGGGGCTGACGGAGAAGAAGGCACCCCCGCTGAGCAGGGAGTCAGATGCCGGGCTCTGGAGATCTGGAGGACCTGGAAATCTTGACCTGAGCTGAAGGCAGACCCTTAACCATCTGAGCCACCTTGGCGCCCTAGCAAAAATTATTAAAAACCCTATTCTGTGAAAAAATCAATTATGAAGTGTTATATGGAGCTGGATATTATCTGTATACATTTTAAAGGCATGTAAAACAGAACAATTTTAATAACAAGTGATATAAATCATGCATGAGGGGGATAATTCTCAATTTATGATATTCGTTAATTGTGAGGAGGGGGACAGACATGGAACAACTGTACCTGCCTTGTTTTTACCTATCTATCTATTATGTATCTATCAATTTTTTTTTAGATTTTATTTATTAATTTTTAGAGACAGCACATGCACAGGGGAGAGAGGTGAGAGGACAGAGGGGAGGGGAGAGAAAACCTGAAGCAGACTCTGTCCTGAGTGCAGAGCCTGATGCCGGGCTCGATCGCACGAGCACGAGATCATGACCTGAGCTGAAACCAAGAATCGGACACTTAACTGACTGAGCTACTGAGGTGACCCTCATTGATTGTATTAAAAAAAAAAAATCTTAAGCAAATATTGCTGTCCTGGTTCAGGCTGCTGTAACAGAACACCGTTGACTAAGTGGCTTATAAACAGCAAATTTATTTCTCATGGTTCTGGAGGCTAGAATTCTGAGGTCAGGGAGCCAGCCTGGATGGGTTCTGGTGAGAACCCTTTTTTGGGTTACAGACGGCCAAATTTCTGTATTCTCAAATGGTGGGAAAAGGGCAAGATAACTCCCTGGCATGTCCTTCATAAGGGCACGAATCCCATTCACAGGGGCTCCATCCCTATGAACAAATTCATTCCCAGAGGCCTTTCCTCCTAATACCGTCACAATTGGGCATTAGGCTTTAACGTAGGAATCTGGAGAGATGCAAACCTTCAGTCCATAACAATTGTCAAAATTTAATATTGGCTAAAGCAGGGTAGCCAGTAGAAAGTGATTATGTTTCTTCTTGTGTAGATATCGGAATTATTCCGTGATAAAAACGCATTAAGAAGAACACTTGCTGGGGCGCCTGGGTGACTCAGTGGGTTAAAGCCTCTGCCTTCGGCTCAGGTCATGATCCCAGGGTCCTGGGATCGAGCCCCGCATCGGGCTCTCTGCTCAGCGGGGAGCCTGCTTCCTCCTCCCTCTCTCTCTGCCTGCCTCTTTGCCTACTTGTGATCTCTGTCTGTCAAATAAAATAAATAAAATCTTAAAAAAAAAAAAAGAAGAACACTTGCCAAAATACCAGCCCAGACTTTGCTTCTGAATGTTTTTAAGGCTGAAAATCATCATTTAGAGAAGATTGGGCCTCTCTGCTGGAATAACAACGCATACATACAATCTTGTTATCTTCATCACGATGATGTGTAAGAGGACAAGCACTGATTTCGGATCCTTCTCAGAGAAATCGGCGAAACCCCTCAGCTCTTCCTCCAGTCTGGCTTCCTCCGTCAGAGCGTTGCTTCTGCCCATCCTCCTCTGCGTCCTGGTTTCTGGGCTGGGATATTTGATTCTTTTGGCAAGAGCAAAATAAAAGGAATCTGATCATCCAAAAAGCCTCTTTGATTGCCTTCACTCAGAGAGAAGCATTCTGCCTTTAATTGCTCAGTTTTGGACTTCTAGGCTATAAAACTGGGACGACAGAGTGACAGACTCGGGAAAACCCGCAAGGCTGGGTTGGTTTACACTATAAAGGCAGAGTACTGCTGGCAGAAGACAGAATGTTCCAGAGGGAGAGAGGGGAGGAGGAGAAAGACAGCAACCAGGGGGGGGCTGGGGTATGACAGCGGACCTTTGCCGTTTGCCGGTTTCCTTGGCTTTCCAGGTGGTTCTTTCCCCTGGAACTTCCAACTGCATGGTGGTCTTCCCAGCAGCGTTGGACCAGCCTCAGATATCAGCGCTGAAGTGGTGGTGGGGGAGGGGTTTGCTTTGCGTTTTTGGGGAGGAAGAGTCTCTGTCAGATTGGGTCAAATTGGGTCAGAGCTGAAAATTACCCATTGCGGAAGGACACAGGTATGTCACTGTTCAGTGTCCTCCTTGCCTTGAGGGGCCCAAAGTTCTATAGTGCGACTGCCTCATGGCCAGTGGGGTGAGGGGGCGCTTCACTCCCGTTACCTCGAGTGTCTCTCACCTCATCCTTGTCAGGTGGCGTTATCTTCCGGCTTACTCGGTGAGAGAATGGGCTCAGAGACCCGCCCTGTCAAGGTAACACATCCATCACGGGGCTCCTGTGGATTCAAATCCAGTCTGTGCTGTTTTACACCAAGTTAACCACATGGCACTAGGTTCTGGGGGAGGCAGCTGTCATCCAGGAGCTTTGTCATTTACCTGGGGACACAGGCTATCAGTCCCTAAAGCATTTAGATGGACTCGGTTATAGGACATGAAGAGAAACAATCCTGTGTGTTTAAGAATGTTGAAGACCCATTGTCCACAGGGGACTGTTAGCTTTGGCTCAGCTGCCTCCTTCGATCAGAATAGGATCACATCCCTGAGGTTCTTTTTGCTTTATAGTGAAATCATGTCACATTTCCTTTTTGGAGAGAAAAGATTACTCAGCCTGCAGATAATCACCGAAATGGTCTGGAGGAAGTTCTTTGGAAGGAAGGCAATTTGCTACGTTCTGGAAAGAAACGCATCTTAGTCACAGCCCTTGTTGGACCAGGAGCTCGTTCAGGATTGAGGCTGGGGATGCCAGGTCTGTGTGGCACAGAGCCTGGCCTAGAGCGGCGATGAGGTAACATCCGTTGTTGTCCTTGTAGATTTCCCCCATGGAGGGGTAAAGGGCAGGCAGGGAGGGGGGGGATATCTGGCCCATTCTAGTGAAGGAAGGCTTCCTTGCACCTTCCATAAATGTGGAAGACTCAAGATTTCATTTCACTCTATACTGGAGTATAGTCAGAGACCTTGACAGAGTGCAGCTGGCATGGAATTCTCCTCGGCTGTCCCCTCGTCCTGCAGGGATGTTTGTCCAGCTAATTTGCACACTTGGGACTCCTGTGGAGCTTCTGCACATCCTCTGGGGCAGACTTTTCCATGATTTATTATCTTCTTTCCTTTGTTGTCTGAGTGCTTTGAACCTCCGTGGGGACCTGATCCCACGGGAGACCCCTGGGGTGTAAGAGCCACGTACGTGGGATACGAGTCATCTTATAGTCAGTGACAACCCTTGTTTCTTCCTTTTGTACTTCAGCTGATGGTGGATCTCTGCCCTGCTCCTTAAGTTCAGAGAAGCTTTGATCCTTGAATCTGGGGTCTGTGTCCCACGATGAGATCCTGACCTGCATTTGCCACCAACCCCAAGGTTCTGAGTACATTGGGCCTTTGTGTTCTCCCAGAGAAGAGATGGGGAAGTAGTAGGGACCAGGTGAGTGGCTCTTTGGAGCCACCTGGGGAGAGCTTCTGGTTTACACCAAAGTTGGAAACTCCAAGCTCACACCCGGAGAGCACGCAGAAGGGGGCACATGGAAGAACGTCAACCCCAAAGAGGTACCGAGTCTAGAGGTTTTTTTTATTTTGTTTTGAGAGAAAGCACGAGGTGGAGAGAGAGAGGCAGAGAGAGAGGGAGTGAGAGAATCTTAAGCAAACTCTACACTCAGCAGGGGGCCCGACGCAGGGTTTGATCTCACGACCCTGAGATCTCATGACCTGAACTGAAATCAAGAGTCTGATGCTCAAGGGACGGAGCTACTGGGGTGCCCCAGAGTAAGGATTCTTGACTTGAGTATAACCCAATCCTTTCTTCAGAGCAGCTCCAACTTATCATCTCGTTTCTTGGTTCGAAAGTTCTTTTTGCTGAGTTGTTGAGGTTTTAAATACCAACCCATTTTCCAACTGAAGAAATGGAGGCACACAGAATTCCACTGGTTTGCTTAAGGTTACATAGACTAGGGGTGCCAAGGACTTTGGGGGGTTTTTAGCTCCCTTTCATGTCTGCTCGTCCCTTCCAGTCACCTCAAATTAACCTACAGTCTAAGCAGAATCAGTTTTCTTGTTAATCCGCTGCGGCTTCAAGGCCATCCCTGGGGTCCCCCCAACACTGTCATCCCTAGGCTCTCCTTTTGCTAAGTTGGCAGTAATCCCATAGTCTGTGAGCAATGGAAGCAAGATAATAAGAAGGTCTTCCGGGAATGAACCCTTAACGTTTTCAAAGAGCCCTGCACATCCCTTTATTTCACTGATGCTCACAGTATCCTGGGAGCCTTGAAGAGCAGGTATTACTCCCATTTAAAGATTAGGAGCTAGAAGCTCAGAAAGCTCGATGTCCCTTTTGGCTCCCTCGGCTCTCCAGCTCACCCCGGCACTGGGTCTCTGTTGCACATCTGGCTGCAGAGATGTTCCATGTGTTTTCATGTGTCTGCATCTCCCTTGTACTCCCATTACGGGGAGACTGTATGCGAGTAGCTGGGAGGAGCAGGTCATGCCTACTCAGTACAGAAACTACCAGAATAATGCGAGAAGCTCTCAGTTAACTGGTCAGATTTGGTGGTAGGAATTCTAAGTAAGCCCCGGGGAGGTGGCATGGGGGAAAGATGGTGGGCTGTGGGGTCAGGCTGGCCTGTATTCTCCTCCAGACTCTGTCACTTGCTAGCTGGTTGAAGCAAGGCTCTTGGGAGCCTCCCATGCGAGGTCTCTTTCTTCCCCTTCGCAGCTACCTGGCCACAGAGGTCTTTCGAGGGCTTAGTGGAGCGGAGTTTGAAAGGAGCTGAGATAGTACAGTTTTTCAGGAAGTTTGAAAGCAAGGTCAGTAGCTAAGAAAAGGAAATGATATGTAAAATCAATTCCACTTGTTCCACCCACGGGCCAGTGGGAGCGGGCTAGCCTAGATCCACAGGCACCTGGTGTCTTAGAGCGGATGGGTAGGAGGGTTGCAGAGACATCCACACCCACACAGGAGGGCGCTTCCTTCTGGAAGTGCTGCTGAGCTTCCTTGCTTTCTTGTTGCCTTGAGACCAGTAGCTGAAGGTGGAAAGGAAGTAGCACTTTAGCTCAGCAGGACGCTCAAACATGTACCCAGTCCTTTAGTCCATCACAGCTGATTGCATGCAGATCACAAGCTAGTGACTCCTTTTGACACTGGCAACACAGTTGTGGACAAGGGCACTGTCTTCAAGGAGCTGTGTGTGTGTGTGTGTTTGTGTTTGTGTGTGTTGTTATAGCCAAACAAATAAATGTCTAACTGATGACATTGAGGCTGTGAGAAAAATGTCAAGGCAAGAAGGGGGTCAGAGGGTGATGGAGTTGCATTTTCAGGCAGACGGTCAGAACGGGCCTCTACTCAAATGTCCTTATGCAGAGAATTGCAGGAAGTGCAGGAGGAAGTCACATGGGCAGAAAACAAAGACAAGAAGAGCAAAGGCCCTGAACGCCACGTCCTACTGTTTCCTTCCATTTTTAGACCAGCCCTGCAAATCTGTGTGTCGTGTCCCCTGCATGGAGTTGAGAAAACTGAGGTTCAGTGAGAGTAAGTGACTTTCCTGACCTAGAGCTGGTCCCTGATGGTGCCAGAGCCGAGCTCTGCTGCCCTAACTTCAGAGGCCGTGCTGGGAACCCGGGTTGTCCACACCTGGAAGGTGTGAGATGGGCCATGGTTGTCCCATTGCTGCAGGAGCAGAGAAGGGGGCATGCAGTGAGTGGGAGCAGGGAGCCTAGCTTCCTGGAGCCCACCCACCACTGCCTGCTTGCCCTGGGGTAGTGGCTGTTTTCTGAAATTTTTGCCTGCATGCTAGTGAGTTCTCTGGGCAGCCCTTCTCACCGCTGGGGACGAGCGTTCCACACTTGATCTTAGCCAAAAGGCCGAGAAGCGATTGGGACGAGCGTTCCAGAGGCCAGGCGGAGAGAGGAGGGGACAGGGAGCTGGTCACGCAGTTGCACATGCAAACAGCTGCGGGAATGCAGTTTGGATTCTCCTGCCTGAGCCCCTAACTGTTTTTCCATATTTGTCAGGGAAAACCTCACCTAGCGCCTGTGCGGCCTCTCTCTGCACTCAGTCACATTCATGACTGTCCCCTGTGACTGTCCCTTCCCTGCTGGCCCCTTGCTCCCTACGTGCCCTTGGCTGATGTCCTCTCAACCCGGAGAGGAGGCCTGTGGGTTAATAGCCCCAGAGCCTGCAGGACACCTGTCCAGAAGAGCTCGCCTCACAGGCAGGCAGCTCCCGGGATGCAGTGAGAGGCCGTGGCAGAGCGAGGTGGCCTGGGCAGGGGGAGGGGAGGCCAGCTCTTGCGTCAGGCCTGTGGACATTTATGTCCCATCTCTGTCACGTCCTAGTTCTTTGATCTGACACGAGTCACTTGCTGTCTCTGAGCTTGTTTTTTCAACTGCATGAAACCCAGGACAGTCCTGCGTCTACAAAGCCTAGGTCATCGGGCTGCTGCCTGGTTGTCGGGTGAGAGGAGATGATCTAAGCCCCGCAGAATGCGGCCCATGCGAGGAGCTCGGTAAACATCCTCTTCTCCCTCCTCGGAGGGAGGCTCCTCTCCTGCCAACGCGTAGGACGTGAATGCTCTGAGCAGAGGCTCAGCTCCTCCTGAAACTCACCCAGAAAGCTTTCCTCATTGAACGCATCCCTGGTGAATGCCATGAGAAAGGCATTCAGTTGGGTTGGCCGTTGCCTCGGTCTAGGTGTCTTTTTGCTTTTTTGTTTTTTTAATCTCAATTTTGTTAGGAGGTGGTGGACCTGGGGTACGAAGGCACTGAGGAGTCTGACATCTGAATGGGGCTCTGCTGTCTTGCCCTCCTGCCTCCGTGGGGACCCCGTAGTATCCTCTCACGGGTTCATCTTTCACAAGTCTCCTCCCTGGCCCATCCCAGCTTCTTCTGCGGAACCCGGATTGTTAGGATTATTATTATTATTCTTGTTATTTTTTAACATTTTATTTATTTATTTTTTTGAGAGAGTGCACACATGACAGAGTGCGTGAGCAGGGGGAGGGGCGGAGGGGGAGAGAGAAACAGACTCCCTGCTGAGCAGGGAACAAGACTTGTGACTGGATCCCAGGACCCTGAGATCATGACCCGAGCTGAAGGCAGATGCTTAATGGACTGAGAACCCCTGGCGCCCTAGGCTTAGTATTTTGTCAGTCAAGGATTTGATTTTTGTCAGTGCAGGATTATGTTGTCCCTCACTGTCATTGGGTTGGGAAATTCTTTTCTGATCTCACCTAGCCTGTCTTCCTTCGGGGCCAGACTAACTGCCCTCGCTCTGTTCTCCCAGAGGCATGAAAAGGAGCTCATCGCGTTGTGTGGTAGCACTTGGATGCTTCCCTGAATCCCACGAAAGACTCTGGGCTCTTCAAGAGCAAGGCTCATGAACTCTTAGGTTTGGTGACTAGGTTTGGTGCCTAGTACAATGCCGGACACCCAGGGTCTCCTTGAGGAGTGCGTGACTGGGGAAGTGGCAGGAACCTAAGTCTGGGTAAACCACATCTGTAAATTACAGATTAATCAGTTTCAAATGCTGTCGATTTCAACATTTGCCAACAGTTTCATGATTGGAGGACTCTTTCTTCCTTTTTTAAGGAATGAGAGGGAATGAATATATGTTAGTAAACGAGGTAATGGGATGTCTATTCATGTATTTTACACATTTGAAGTTTTTGAGTGGATTTCTCAGTATAAAGATCCAATCCATTGGACAGCTTGAGTTAGGGTCTTGGCTCTCAAGGAATGCAATTGGGTCTTGGGCAACAGAGGAAGAGATGATCTGATGATCCACACGATCATGAAGGTTAAATACTGCGCTTTTGGAAACCAAGACTCGGCTCCATTTTACTTTATTAAGTAGAGATTAGGGTCTGGGAGACAATGAAGCCTGTTTATAATGCAGCAAGTCAAATTGGGCTTCTGCAGCGTGTCAGTGCTGCGAACATCAGTGAGGATGGCCCTGCTCCTAAGGGTAGCCCTGCTCCTAAGCTACCACATTATAAGGCAGCTTGCAGAGGAGAGAAATGTGCAGAGATTGTGTCCTGAAACGTCCTAGAGCCCGCAGAAGTATAAAGTGTCTGGGGCTGCGATGCGGTGATTTGGCCAGGAAGCCTGTGTTTATAGACCATTTGCTGTGGATTTAGGCATGGGGCAGATGCATGCTGGAATCTGAGGACTCTGACCTTTCCCTGACTGGGTCTCTATGCACTTTCGTTGCCGTTGCCGGGAAATCATGCAATGTTGAAGCCAGCAGGAACCCGCTTAATTATTTTTTTAGGGGAAGGAGCGAGGGTTTTAGATCTTGTCAACCTGAGTTCAAACCCCAGTGTAGGCATCTGTGAGTGTAGGCAAGACATAAGACCTCTTCCTCCAGAGAGTCCAAGATAGTGACCTATTCACCTGAGGTTGCAGAACCAGGACGTCGTAGTTTCAGTTACATATGGCTGCTAACCTATCCACTCCCAAACTTAGTGGCTTAAAGGAACAACAATTCCCTATTTAGCTCATAAGTCTGCAATGTGGGGGATGGCTTAGCAGGAGAGGTTGGTGGTGTCTGCTGGGCTAGCTCAGCTGAGGACTAACATTCTGTTTCCCAGATGGCTCAGTCACCTGGCCGGCTGTCCGTGCAACTTTCACCGGACCTCAGAGCCGCGAGCTCAGGTCCTTCCTGCCTGGGCATTTCTGCAGGCTGCTTGGGTTTCCTCATACCGTGGTCCCTGCGTTCCACAAAGCAGGAAGAGGAATCCGTGTCTTAGGACCTGGGCTTGGAAACTGGCACAGCATGCCTTCTGTCTCATTCTGTAGTCAAGCAGTCTCTGGGTTCAGGGGAAGTCTCCGTTTTTAAATAAGAGTGTCAAAGGATTTGGCGCTGTGATTTTAAACCGCTGTATAATGGAGACATTGTGTTCTTTCATTTACTCGAAAACAATCTTATTTCTCTTATTCTTATTCACCTCTTGTTCTTCTCATTCACCTCTTTTTTATTTAAAAATTTTTAATTCCAGGGACGCCTGGATGGCTCAGTTGGTTAAGCAGCTGCCTTCGGCTCAGGTCATGATCCCAGCGTCCTGGGATCGAGTCCCACATCGGGCTCCTTGCTCAGCGGGGAGCCTGCTTCTCCCTCTGCCTCTGCCTGCCATTCTGTCTGCCTGTGCTCGCTCTCTCCCACTCTCTCTCTGATAAATAAATAAAATCTTTAAAAAAAAATTTTTTTTTTAATTCCAGGATAGTTAACATGCATGTTATATTGGTTTCAGGTGTACAATACAGTCACCCAACAGTTGTATACGTTACTTGGTGCTCATTACGATAAAAACCCCTTAATCCCTTTCACCTATTTCAGCCTCCCCCCCAACCCCAGACTACCTCCCCTCTGGTAACCGTCTCTTTGTTCTCTACAGTTAACAGTCTATTTCTTGGTTTGTCTCTTTCCCCTCTCGCCCCCCCCTCCCCGCTTTTTAAAGATTTTATTTATTTATTTGACAGACAGAGATCACAAGTAGGCAGAGAGGAAGGCAGAGAGAGAGGGGGAAGCAGGCTCCCTGCTGAGCAGAGAGCCCGATGCGATGCAGGGCTCATCCCAAGACCCTGAGATCATGACCTGAGCTGAAGGCAGAGGCTTAACCCACTGAGCCACCCAGGTACCTCCTTTCCGCCCCTTTTATTCATTTGCTTTGTTTCCTAAATTCCACATATGAGTGAAATCATACAGTTTTTGTCTCTCTCTGACTGATGTTTCACTTAGCACTCTACTCTTTAGATCCATTTGTGTTGTTGCAAATGGCGAGATTTCATTCCTTTTGGAGGCTGAGTAATACCCCATGCTGTCCATCCACCACAACACCTTTACCCATTCATCAGTCGATAGACACTGGGGCTGTTTCCACAGTTTGGTTACTGTAGAGGATGTCGCAATAAACACGGGGATGCATGTATCCTTTTGAATCAGTGTTTTTGTTTTGTTTGGGTAAATGCCCAGTAGCGGAATTATTGGGTCATAGCATAGTTCTATTTTTAATTTTTTGAGGAATCTCCATACTTTTCTTTTCCACAGTGGCTGCACCAGTTTGCATCCTCTAGATTTCTTTTTTTAATTATCTGTTTTTAATGATTTAGTGATTTGCCCATGGTCATGTATCTCAAGTTGATGCTGGAACTTGGATTCAAACACAATCCTGTTGATTCTGTCTCTCTCTCTTTTAAAAAACTTTATTTATTTGAGAGAGAGTGACAACACAGAGGGAAAGTGAGAGGGAGAAGCCAACGCCCCGCTGAGCAGAGAGCCCAGTGTGGGGATTCCAGGACCCCGAGATGAAGAGCAACGCCCAACCTACTGAGTCACCCAGGTGCCCTATTCTGTCTCTTGATGGCCCTGTTCACTCCCCAGGCCTCATGCACATGGCCATCACCACCCCATGCTGCACCTGCAAAAACCTCCCCACCTATTTTCTGTGTCTTTTCTTCATCCTTCCACCAAGGATGGTGGCACCAAGGATTTGACACCAAGCCAAAGCTGCCTTGGTACAGCAAACGTAGTTCTTATGAAGGGCAGAGGGCTTAGCTTGCTCCTCTGCTTAAGTTCCTCAAGGCTGTCTGTCCTCAGACTGAAGCTTGGCTCTGTCCTTTCCCTTAACTTGGCTCCTCGAACTTCATGATGTCCTCGCCTGCTCCTCAGGCTCGACAAGTGCTGTCTTCCCTCCAGACTGGGCTCCAGGAGAAGTCAACATTTAAACTTTTCTCTACTGTGTATTGACCCAATTATGGTGCTAAAGGCTTTAGAGGGATTATCTATTTTAAAATTTCATTGGTCTAGTAGTTAAATTCTTTGGTATTTAAAGCCAGGTATGCTTGATCAGAAAGCCAAGATTTTTAACTTCCATGGTGACCTGTATCTACTTAACGTTTCCCAAATGCATGGTGTTCTCTCTGGTATCTGGAATTTTATATTTGTTGTGTTCTCTCTCTCTCTTTTCAAGATTTTATTTATTTATGGGGGGGGGGGAAGGGGCAGAGGGAGAAGTAGGGAGTCTGATGTAAGGCTTGATCCAGGACCCTGGGATCATGACTTGAGGGGAAGGGAGGTGCTTAACTGACTGAGCCACTCAGGTGCCCCCTTGCTGTGGTCTCTTTATATCTCTTTTATCTCACTCACTTATCCTTATCTTCCAGGTTCCAGTTGAGACAACACTTCCTCCAGAAAATATTCTTGGATTCCTCCAGACTGGTGGAGCTTCTCTGCTATTTCCTCCCATAATATCCCCATCCATATCCAGCACTTTAAATTTTGTACTGAAATTTCCTGTTTTCTAGACCTCCTTATAGACTATATATTATTTGAGGGCAAGGACAGTGTCTTGACTTTGCTTTCCTTTTCCAGGATGAAAGATGTCTCAGTGCACCCTTCTCCCTGGTTCTCTTTGAATTGTCTTCTCCTATGAGGCCATGAGTGTCCTGACTTCCACTCCCACACATGCAGCCATACTCCCCAAACTGGACCCATGTAACAGAGTTTGTCATGGTGGGTTTTGTTGGGGTGCATGAAGCACGCCTCCTCTTCTTTACACTCTTTCTCACCATGTACCTGTTCACCTTGGTGGAGAACCTGGCCATCATTTTGGTGGTGGCTTTGAACCATCGGCTACGAAGACCCATGTATTTCTTCCTGACGCACCTGTCCTGCCTTGAAATTTGGTATACTTCAGTGACAGTGCCTAAGATGCTGGCTGGTTTTATTGGGGTTGGTGGGGGCAAGAATATCTCCTATGCTGGGTGCCTATCCCAGCTCTTCATCTTTACCTTCCTGGGGGCAACTGAGTGTTTCCTACTGGCTGCCATGGCCTATGACCGCTATGTGGCCATTTGTATGCCACTCCGATATGGGGCCTTGGTGTCGTGGGGCACCTGCATCCGTCTGGCAGCTGCCTGTTGGCTGGGGGGCCTCCTCACACCTATTTTGCCTATCTACCTCATGTCCCAGCTGACATTTTGTGGCCCCAATGTCATCGACCACTTCTTCTGTGATGCCTCGCCCCTGCTAGCCTTGTCCTGCTCAGATGTCACCCTGAAGGAGACCACAGATTTTCTAGTCTCTCTGGCGGTGCTTCTGGCCTCCTCTACGGTCATTTCTGTGTCCTACGGCAATATCGTCTGGACGTTGCTGCATATCCGTTCAGCTGCTGAGCGCAGAAAGGCCTTCTCCACTTGTGTGGCTCACCTGACCGTGGTGAGCCTCTTCTATGGCACTCTTTTCTTTATGTATGTCCGGACCAAAGTGGCATCCTCCATCAACTTCAACAAGGTGGTGTCTGTCTTCTACTCCATTGTCACACCAATGCTCAACCCCCTCATCTACAGTCTTCGAAACAAGGAGGTGAAGGGAGCTCTGGGCCGAGTCTTTTCCTTCAGGTCTTGGGTAGGTCAGTGAGGAGGCAGGTGGGGACTTAGTTTCCTTGACTTGGCTTTTCAGAAGGAGGGTGGAGAGGACTATGGGAGAGAGCAGTGACCTGCGTAGTCAGGAACCATGGATTAGGTATCAGTTAAAGTAAAATGTTCATCTGCTATAACAAGAGACATCTAACTGTAATGTGGTTTAAAGAGGGAAGATTTCCTCTTTCCTGCACCAGTCCAGAGTGAGTGTTCCAGGCTGATGAGTGGCTCTGGTCAACAGGCATTCAAAGAACCAAGTTCTTCCATCCATAGGGTCAACATCCCTTAGGATGCTGGCAAACTGAGGGCTGTGGGCCAAATCCAACTCAGCACTTGTTTTTAATGACCTGGGAGCTAAGAATGGTTTTTATACTTTTAATACTTGATTGTAAACATATCAAGAGAAGAATAATATTTCATGATGCATAATCCTTTAATAAAATTAAGATTTCAGTGTCAATAAATCAAGTTTTACTAGAATATAGTCACACCATATTTGTTGTCTATGACTCCTTTTGTGGTACAGTGACCGAGTAGTTGGTCACTACTAGTAGAAGCCCATTCTAGGGGCTTCTTGTTATTTACATGGTGAACACAGGGTTCTAGAGAGCAAGAAGGCTGAGGATAGATCACAGAGGAAACAACCCCCCCCGTCTTAAAGTTTCTCCACTAGATGTAGAAACCATCATTGGTTTCTTGGTAAGAAGCTAGCCATAAGTCACATCTAATTGCCAGGCTGCTAAAAACAGTCCTTAGCTAGGCAGCCAGATACCCAGCCCCAGTTTGATTATTGTTGAGAAAAAGGAGAGGACAAATTTTGGCAGCCAGCCGTTTCCACCACGAAGTCCCCAGAACCACAGCAGATTTTCTGTGTGATCTATGTACTTATTTCTTCGTAGCTACATTGTCTGATTTGAAATACAGATGTACCTGTCCCTTTCACCAAACTGCTTTCAAAATGCATTTAAGAAGATGCATTGAAGAAGATCTGTATGACAATGTCAGCTCACTTGAAGTAAGCCTTAAAAGACAATTTTAACTCAAATTATTCCCTACACTTAGATAGATATACTCTTAAACATTTACAATCACCATTTGAATGTTCATTCCAGAAATTATAGAATATGGAAGAGGAAAATGTGGAGCTTGACAGGGTAAGGATGGATTTTCTGAGATGGTGTTTCTTGTCTGGCCAAGAACGGACACATTATATGACAGTGTTCATAGGATCACGGTCTCTACACCCCTGCCCCACCTGGTGTCTTAGCTGTTGCTTAATGCTTGGTAGAGGGCACAAATCACACATTTTGAAAACCATCTCATTTGTTGAATATTATATATAATTTATTGAATATTACATATGTGCTTTGTATTTTTTGGATGATGGTAAGATGCGTAAATAGTGCAAAGATGAGAACCTTTCAGGATCAAAAATAAGAATTCATATGAATGAAATAAGAGCAGAACTTTCAGACACCTGACCTGAGTAGATTTGAACACAAAAATGCATTTGACTTTAAGATTTCTGGCTGAGGGAAACAAAGCAAAACATACTGGGTATATAAAAGAGTTCTCCAGAGAAACAGAACCAAGAAGATCTATCTATCTATTACCTATCTTTATAACGATAATAACTATCTCTCTATTTAGATAGACTGAGAGGTTTATTATAGGTATTGGCTCACACAATAGGGAGGTTGAGAAGTCCCATGATCTGTTATCTGCAAACTGGAGAACCAAGAAAATCAGTGGCATAATTCAGTCTGAGCCTGAAGGTTTGAGAATCAGGGGAACCAAAGGGGTAAGTTGTGGTAAGGCCCAAGAATCAGGGGCACCAATGTCTAAGGGCAGGAGAAGATGGATGCTGCAGCATCGGCCAAGAGAACAAATTCTCCCTTCTTGTTCCTTTTTGTTCATCCAGGCCCTCGATGGCCTAGATGACTGATGGTAACTGTATTGAGGAGAGCAATCTTCTTGGTTCAATCTACTTATTCAAGTGCTCATCTCCTCAGAAAACCCCTCACACACACCCCCAAATAACATTTTAATGACAGTCTGAGCATCCCTTAGCCCAGTGAAGTTGACGTGAAATGAACCATCATACTGGGTCACATTCTCATTTACGGTTCCAGAAAGAACTAAAATTCAGGCATACGGAATGCTTTCTGGATTGTGACTCTAAGAACAATTCTATGGGAAGTAATGGTAAAGCTTAGAGTTTTGAGCTTGTGGAAGATAAACTACTTAAAATGGTAAAAACTCAGAGGCATACTTTTAGAAAAGATTCTACGTATGTAAAAGTTGAGTCTTACTTTAATAAAACCTGACATGAGAAACTGAACTGATAACATAGGTCAACTATACTTCATTCAAAAAAAAAAGAAAAAAACTGAAAAAAAGAAGCCTTTGTGAGTGTGATTATTTACACTGTGAAGCAATCACTCCCTTAAAAAAAGATCTGCCTACCAGAATCTGGAATGCTAGTGATGACATGATATGTTTAGGTATTGGTAGAGAAAGCTTTTCTTTTTAATTATAATTAATTAATTAGCCTCTGGCTTTGTTTTTGCATTATAATTGAAAAATATCGTATTACTTTCAGGGGTACAACATGGTGATTCAATATTTTTATGTATTATGAAATGATCACCTTGGTAAGTCTAGTTACCATGAGTCACTAAACAAAGCTAGAACAATTCCTTATGTTGTACATTACATCCTGGTGACTTATTTTATTTATTTATTTATGTCATTTAAAAAATATTTTTAAAATTTTTAAAATAAACATATAATGTATTATTAGCCCCAGGGGTACAGGTCTGTGAATCGCCAGGCTTACACACTTCACAGCACTCACCATAGCACATACCCTCCCCAATGTCCATAACCCCATCATCACCCTCTCCCTACCCCCCTCCCCCTGGCAACTCTGTTTGTTTTGTGAGATTAAGAGTCTCTTATGGTTTGTCTCCCTCTCAATCCCAGCTTGTTTCATTTATTCTTTTCCTACCCCCCAAACCCCCCATGTTGCATCTCCACTTCTTCATATCAGGGAGATAATATGATAGTTGCCGGTGACTTATTTTAAACTGGAAGTTTCGAAGGCTGAAGATTTTAAAGCCACTACTAGTGGGAGATCGTTCCACAATGACGATAAATTATGAAATCATGACAGATATGTATTCTTGTAAGTAGGGCATTTCTGAGAATATGATTCCTTCTTTGGGGGATACAAAAGAGACCCAGAGGTACCCAGAAAATGTCACATTGAATAATTTGAGAGAAGACAGACTTGGGTTTTCTTTTTTTTCTTTTCATTTTTTAAAATTTAAATTCAATTAATTAACATATAATGTATTATTGGTTTCAGAGTAGAGGTCAGTGATTCATCAGTCTTGTATAAGACCCAGGGCTCATTTCATCACATGCCTTCCTTAATAAGACTTGTTTTTAATAATTTTTTAAATTTCATTTTTATTTGTTTACTTATTTGAGAGAGACAGAGACATAGCAAGAGGGAGCATGCAGAGGGATGAGGAGGGAGAAGCAGACTTTCTGCTCAGCAGGGAGCCTGATGTGGAACTCGACCCCCAGAACCCTGGGATCATGACCTGACCCAAAGACAGACGCTTAACCAACTGAGCCACCCAGGCTCTCCAAGAGAAGTAAGACTTATTGAGATGGAATGCTGTGAAGAACGCTGCTCACCTTGTTTTTCCTATTCTGGGGACCTAGATATTTATTTAATTGTTAGTTAGGGACTACGTGGGGGCCATCCTGGAGAAGGACCTTTGGGTTGGGACTTGGCATGAATGACGGGATCTGCATACTGAAATCAGAACTCGGCAGTTCCGCTGTGTGCCATTGTTGAAGGCTTTGATGTGGGTCTGTGGGACACCGTTCTGTGGTTCCACATTCTTTTTATCGTTTACACCTGTGTTGGGATTCCCATTCCTTTTTTTAGAGGTCTTAATCCATGGTTGGTCTCTTTTTCAGTTTTCACATGGGAAGTCCTTGGAAATCCTTGACTTCCAAGTTGTTTGTCAAAACACTGGCTTTGGCTGTGGGATGCTACAGCTTTCTGTTCATTATTTTTTCCTGTAATTTTCTTTTTTTTTAATGTTTCAATTTTTTAATATAGATTTTAGGACAGTTTTCTGTTTTTCTAAATTGAACCTTTCTATCTATATCCTTGTTTCCATCGATGGCTTCATTGTCATGATCTAAATATCATTCTTGGCCAGTAAAAGGTGAGCATTTTAAAATGGATCTCATTTCCCAGAAACATGGATACTTTGATACCTTGAGACGGTCTCTGTAGTGCCCTTCAGTTCTGTCCCTCCCCAGAGGGCAGTCCAGGAGAACTAACGTTTAATTAATTGATGCCCAATACTTTGTGGGCTTCATTAGCACCCCCACACTCCCATGGAAGTCGAGGGGCTTTATTCAGAGCAGACTTTTCTCTTGGAGCAAGGGTCTCATAAAAGTTTCAGTTATCCAGCAAAGAGTCAAGACGTCCAGGTTTGCCAACTCTGTATAATTTTATAGATCATGTGCCGTTACCTCCTTTGCACATGAAGAAACTGTTGTACAGAGAAGTAATGTAACTAGTCCAAAGTCACACAGAGAAGGAAACAGAGACCTAGGTCTTTACACTTGTTCATCGAACTGCACAATGATGCCCGCATAGATTAGTTCCTTCTTGGCATCATTTCCCTTCTTGTAAAAAGACAGGGTGGATAGGTGGCTTGAAATACCAACCTTTGAGTGTTTAGTATGTGCCTGGTACCCCCCACATTTTTTCACTTCATCCTCACATCAACCTAGAGCGAGCCTTACAGTCTCATTCGACATCAGTGGCACCTGCGGCTCAGAGAGGTTAAGCCACACCCCGAGGTTCACACAGGTGCAACATGGAGGTGCTGGGAGGATCTGGGTCAGGACTCTCTGACTCCATCCCACTGCTCTGCCTCGCTGCCTGCTCTGTAAGATCTCCTCCAAGGCTAGCTTTGCAGACATTGACTTTTTCGTTCAGCAAGCAGCTCTTCTGTCTTCTCTCCACGCCAGACACTGGCTGGCTGCTGAGCGGCTGCAGGATGAACGAGACAGATGCTCCCACCGAGGACAACATTACGGCAAACATGTCTCATGTCCCTTTGATGGTAGAAGCCGCTAAGTGACAAGGAGGCATGCAGGCCAGTGTCATAGAGCATGTTGTCCTGGTGACCAGCCCAGGAGGGCATCCTTGGGAACACAGCACTCCCTACTGTCTGCTTCTGACCTCCCCCAAGAGGATGCTTGCCAAGCATTTGTTCTTTTGTGTTCTCTGGGTGGAGAAAGATGATGTAGCGTTTGGGAAAAGAGAGGCAGGACACGAGGCCTGCTCCCAAGGCTAAGATGATAGAGACCTCCACGACCACCACGTCCTTGCCTAGAGTGCTCATGTGGGCAGGGATGAAGGGGGCCCAGACACAGGAGCACACACACATGCTAAGAGTGATATGCTTGCTTCTTTGAAGGTGTCAGGCAGCCGGCAGGCGGGAAAGGCCACCAGCAAGCTGACCCAAGTACCCCAGCATGGCACAGAACAGTTCCAAGGAGCCCTCATCGCACTTCACTGTCATCACGGATCCGGGCTCAGTAGAGTTTGCAGGCCGTGGGGCCGTCTGGTCACCCAGACCATGCACAAGGCTGCCTGGACCAGGGAACAGGCAATGGGGATGGTGCTGGGAGAACTGGCCCCGCCCACCCCCTAAGCTGGGTTTCTGGCCGGGTGGCGTGCAAGGCTGCCGCCACCGGGATGGTCTTGGCCAGTATAGGGGACACACAGGCTGTGAAGATGACCCCAAAAGCTGCCCGGCACACAGCACAGGTGAACGGTCCTGGTGCCTGAAGAACAGGAAGGGGCAGAGGAAACAGAAGGCCAAGGAGGACAGGAAAATGTAGCTGAGCAGGTGGTTATTGGCTCAGACGATGGGTCGTGGTGGTGCTGCGTGAAGATGCCTGAAAGACCAGGGCAAGGGGGAGGAGCAGGGCTGGGCAGACAGCGATGCTGCGCCGAGGGGCTCGGGGTAGGACGGGAAGTCAAACGTTTTGGGGATGCACGGACTTTTCTCACCTTCAGTTTGCTTTAATCTGCAGGGTGTAGGGAAGTGGAAGTCAAGTTAATGGAAATCTGGAAGTCTAGATCTTGCCGAAGACGTTCCATGGACAGGCTCCTCTTACGACTCTGGGCGTGTCCATGTATTCATTGTAGTGTCCCATCATACGCATTACTTAGTTTCCTTCTTGGTGCCGGACATGACCGGGACTAGGAAACAGAAACACTCTGGGGGCAAGCACACATTTTGCACATTTCTGTATTCCATGCTGCTCCGAGGAGCATGAAAAATGCCTAGTAAATCCTTGTGTCACCCACATATATTTGTTCAGTTGTGACACTAAGCCCAGGAAGACCACAGGAGGGAGTTTTAGCAATGACCTTGGCTGGGGGTAATGCTGGGCCTAGATACCGAGAGATTCCAGAAATACTTCAGCATAGGGAAGCAGCAGAGAGCCTGGCCCGGTGCCCAGACTCGAGCCAGGTTGCCTGGTGTGAATCCTGACTCTACTTGAACCAGCTGTGTGAACTTGGCTGTGTTATGCTGCCTCTCCATTTTCTCCTCTGTAGAAAGGGGACATACTCCTAGGGTTGCTGGGAAGATGCAATGTATTAATGCATTCAGAGTGATTGCAACATTGTTTAGCATGGAAAAGCCCTTGAGAAGTGTTAAGTATTGTTACCCTTCTAGCCTCTAAAAACCTCACACGACAAGGTACTGATGAAATCACACCAAAACCCATCTTAAAGAAGCTGTGCCTAGTTCGAAAGCCTCCTTTTAGTAGGAAGAGGTTTTTTCTTCTACTCTGACTTTGTTTCTATAACTTTGCTTCGATATTCGTAAGTGGCATGCAGCTGAGTGTTCAACAAACAGCTCTTTGGGGGAAAAGCCAGGATTTTTAGGATTCCTGCTTTCCATGGTGAGCAAACAGCTTGCACAATTCCTGAAAATTTTACAATTGACTCTGATCCCTGGCAGGATCCACTCTTATAGTTATAGAGCCCTGACATCTTTCATCATAAGGGATCTGAGCCCAGGAGGTGTTGACCCTGAAATCAGTGATCCTTCCCTTTGCCCTTGCTTTCTCAGTGCTAGCCTGTGGCTCAGAGCAAGCTGGAAAGGACAGGGATCCAAATGGGGTGTATTGGCTGCTCCCCTGAACGGGCACAGGTGCTCTGAGGAAAGGTCCGTCTCCTGGGGAATAGGACATCAGGTTCTGATAGGTGGCAAGCAAGGTTCTGGCTGCCAGGGAGACTTGGTAAGTGGCCATCAGATCATGCGGTTTGAAGGCAGACAGGTGGACAGCTGTCAAGTTCTCATAGCCTGTGCAGGACTGAGCTCCTTTTCTGGCGCTTGGGGTGGAAGGTCCTGATCCAGGCCACCTGTGTCCCTGCAGCTCCTCCCAGACCTTTCTCGCCAGACTCTTGCCTGGGCTGGCGGCTGTGCTCTGCGCCAAAGGGAAGTCCTTGAAGCCTGGCAGGAATCCCGAGTGGACCATCAGGCTCAAGCTGCCATTCAGCAAGGTGTGGGCTCTGGGGCCCTGCACCGATGGGATGTAGAAGAATGAGGTGGAGAAGACCCACGCCTCCCGGTTGCATTCTTCTCCCAGACGGCCTCTGCCAGCAGCCCGAAGTGGAAGCGGCAACAGTCACAGATGATGGCCAAGGCGGCAGGGCTGGCGGAGACCGCGGTGGCCGCGCTGTGGATGTTGTGGGCCCGGCTGCCAATCCTCTTGGAGAAGCCCACACAGCCGTCCGCGTGCCTCATCTCCGTCCGCAGCTGCTGTTCCAGCCACTCAAAGTTGCCGCTGTCAAGACCCATCAGGCCCACCCAGGTCCAGATAAAGTGGCTCAAGAGTTTGGCCAGGACCCGTGGCTGGTGGGCGCTGCTGGGCACTGTGCGGGGGAAGGGCAGGAACTGGGACCAGTTGGAGAACTAGGGGTGCTGGCATCCGTGGTGATCTAGGGGGAGAAGAGGGGCTGATATCCATGTGGGGCAGCTCACCACCCCTGCTCCGTGTCCCGGACCCGCCCTCACTGTTCTCCTCTCTCCCTTCTATTGTGCAAACAGATTTAAAAAAATTTTTTGACGTACAGAAAGCTGTGCCTTTACAACCTGATACGTCTGGAGATAAGTGAAACCATCAGCACAATCTATGCCATAAATGTATTCATCACTCCAAAGTTCCTCCCCCCCTCTCCTCTGGCATATTGGGCGGTTTTGTGTGATAAGAGCACTTAGCACACGCTTTACCCTCTTGGCTAGTTTTTAAGAACACAGTACAGTATTGCCAACCCTAGGATTTACTCTGTGCAGGAGGTCTCCAGTACTCCGTGGGTATAACTGAAACTTCGTGCCCTTTGACGAATATCTCCCTGTTTCCCTTTCTCCCAGGCCTGAGCCATTTGTCTATTATCTGCTTCTGGGAATCTATTTTAATTCATCATAGAAGTAGTGTCAGGTTGTATGAATCCTTCTGTGTCTGTCTTTTATCTTTAAATATTATCTCAGCCTATCTCATCATGCCACTTCCAGGTCCTTCCAAACCCTGTGTGCTCAGGCCTGAGACGCCAGTTCCCCAGGAGAAGGACGGCGGTGGACTGAAGAGTGTGTAGTAGGAAGCCCGTGGGAAAAGCAGAGAAGTAGGGTGTGCTGAGCGACTTGTTTTTATGCTTTGTATAATTCTTGACATTGCTTGAGAAGTAAAGGCTCAAGTGAATTAAAAACTTGAATAATCATGAGAAGCATAGAAACAAGATCTAGAACTTCCAAAGCATCGGGAAAAAAAAGGTGAAAAAAATTAGCTTATTTCAAGAAAGGACAAAACAAGAAAGCATAATAAATATGAATGAAAAATGAATGAAAAAAAAGAATGAAGTCATAGAAACACCTTCTAACTAAGAAAGCCATAAAGCAGCTTTCTATTTGTTATTTCTAGTATTATGTTTAAAAATTTCTTTTAATGGAAAGTTATGACAAATCACAAGAGATAGAAACTTCTATGGGAGGGTCAAATGGGATCAAAGATGCCGGCAAACTGAGCAAGTGTGAAAGGTTCAATGACTCCAGCTAAGAAGAGCAGCACACACAGCACAGCACACACAGCACAGCACACACATACACAACATACACACAGCACACATGCACACATGCACACAGCACACACACAGCACATACATGCAGCACACACACAGCACACACGCACACAGCATGCCCACACCACACACATGTAGCACACATGTGCACACACAGCACACATGTGCACACATAGCACACATGTGCACATACCACACATAGCACAGGTGCACACACAGCACACACAACACACACATGCAGCACACAGCATGCATGCGCACAGCACACACACAGCACACATGCACAGCACACAGGTACACAACACACACATGCACACAGCACACATGCAAATAGCACACACACAGCACACATGTACACAACGCACATGTGCACACATGCACACAACACACAGAGCACACACGTACACAGCACACAGACACAACACACACATGTATACAGCACACACACAGCACCCACGTGCACAGCACCCAGGTACAACACACACATGCACACAGCACACATGCAAATAGCACACACACAGCACACATGTACACAATGCACATGTGCACACATGCACACAACACACAGAGCACACACGTACACAGCACACAGACACAACACACACATGTATACAGCACACACACAGCACCCACGTGCACAGCACCCAGGTACAACACACACATGTACACTGCACACACATAGCTCACACATGCACAGCACACACACACACACAGGGCACACACTGCAGTGGAAGGCTCCGAGGCAGAGACAGGTGCTTGGGTGTGGGTGAGAAAGGGAGGCAGACACACAGAGACTGTCAGCCGTGTACGCAGGCACACAGATGGACGTACACTTGCAGAGACAGATGGCCAGAGACACAAGCAGAGAGCCCTGAGTAGGTGTGCAGACGCATGCTGGGATGCCCCTGACAAACACGTAGGCAGAAGAAGACAGACAGACATGGGGTGGAGTGACATTGGGTCTGGTTAGACCTTGCAGTCTCCTGGACTGGAATGTGGTGAGGGACCAGCGCAGCCCTGGGAACAGCTCAGATGTCTGTGGAAGCTGGGTGGGCGGGGACGGGTGCGGACTGGCGCCAGCCTGGGGCTGCCTTCACTTCGGGCCCATGCACAACCCCTATGTGCGTCTTCCCCAGCTCCAGTGCCAGGATGCTGAAGCCATGCCCGGGCCTCCGGCTGCAGAGCTCTTCTCGCCCTCAAACCCCAAGGACTATGAGCATTGTGCAGAGAGAGACGGGGACTTGCCTTGGGTGACTCAGTGACTCCAGGACTAGAATCTAGTCTGACACCCGAGTGCTCAGAGCCAGGGCTGTCCCTGCCAAGGGGCCCTGGAGGCTGGGTGACAGGTCTAGGGCCCCCAGCTGCCTCCAGTGATCAGGAAGGCTCCAGCTTCCCTCCCTCCCTGGGTGGCTGTGCCTCCCTAAGGATAAGAGGTCCACCCGCCGTGGGCACAGCAGTTGCTCTGGAGGTTGCTGGAACATTGCCTGTGGCTGATCCAGCACTGCGTGTAAGGGTGTCACAGCCATGATGAGCTTGTCTCCTTCGGTGGAGAAGCCAACTGAGGGCCTGGACATTGGCAGGTAGCCAGGGGCGCAGACAGTGTCCCCGGGGGTCACTGCCAAGAGCAGGAGCACAGGGATAACTGGACCGGCCTTAGAGGCTCTCCTTTCCTGAGGGCATGTGGCTGGGGGTCCTTAGTGTCAGACCACCTGGGCCTGGCTTCCTCCGGGAGGCGCTGGGCACATCTGCTGGGTCTTCAGGGGACCTTGGAAAGAAGGCGAGTGGGTATGGCTGAGCTCTTGGCCTTTGCCCTACATGCCTATTCTTTCAGAGTTGTGCAAGACTCTGCAACCCTTTTCCAGGCCTGGCTTGAGCATCCCGATTCCTGCATCACTTGTCTTCACAGCTACTCACTCTCCTTGCTTGCTGGCTGAGGACCCAGCAGAGATGGCCTGCCGCCTGGGAACAGGAGGGGTGCCCTGCCCACGGGCACCTCCTCTCTTCTGGGGACCTGACATGCAGGCTTGTGTTGATGGAGTTGTCCACCTTCCTGCCCCAGAGCCCCTGCTCACACCCTGCAATCTTCAAAGCCAGAATCACTGCCACGATGCACAGGGGGAGGCTGAGGCCTCCAGGGACAGGCTGAAGCAGCGAAGCAGCCCGTCAAGTCGGTGATCTCAGGCCTCAGGGTCCCCGGGGAGGGGTGCACTTGACATCATGCTCACAGAGGGACACACCCAGGGTGGGCTGGCCTTAGGGTTCAGCTCAACCTGTTTGTGGTGTGAATACTACCCCATCTCTCTCGGACAATTCACTTCCTTTCTCTGGGACCTCGATTTTCTCCTCCATGACAGGAACACTTGGCTGCAGCAGGTGGTCCCAAAACTCTGTTTTGAGGGCACAGCTGTCCACAACATGACAGCAGAGCTCCGTGATGCCTGCTGGGTCCCCTGCTCCTCCCGGTGTTCTCTTGGCCCCTGGAGTCCTCCTCCTGCAAGGGACACAGTTGGATGCCTTGGGTGAGTGACCTCTGAGGCTCCGTTCAGGCCTGAGTCTCCTTTCCAAGCGGCACGATGGGGACCATCACAACTCTTGACCGGGCTGGCACTGGGGCAAAGATGAGGCCTGGGGAGTGCAGCCTCAAGCTCAGAAGCAAGCTTTGGGATCATGTCCTCTGCACTGGGGAGACTAGCAACACCGAGTGACAGGAACCACCCACAAACTGAGAACTGGCTTCATGAGCGCGGCAGACATTCAATGATGGGTCTCTCTACTCCTGAAGGTGGGAGCCATGATGCCTTCCTCACTCGGCTCACTGCGCTGTTGAGAAGCACAAGTGTGGTGATAGGCAGGGTTGGAAACAGAGCCTCCAGACCATGAACAGCGCCTTCCTTCAGCTCTCAGGCTGCGGTATGGGGCTAGGACAGGCTGGGCTGCGATCAGTCTGCAGGGGGCGCCAGGGAGCAGGAAACTTCAGGGGCTGTGGATTGGGGTCCAAGAATATATAAACCTGGCAGGCCCCCTGCCTCGTAAAGTTTTATTGAAACACAGTCGCAGTCTTTGGTTTCCCTATGCCTGGGGCTGCTTTCTCGTGAGGATGCAGATCTGAGTAGCCAAAGAGGAGACCGGTCAGCCTGCAAGGTCTGGAATATTTCCCATCTGTTTATGGAAAAGCTTGTTGGATCCTTCTTTAAAACTAGCTTTCAGTTGGTAAGAAATACAGGGCTGAGCGACTTGTGTGAGTTTTCTATTGGTCAGTAATTAATTGCCACAAAGTTAGCAACATAAAATGGACACAAATTTATGATCTCATAATTTCCAAGAAGCGAGAGTCAGATAGACAGTGGCTTATCCGTGACCCTTGGGCAGGGTGTCCTGTGACTGGAATCCAGGCCCGGGGTAGGGCAGCCATCTCTCTAGGAAGGCGTCTCCAGAGGAGAAGGCCTCCTACAGGCTCCATCTTGTTGTGGGTGGGATTCACTGGGTGGCAAGTGTTTGACCGTGGTGCCCATGACCTTGCAGGCTCTGGGCCAGGGCTGACCTTGAGTCCACCCTCAGGTGCCCAATGGGTGGCCGTCCATTTCACAACACGCAGCTTCCTTCTGAAAGGTGAGCAGGAGAATATCTCTGCTGCTTTGGCTTTCTTCCTTGAGCTCTCTCCATGAGGTCAGGCCCACTCAGGATAATCTCCCCTTTGATGAACTCAGAGTCAGCTGATTAGGGACCTTACTTGTATGTTCACAATCTGGTAAACTAATAATGGGAGTGTTGTCACATCATATTCACGGGTCCAACCCTCCTGTTAGGGAAGACCGTCACCCAGGGACGTGGATCATTTAGTGGTCATTTTAGAATTCGGTCTACTGCACATATTAGCAGCTGATCAAACACAGAATATAGTAATTATAACAGACCTGTCAGTGTCTGAAAAAGAAAGTAGACTGTTCTAGGTGAGAAGAATGTTAAAAAAAAAAATCAAATGCGGGGCACCTGGGTGGCTCAGTGGGTTAAAGCCTCTGACTTCTGCTCAGGTCATGATCTCAGATTCCTGGGATCAAGCCCCACATCGAGCTCTCTGCTCAGAAGGGAGCCTGCTTCCGACCCCCGACCCTGCCTGCCTCTCTGCTGACTTTGTAGTCTCTCTCTCTCTCTCTGTGTCAAATAAATAAATAAAATAAAATAAAAAATCAAGTGCAGTGCTTGATCTTAGAATGAATGGATCCTGATTAAATAGAAATAATAAAACCTATTCCTAGATAAAAAAAGAACTATGGACGTGGACTACATATCAAATTATGTGATGGTGTACTCGCTCATTTTTTCAGGGGTGATAATGATATTATAATATTACGGTCGTGTGGAAGAATATCGTTAATCTCCATAATGCTTTTAAAAAGTCACTGAAGGATAACACACATTCAAAGACATGAATATCATATGTGAATTTTTCATAGTCTTAACACAGCTGAGTTACTAGCCCAGCTCAAGATTAAACAAACACATCACCAATGCCTCAACGCCTCTGGGTCCCGTTCCATTCGCCACCCCCAATCCTAATGGCTTTGCTTAGTTTGCTTGCTTTTCTTCTTTTTATATCCGGATCCCTATAGTATGTGGTCATGTGTGTCTGATCACTTTCATTCAGGTCACGTTAGTGGGAGTCATCTGGATTACTCTAGCACACTATCACTGTTTTGATCGACACCCCTTTTCCACACAAGGGTTGAATAAGATGTAAGAGAGTTTTGCTGAAGGGAGGGTATTCTTTATTCTATTTTTTTTTCCACATTGACCTGTATAAATATTTCAGCCCCTGTATTTTCATATGTGCCTTTTTTTTTGGCCTCCATTTGGAATATTGTACTTGGACCTATTTTTCTTTTTTTAAAAAAAATTAAAAATTTTTAATAAACATATATTATTAGCCCCAGGGGTACAGGTCTGTGAATCGCCAGGTTTACACATTTCACAGCACTCACCATAGCACATAATAAATAAATCTTTTAAAAACCTGTATTTTGGGGGGGCACCTGGTGGTTCAGTGGGTTAGAGCCTCTGCCTTCAGTTCAGGTTATGATCCCAGAGCCCTGCATCTAGCTTTGTGCTCAGCGGGAAGTCTGCTTCCTCCTCTCTCTCTCTGCCTGCCTCTCTGCCTACTTGTGATCTCTGTCAAATAAATAAATAAAATCTTTTAAAAAAATCTGTATTTTTACTGTAATGAAAACCAGAGCTCTGGACTTCCAGTTTGGTATTTTATGCTGAATTTACAATATTCACAATAATGTCAGATCTTTCATCTCTGAGAGAATGAACTTTCAACAGCTTTATTTTGATGAATGGGTTGGGAAAAGTTATGAGGATAGCACATGATTTTCTGTTTGAGACATTTAATGACACTGATATAAAACTGTCATCATCTCACTGTGTGTAAAGTTGTTCTTTTCTATTGGAGCCAATATGTTACTGAACACTGTTTTATTTTTGTGTGTGTGTATGTAAAAAATAAAAAATTGGAAATATGAGCTAAGTGACCTTTGATGTGAATGAAAAGTCTCGCTTCACAGAGTGAAATGTAAACACACCTGTGATTTTCAGCCATTACTGTCTGGCACCGTCTTTGGAAGCAAGAGCTGATGCGTCTCCGGCAGATTTGTGTCTTCTACTTTTCGAGTCCTTGCAGACATCACCGCAACGCCCACGGAGGGTGACAAATGCTGACAAACATTTTGTGCAAAATACACGTTCATCATCTACTTCCCCATGACACGCCATTCTGCTTTTTTGTTTGTTTTTTACTTCATGGCTCCAGAAAGGGCTTATCGCAAAATAGAAAAGTGATACCAAACAATAAGATATGTTGCTATGGCTTTTTGCACAAAGGTACCAGACCATGGTAACAAAATTTTTTAGCCTGCTCTGCATATGTTCTAGAGCAGTGCTTCTTAGTCTCTGTCTTGGACACATTGCGACTTTATACCTCTGTGCCTGCTGGGGGACAGCCTGTTGGCTTCCTGAGCTGTGGCTTGATCTGCTGGACAGCTGGCTGGTACAGCAGCAGCTGCCGGGGGGCACCGTGCTCAATGTTTCTCTCACTGCCACCCTAGATCAGAGAAATGACCCCAGCCTAGACCCTCCCATCTTCTTCTTCGTCTTCATTTTTTTTAAAGTGTGCGGCACCATATGTAAATGTCCTGCGACAAGAGATTTCAGTCCAGAAAGAATTGGGAAAAGAGAGATGAGATATGGCGGATTTGTCTTTCTGATTTAAGTACATATCAAAGTGGCAACTCCCTTCACTGTCCACGTATCCCACACATGGCTAGGTCTGAGTTCGGAGGAGTGGGATGCATAAAACCGGGGTCTACCGAACTATTAACTACAAATGTGAGCAATCTGGGACACATGCTACATTGACTGGGGGCCTGGGCAACAGGTGTAAATTGAAGCCCTCTTGGGCAAACCCTGAAGTTGTGAAAGTGCTATTCTTCCCTTTCCTTCTCTCCTTGCCCTTCCTCCTTCCTCCTTCTTCCTTTTCTTCCTTCTTTCCTTCCTTTCCGTTCTTTCTCTTTCTTCCCTCTTTCCCTTCCCTCCTCTCCTTCCCTTTCTTTCCTCCCCCCTTCCTTCCCTCCCTCTCTCCTTCCTTCCTTTCCTCTTTATTTCTTTTTTTCAGCACTTGAAAGGTATCATTTCATTCAAAAATTTCTTTTGTCCCTTTTCTCTGTGTCGTATTGTGTTACTCCAATTCCTTGTATGTTGGACCATTTGCTTTCTCTCCCCAATTTTTTTTTTTTTTAATATTTTCCCTCTCTCTGCTTCAGTTTGGATTATTTCTGTTTAATTGTATTTGTGTCTATTGATCCTTTATCTTGCTTTGTCCAATCTGCTCCATTTCAGGTACTGTGCTACATAGCTCTAACACTTGTATTCTGTTAGGTTTGTTTGTTTGTTTGTTTGTTTCTCTATCTTAATTCCCCATCTGTTTACCCAGTTAATCCTTTTCTTCTGAATTTTCTAACATATTTCCAACAGTTATTGTAAAGTCATGTCATTCCAACATCTGGATCATCATGCATCTGTATGAATTTTTCTTTTGGTTTTGAGTACAGCCACTGACTTTTACATATGCAGTAACTTTTTTATTGTGTGCTGGATTTCAGGGATGGCACATTGTAGATATTCTGTAAGGTAAATTACAAAAAGAACCATAATTATTTGTTGTTCTTTTCTGCTCATTCAAAAAAATACCTTGTTATGAGGACCCTTACTAATGAATTTAGCTCGATTAACTTTAAAAAATTTTAAAAAGATTTTATTTATTTATTTGAGAGACAGAGAGAGAGAGTGCTTACTTACCTACAGGAGCATGGGGAGGGGCAGAGGGAGTAGGAGAAGTAGACTCCCCACTGAGCAGGGAGCTCGATGTGGGGGGCTCAATCCCAGGACCCCAAGATCATGACCTGAGATAAAAGCAGACACTTAAACAACTGAGCCACACAGGCACCCCAAATTTAGTTCAATTTAAAGCTGAGTTCTCTAATCTTCCATTTGGAAACTTAAAGTATTTGCTGTTATAACTTTATAGAGCCTTTTAAATTATTTCACGTATAAGAATGCTCTTGGTTTGAATTTGCAGTTGACCTATCTGGGCATATTTGTATCTAGCCCTAATAAAAGTCCACTTATAGATCTGGAGAAAATGAGTGTTGGTAGCACTGGAGTGGGAAGAGAATCAGCTTTGCCTTGCAGAGTTAAGATTGTGGTAAGGCTGTGACTAAGTCTTCCTTCAGGGCAAGAAGGTCCATTAGAAAGAGAAAGAGATGGCAACTGAGCGAGCAGGGGAGGCTCAGTGGGGTTGAGCTGTGAGGGACTCAGAGCCACCCAGATCTTCCCTTATGTTGTCATTCCCGTGGGCTGCTAGGTTTTCCCAGTATCTCTCCTTTTCATTCTTTTCAACTAGTGCCGAAGTTTTAAGCCTAGGTGGATAAGAAACTCAGTTCTCAGCTTTAATTCACCGGGAAATAAAATTTGGCATCTCATGGTTCAAATGTTAGTTCTTTTTTTAATTATAAGCCTTACTGCTGAAAGAGTAGGATGCTTTTATTTTTTTTAAATGTTTTACATGTTACCTCATTTGAGGTTTATTTTGTATTTATTTTTAATGAGAAAAATTTTTAGAGAGACAGAGAAAGAGAGAGAGAGAAGTGGGAGGAGGGGCAGAGGAAGAGGGAGAGAGAGAAATCCCAAGCAGGCTTCACACCTAGGACAGAGCCTGATGCTGGGCTCGATCTCACGACCCTGAGATCACGACCTGAGCTGAACTCAAGAGTTGGGTGTTCAATCAACTGAACCGCCCAGATGTCCTGAGTCAGGCAAAAGAGCTAATTCTGTGATGATTGGTTTTACGTATCAACTTGATTGGGTCATGGGGTACCCAGATGATTTGGTTCAACATTCTTCTAGGTGTGTCTATGAGGGTGTTTTTGAATGAGAAAACATTTGAATTGGCACCTGAGTAAAGCAGATCATCCTCTTCAATATGGGCAGGTCTCATCCAATGTGTTGAAGACCTGAATAGAACAAAAGACTCAGGAAGGAAGCATTCCCTCTCCCTGCCTGACAATCACTGAGTTGAGACAGGTTTCTTCCTGCCTTTGGATGGGGACTCAGATGGGAACTTACACAATCAGCTCTCCTGGGTCTCCAGCTTGCTGATTGCAGATGGTGGCATTTCTCAGCCTCCATAATTATCTGACACAATTCTTTATATTTATCATACTTATATGATATATCTTATATCATATATATATATATAATAATTTTTTGGTGTAGACTCAAAGTATCTAGGGATACAACTTGATTCCTCCATTTTTTCTAATGGTTTCATGCTTGCAACAATCCCGCTACTGATTTCTATATCAATTATGTTTCTTAGCTGTAAGCAACAGATACAAATTGTTTAATTAGAAAAGTGATTTGGGTATCTCAGAGAACTAGGAGAAGGGTTGCTGCAGCAAAGGTCCTTTATGATTCTGTAGCCTCGCAGACTCTGCTGTGGTGATCATGCAGACTGCATTGTCAGCCATGCAGCCACAAAATGGTGGAGCCTCTTGAAGCCTGAGTTTCTCTGTGACTACATGCAGTGTGGCCCCCTGTCGATTTGCATGGCGTGTGGGGTGGGGGAAATACTGTGACCAGGTGGGTAGCTGAGTGTTGCCATAGCACATCTGGCCTCTTCTGACTAAACCAAACCTGGACATTGATTTTCATCATCTTCCTTAATCCTCTTTTCAATAATTCTTTCAAATAGGAAGTATTAATGTATTAATCTTTTTTTTTTTTTTTTAATTAACAGAAACTGATGTTCCAAGAGAGGAAGAGTCAAACATTTCCAGTTACTTCACCAATTCCCTGTGAAGGCTCTCATCATCTACTTCCTCTCTCTTATGAACCAGATCATCGTCTGTCTTGGATTTCTTTCCCTGGGGTCCAAGAAAGAAAGTGATTCTGTGGAAAGCATGAGATTTATGGAGCCCTTATTCTGTGTCAGACATTTCCCTTCTACATTAACTTAGCAGTTCCTCTCAATAATCCTGGAATAACTATTATGGATTTCACTCTTGAAATGTGTTAGCCAAGGTTCAGAAAGTTAGAGTGGCTTGTCAAAGAATAAATTGCAAGTGGAAAAGCCAGGATTTAAACCATGGTGTCATAACTCAAGGACATTGCTCACTTTTACCATTCTATACTGGTCCTTCTTCACCTTCTACTTTAATTTTTAGGTTCTGTGGTCTAGAGCTATGGGGTTTATAGTGTTTGGTAGAACCAATTTTCTATAGAAATCAGGATGATTCTTCACTTTATGTCAGTGAAATGAATTATTTTGTCAGCTATTTATTGCTCTGGACCCTACCCTCTGGGGTAATGCCTCTTGGGGATAGGAATGGTGGCTACCCCATTAGGGATTCCCAGACTCACTGGGAGGCTGGTTGGAGTCAGGGTTAAAGAAGACTTGTTTGTGACCTATGGGGTTTTCACTAGCCCTAGAACTTCCATAGAATATTTTAGGTGAATTGTCAATTTTGATCCTGGGGAGTCCATGGCTCATAAGACAAAAAGTGGTCCCAGGGTTTCAGACACAAAATACGAGGTCCACCTATTTTCTCATCACTAACACCTTCAAGAAGATGTGGAAATCAATACATATCCCATCAATGGCTTGGCGGTAGTCTGAGCATGCACTACCCCACTTCCTCCCATTGTTTCCATCTTTTTTGACCTGAGCTGTCTAACCTGGGTCTAGTGGACACTGAAGATGGAAGGAAGTCCTAGATGACTGAACTGAAGTGAATTCTCTGGATCTTAAGAATAGGGTTTTAAGCATCTTTCCTCCAGAACCCTGTTATTACTGTGATTCTCCGCCCCTACCCTCTGGCTCCAACAATGCTTTTTTCTGTCCCTTTCTCAAATGAGTTTCCTATAATTTTTATCTTCCCTGTTTTCTTTAACTCTGACTTGTCCATAGTCATGGCTTATCACTCCTTAGAGGTCCATCACTGTTAGTACTATGAGGAACTGAAAAGTTCAGGATTTCCTGGTTCAGATACTTTAAAAAGAGAATTTTTTTATTTATCTAGCTGCCTTTTTGGGTGTGTGTGTGACAGTCCAAAAGTTAGAAAGTTGAAAGCATGTAGCCAGACCCATGTTAACTGTCTGCTGTATCCAAGGGGACAAAACAGTGTTCACACCTTCCACTGGGCTGTGAATGGGGCTGGTATCATGACATGTCTTTGAGACCTGTCCTTACTCAGTTTGGAACTTTTCAATACAAACATTCTGAATTTGCAACTGAATCTATTATTTTGTTCTATGACTCAGTAAGTTTTTATTTCATGGCAGTATTCTCCATCCTTTATTGAGCCATGAAGGTTTTCTTTTTCCCCCTTTCCACAGACATGCAAATTTAGAGATAAGGACCCTGTGCTTTACCTGCACCTTGTTTAACTAGATGTTTTTTGAGAACTCTTTCCTTGCTATGCCTATCTCTGAATCATAAAATTACAAATACTAGTTTCTTTGAGGCTCTTAATAATTACTCTGAATGCTTCAAAAAAATGAATGCTTCAAAAGTAACACGATGTCAATAAAAACATATCTATCAGTAATCACCCTCAATGTGAATGGCCTAAATGCGCCCATAAAATGGCACACGGTTGCAGACTGGATAAAATGACAGGACCCATCCATATGTTGTCTACAAGAGACCCATTTTGAACCTAAAGATACATCCGGACTGAAAGTGAAGGGATGGAGAAGCATCTTTCATGCCAATGGGCCTCAAAAGAAGGCTGGGGTAGCGATTCTCATATCAGACAAATTAGATTTAAACTAAAGACTGTAGTCAGAGGTACAGAAGGACACTACATCATTCTTTAAGGGACTACCCACCAAGATGATCTAACAATTGTAAATATCTATGCCCCCAATATGGGAGCATCCAATTATATAAGAAAACTGTTAATCAAGATAAAGAGTCATATTGATATGAATACACTAATCGTTGGACATCTTAACATGCCTCTTTCAGAAATAGACAGATCATCGAAGCAGAAAATCAATAAAGAAACAAGAGCATTGAATGACACATTGGACCAGATGGGGACCTCATAGATATATACAGAACATTCCACCCTAAAACAATAGAATACTCATTCTTCTCAAGTGCACATGGAACTTTCTCCAGAATTGACCACATACTGGGTCACAAATCAGGACTCAACTGATACCAAAAGACTGAGATTATTCCCTGCACATTCTCAGATCACAATTCTTTGAAACTGGAGCTTAATCACAAGGAAAAGTTCCGAAGGAACTCAAACACCTGGAAGCTAAAGACCACCTTGCTTAAGAATGCTTGGATCAACCAGGAGATCAAGGAAGAACTGAAACAATTCATGGAAACCAATGACAATGAAGACACTTCGATCCAAAACCTATGGGATACAGCAAAGGCGGTCCTAAGGGGGAATACATAGCCATCCAAGCCTCCCTCAAAAAAATTGAAAAATCCAGAACACAGCAGCTGTCTCTACACCTTAAAGAACTGGAGAATCAACAACAAATCAAACCAACTCCACACATAAGAAGGGAAATAATCAAGATTAGAGCTGAGATAGATGAGGTAGAAATCAGAGATACAGTAGAATGTATCAATGAAGCTAGAAGCTGGTTTTTTGAAAGAATCAATAAGATCAATAAACCATTGTCAACACTAATCCAAAAGAAAAGAGAGAAAGCTCAAATACATAAAATTATGAATGAAAAGGGAGAGATCACAACGAACACCAAGGAAGTAGAAACAATCATCAGAAGTTATTATCAACAGTTATATGCCAATAAGCTAAGCAACCTAGATGAAATGGATGCATTCCTGGAAGACTATAAACTCCCAAAATTGATTCAGGAAGAAATTGACAACCTGAATAGACCAATATCTAGTAACGAGATTGAAGCGGTGATCTAAAACCTCCCAAAAAACAAGAGCCCAGGACCTGATGGATTCCCCGGAGAATTCTACCAAACTTTCAAAGAAGAAATAACACCTATTCTCCTGAAGCTGTTCAAAAAATTGAAGCAGAAGGAAAACTTCCTGACTCTTTCTATGAAGCCAGCATTACCCTGATCCCCAAACCAGGCAAAGGTCCTACCAAAAAGGAGAATTTCAGACCAATATCACTAATGAATATGGATGCTAAGATTCTCAACAAGATCTTAGCAAACAGGATCCAACAGCACATTAAAAAGATTATCCACCATGACCAGGTGGGATTCATCCCTGGGCTACAAGGATGGTTCAACATTCACAAATCAATCAATGTGATAGAACAAATTAATAAGAGAAGAGAGAAGAACCACATGGTCCTCTCAATTGATGCAGAAAAAGCATTTGACAAAATCCAGCATCCGTTCCTGATTAAAATGCTTCAAAGTATAGGGATAGAGGGAACATTCCTGAACTTCATCAAATCTATCTATGAAAGACCCACGGCAAATAGCATCCTCAATGGGAAAAAGCTTGCGTCCTTCCTGTTGAGATCAGGAACACGATAAGGATGCCCACTCTCACCACTCTTGTTCAACATAGTATTAGAAGTCCTAGCAACAGCAATTAGACAACAAAGGGAAATAAAAGGTATCCAAATTGGTAATGAAGAAGTCAAACTCTCTCTCTTTGCAGATGACATGATTCTTTATATGGAAAACCCAAAAGACTCCACCCCCAAACTACTAGAACTCATACAGCAATTCAGCAACGTGGCAGGATACAAAGTCAATGTACAGAAATCAGTGGCTTTCTTATACACTAACAATAATTTGAACTAAATAACCAATGAATTCAGATTTCTAAACAATCATATGCTTTACAGACTTACAGCAATATCCCACTGCTCAGTAGGATTTGGGTTGTCACAACTGGCCAATCACAGCATCTTTTCCCCCCAAGAATGATCATAACCTTTCAGTGCAGCCCTTGGAGACGCCCCACAACACTGGTGTAAAAGCTCACACAGCCTAGGAATAGACACGATCATGCCTTCATTGACCTTTCTTACCTAGAGAGACACATTCACCTGACAGCTTTCCCCTGCATGGTGGTAGCCACAACTGGCATCTTTTGAGACACCGATAGTCTCAATGGGAAAATTATGAGAACGTTCCTTGAAATGTTTCGCCTTTATCATGTTAGCTGTTGTCCCCTGATTTCTGTGTCCATGTCTGTCCAATGTCTGCCATCTGAATGTGGCATCCCATCAGGTGAGCATCTGGGTGATGGGTTCCTCTTGCTCTCTGCTGTCTGGGGGTGCACATGACTCTCAGAATGGGCTCAGTATGCCTGGGCACTGAAAATGGCAGCTCACATGCCCCCCTCTACACTTGTGGTCTTTTTTTTTTTTTTTTAAAGATTTTATTTATTTGAGAGTGAAAGAGAGAGAGAGAAAACCATCAGGGGAAGCAGCAGAGGGAGAGCGAGAAGCAGGTTCTCTGTAGAGCAAGGAGCCTGACTTGGGGCTCGATCCTAGGACCCTGGGATCATGACCTGAGTCAAAGGCAGATGCTTAACTGGCTGAGCCACCCAGGCATCCCTGCCCTCCACACTTGTTGAAAGCACCCATGACCCTCGGCAGAGACCCCAGACCTCACAGACCCACTGAACCTGGAGGGAAAGGACCTAGATGATGTGGTTCTGTAATTTTCCAGCTCTGCTCCCCAGAGGCCCCAGCATTCCCAGAGCTGCCAACTCAGCCCCAGCTTCAAACGAAGCAGCAATTCCTTGAACTCTTGTCAACAACCAGGTGCTTCATTTTATTTTGTTTGGAAAGGGGGTTCTGATGTTAAAAAGAGATTTGAGTGCACCTGGTCTATTATGTTCTCCTCATTTGGCATAGGGAAAAATTGAAGCCCAGAGAAGCAGCAACTTTTACCCAGTGTTTCAGGAAACATTCCCTGCCCAATTTATCCTGGTGGGGACCCGACACTAGTATCCTATTTGGAGCCTCAGGAAAGGCCTCAAAGTCATCAAAGAACAAACTGGAAGTGACAAGCCCAGGATGGGGCCACAGGGTGGCTGGGACACTCAGAGGCCAGATTCAGGGATCTCTGCTCATCACCTCCCTTACTGCACTGTTGATATTTTCTGTTTTCTTTGCAGATCCAAAGAGATGGCTGTTGTGGCAATGTGAAAATGATAGAAAATGCAATTATCTCATCGCCCTTAGGCTGGCTGTATGCATATGCTGAAACCCCCTTCGAATACACTTCAGGCAGGTGGAGGGGCCAGACCACGTGCCGAGTTTATGCACTGGATGGAATTCAGAGCTTGTCACCTACAGGCCCTCTGGTGCTAACTGTTTTGCCTTCTTGCTCAAGCAACCCAATTAAGATCCTCTCATTTCCGAATCATTGAGTTTTTGGATCCAGCTGAAACCTTGGGTGCTTTTAACATCTATTTATAGAACTCACCTAGGACGGTGCTTGTGTGAGAAGGTGATCATGATACATGATCCATGATTCACTGTGATGATTTACCTTACAATGGGGGCTGGGCGAGCCCAGACTTGCCTGCCGATCACAAAACGAGAGGCGAGGGCTTCTGGGAGAAGGTAGCCCTCTTCAGTCAGAGCTGACTTGGGGTTATTATATGCCCTCCCTCTCTATTGAGGGAAGAAAACAACGAGTCTGGGGATTAAAAGGCTCAAGAGGATAAGTGGAACTGAATGATGTCATTTTCCATGTTCCTCAGGGAATATTGTCACCTTCATGTCTCTTCTTCCAGGGCTGGAAACAAACAAACAAACAAACAAACAAACAAACAAGAACTGGTGGTGGGTATTATAGAAGGCACGGATTGCATGGAGCACTGGGTGTGGTGCAAAAATAATGAATACTGTTATGCTGAAAATAAAAAATAAATAAATAAAAAAAAAGAACTGAGAGAGAATCCAGACTTACGTTGACACATCACAGATGAAGAAACAGGTCCAAGAAGGGCTGTGGTGCCTCTCCTGAGCTCCTGAGCTCACGTAGCTTCTCAGCGGCCAGATGGAGGTCATGTGGGCTGGTGGGAAGTGATGGGGGAGGGTGGCTATGGTAGGGAGGAGGAACTGTGGCACGTTCCATCAGGTTGGCTCCCTGTCAGTCTGGTTTGCCGATGGATGCTTTCTTCTGGACCCAGTTCGAGCTTCACCACTTCTGGGCAGCTTGACTGGACCCCATAGGAAGTTCCTCAGCCTTCAGCAGGCCACGCACTGCTTACCTTTCCATATTATATTGTGGCAGGGTCTTGAGCATCAAGCCCTCTTTAGGGTAAACATCTGCCTTCCAGAATATTCTGTGGGGTAGTGTGCAGTCCTAGAGTGTATGTAACTTAGAAACAAAGGGAGACCACTTTACTGGTGGAAAATCAGTAATAAAAACAGAACAGGTTGCCTCAAATCCCATTTTGTTGTTACCAAGGAGAAGTGCGGGGAGTTTCATCCATCCACGTATCACTAACAATATGGCTTAGTTTACCTTATTTTTGGATTATAAGTATGTATACATGCACACATATATACATATATTTGTTTTCTAGTTGCTTTTTAAATAAGATAAATGTCTATTTCTATCCTAACCAAAGGCCTGGAAATGAGGCAGCCTATGGATGGTATGTGGATTAAAAATGTCATTGGGGGCTTAGCCTTCTCTGTGTTTCTGCTCTGCTGCTTCTGAGCCTGGCTTCCAGCTTTGAGGTTAGTTTATGGTCCATAATGGCTATCAGGCTCCAGCCATCACATCCACATTCCGTATCAGAATAATGATAATAATAAAAAAACTGGGTGCCTGGGTGGTTCAGTTGGTTGAGCAGCTGCCTTTGGCTCAGGTCATGATCCTGGACTTCCAGGATCGAGTCCCGCATCGGGCTCCCAGCTCCTTGGGGAGTCTGCTTCTCCTTCTGACCTTCTCCTCTCTCATGCTGTCTCTCACTCATTCTCTCTCAAATAAATAAATAAATAAACAAACAAAACAACAACAACAAAAAAACACAAAACTAATGGTAAGTGTTTTGAGTTTTATGCTATTACAATGCTTTATGAACATTTTTGTACCTGTATCCAGCTGGGCACGGGCAAGAGTTTCTCCTTTGTGTACACCGAGGTCACTGGATTATCTGGGTCAGTGGTTATGTGTATCTTTGGCTTTGACAGGTTGATTCCAAAATACTTTACAAAATTAAATAAATGTGATACTACTACTATTAAATTAGTTAATTTATACTACTCTTTTCATCTATTTGTTAATAGCATGGTGTCATACTTTAAAATTTTTGCCAATCTAGTGAGCATATTGTGTTTTTAATTTGCAATTTCCTGATTACTAATGAGAATAAGTATCTCTTCATAGGTATGTTGGTTATTTGAACAGTCTTCTTGTGAATTGTCTGCTTTAGTGTTTATGTCATCTTTTCTCAATCGCTTTTCTTTTTCTTTTAACCCTTCCCCTCCTAATCACTTTTATGCATACATAGTTGTGATTGCGTACCTTAAAAATATTTTCTCCTATTTTGTGTCTTGATTTTTCATCTTCTTTTTTTTTTTTAACATAAGCTGCAGTTTCTCTCTCTTTTTATTTATATTTTTAAAGTAGGTACCATGTCCAATGGGGGGCTCAAACTCACAACCCTGAGATCAAGAGCCGCATGAACTACTGACTGAGCCAGTGAGACATCCCAATTTTCATATTCTTTTTTTAAAAAAATATTTTATTTATTCATTTGACAGACAGAGATCACAAGTAGGCAGGGGAGCAGGCTCCCTGATGAGCAGAGAGCCCAATATGGGGCTCGATTTCAGGACCCTGGGGTCATGACTTGAGCCGAAGGCAGAGTCTTTAACCCACTGAGCCACCCAGGTACCCCTCCAATTTTCATATTCTTAATCATGTTTTTGATCAACAGAAATTCTTTAATGAATGCTGACACATTTAGGAATATTTAAATTTATGATTAATGCCTTTTGTTTTGTACGTAAGAAATACTTCCCTAAAATGAGATCATAAGAATGATCTCTTCCATTATTTTATAACATGTTTTTTAATTTACCTTTCATATTTAGTTCTTGATTCTACTTTAAATTTATTTGGTGGGAGGTCCAGGGCTGCATCAGTCAGGGTCTCTACGGGTAACAGATGCTACATTTGATTTGTGTAATTTGAGGAGGATTTAGTAAAACCACTATTTAAAAAGATTTGGATAAGATCTAAGGAAACTAGAGTGAGATGAGTCAGTACCTTATAGTTAGTGATAGAGAAGGGCCATTACTAGTCCTCCAAGTAGTGATTCCTGTTGAACCTCTGTGACCTTCAGCCTGTGGTTTCCAAGGTAACTGTGTTCAGTTGCCTTAGGCCAGCAGAATGGGAAGGAGCATGGCTTGGAAATGGTCCACAACACTTTTTCAAGCATTCTGTTACCTAAAAACTCGCTCTATGACCATACTTAGCTGCAAAGGAGTCTGGAAAAAGTAGTCTGGTTGTATAGCCAGTTCTAGCTGAATAACATGAGTCATTTGGGGTCAGAGGGCGACTGCAGAGATAGCCCCTAAGATGGCCCTGGATGATTCTGCTTTCTGGCATTTGTGTCTTTGACTAATTCCTTTCTTTTGAGTATGGCTTGGATTTAGTGACTACCTTTAGTAAATAAACTGTGATAGGATATTACTTCTGAGATTAGGTTTCAAAAAGACTACAGTGTCTGTCTTTAGTACCTGCTCTGATGACAGTCATGTTGTGAGTTTCCCTATGGAGAGGACCATGTAGCAAGGAATGGGCCTATTGGGCCAACAGTGGGGAAGGACTCAAGTCTTGTCAACATGACTGGAGCCCTAGGCAACATCTAAAGTTGTGAGCCAGAGACTGACTAATCCAACTAACCTGTGCCTGGATTCCTGACCAGCAGAAACTGTACAATAGTAAATATTTGCTGCCAATTTTTCACTCAAGGCTGTAAGTTCAAGATTCATATCAAGTAGGCTCCTCACCCAATGTGGGGTTTGAACTCACAATGCTGAGATCAAGAATTGCATGATCTACCAACTGAGCCAGCCATGGGCCCCTAAGCTACCAATAAAGAGCAACAGACAACTAATATATCCTCATAGGGTGATGCTTTTGATGACAAACATAGTTTCAATCCTCTGCTTCTTTCTTAGGGTTCTTATTTTCCCTCAGACATTTAGCCTTTGATTTTTCGTGTCTTTTCACCTTTTTATTTATTTATTTTTCATGTTTTCAGGGGTGAGGTTTTTTTTAGAAAAACCTTAGTCCACCATATTACCAGAAATGAAAGTCTTATTTATTTCTATCTTCTTCATGTTTTTCATTAGATATTTACTTAACATCTACTGTGAGTCAGAAGGTGCACTAAAAACGGCAGACAGTCTTTTCTGGCTTGGGGGCGGTGACAAAGGACATTCTACTGGAGGCAGGGATAAAAACAAACAGATAACGAGTATTATTAAGTGTCTTGAAGAATAAATAGCAGAGTAGGGAGATGGGAAATGATAGGCAACAGGGGAGCTATTATTTTAGATATGGTGGTCAAGAAAGTTTTCTCTAAAATGAGGCAACACTTCAATAGAGACCTGGGTAAAGTAAAGAAGTAGGTCCTGTAGGTTGATTATGGAGGAAGAATGATTTATGCAGACAGTTTCTCCTTTGTAGGTCTGCAGAAGGTGTTGGGAAGAAGGCATGAATTTATCCTGACCTCATTTCTTTTATTCAGAGAAGTTGAATGTAGAGAACTTGGAATTACTGCCTGGTTGGTAGATCTGAGAATCAGTGTTGCTTTCATTGTCTCAAGCATCAACAGAGCTGCCTTGTCTAGGACAAGCCTTATGGCTGATGCTGACCTAAATGCCCGGTGGCATCCTAGCTATCACAAAAAATAGGGTGTCTTCAGCCCAGCTCAGTGTATATTCTGAATGAATCTTCATGAAATGACCTTTACAGGCAATCTTTTCCAGTTTTTGTTTGGTGGCTCAGCCAAGAACCTGCAGGTGCATAGGCGTTTGTGAAAAGCAAGATCCTCTCCTTGTTAAAGCTGTCTTTCATTTTATTTCATCTTGTAGAGACCTCTCCATCAACCTTTGAAAGTTTTTTTTATTTTTCACATGACTTCCAGTTCTGAAGCAGGAAAACCATTTTTTTCTGGCTCCTGGAGAAAGAGCCTAGTGAGTAAGGCTGTTTTCCCTTAAGTGATTCTGTACCAAAGAAGGGATGGTTGTATATAAAATGACATTCAAAGATGATATAAGATTGTAGATAAGAGCGGAATTTCTAAAACTGGATTTCCTGAGCTCAAATCATGGCCTTCTATGGCTTTTGTGGCTTCTCTGACCTGAGGAACTTATTTTAACTTCCCTGCATCCTAGTGTACTCATCTCTAAGTGGGTATAGTAATTACACATACATCATAGGGTTGCTAACGTATTGTAGGGTTGCTAAATACATATAAAAGTTCTTAGAATAGTGTCTGGCATATAATAGGTGCTCTGTAAGACTTGGATATTATCATTACCTTTATTATTTTGTTATTAGTAGCTAGGACAATGAGTTGCTTCGTCATTTAGATTGTAACAGAGACCTACTCACATTATCTAGTAGAATGTGGGTCTGTGGCTAAGATTCTTATGCTTCAAAAGAGACATAGGGATTTCTTGGGGACCTATAGAGAGTCCTAGAACTAAGTCTGGAACATAATTCAAGAGCTGAAAGTCTAATGCAGCATGAGGGACCAGGTTATATCACTTCTTTCTCCGGACCTGACATTTGCTCATTTTCTCTATGGTCTGCGCATTAACACGACTCAGCCATTTTCTCCATATCTAATTATAATTTGTGAGTCTCGTTTCTCAAATAGCTCCATCTTTTCCCATATTTTTAAGTTCAGACCCTCAAGAGGGAGATAACTTTATTGGTTCTGCTTAATAATCATTGTATAACTCTAGAGCACCTTGTGGCTCTTGACTCTTATTCATGCATTGATGAATGCTGGGTCAGGGGCTTTTTCTAGTCTGATCACCTGAAGGGCAAGGTCAAGTGCTAGAACAGTGGTTACCTAAGCAAAGAGCTCTAAGTGGGTGAATTTTCTCCTATAATGAGAGTATGATAGAAGTATACAGGATACTGAGACCCAGTCCTTTATTTAAAGCGTGGATGGAATCAGTGTGCGTGTAAGTGCAGATCAGTTAGAATATGCTGAAGAACTCCTCTCCATTAGAGTTCTGCAAGTATGGATGGACTCCTTTGAGCCTTATGACTAAGCTTGAAATAGTCCCCAAAGGGGAATTTGGTTTTGGATCCTCAACACTAAACACAGTGTGTCTTAAGGAAGCATGAGAACTTTTGTGGCTGCCCCTCAGTGCAGTGGAAGCAGGGGATGGAACCTGCCAGGGCTCGTCCTGAGTCTGTTACTGCTGATTCTCCTTCAATAACTACTTTGTTTTTGTATCTCTTTTGACTTCTCTACCTTGGTCAGCTGGACCATTTTAATACAACAATTGTTCCCATATAGAGGACCATGGAGAACCAACTTCTCATAAAATCAAGGTGTGGTAAAGGGGTTCCTTGGGAACACAACAATATATTCAATAAAAAGACATCTTTTGATTATCCTTGACCATGTGGGATGCAGGTAGGAGGTGCACCCCTATCCCAACTAAACCCCATTTAAAAAAAATTTCTTGGGAGAAAAGGATTGAGTTATTCATTTTCCTTGGTTCACTGTCTTTCATTGTCACTTGTTTGTAATTTATTTCATTTTTGTTAATGGTGACAGAATTGTGACAAGGCCCATGGCGAAAGTGAGGGAAAGGGCAGGGAAGAGAACAATATATATGGAACAAAGGATTTGTGTTAGGAGATTCGTTCGTTCGTTCGTTCGTTCCTTCCTTCCTCTCTTTCTTGGAAAAGATTTATTTATTTATTTTAGAGAGAGAGAGAGAGAGAAAGAGTGGGAGAGTGGGTTGGAGGGGTGAGGGGGCAGAGGGAGAAGGAGAGAGAGAATCTCTAGCAGACTCTGTTGAGTGTGGAGCCTGACATGGGGCTGGATCCCATGACCCTGAGACCACGACTTGAGCCAAAATCAAGAGTTGGATGCTTAACTGACTGAGCCATCCAGCCATACCTGTGCGGGGAGATTTCTTATTCATCTCCTCATTTATTTATTTTGAGCCCCCTATTGACTGAAAGTTACAACCCCAAGATTAAGAGTTGCATGCTCCTCTGACTGAACCAGCCAGGAACCCCTCACCTCATATAATTTTTATAATATGCTCTTGAATTAGGAGTTGTTATATTTGTTTTAGATCTGGAGAAAATTAGGATCTAAGAAATGAAGCCATTTACTGTAGATTTCACAATGAATTAGTGGTAGAATTGGGACTCAGATACAACCCTGAGTCTGAAAGCCATTCGTTGTCTACAGCTGTATACTCTGAACAAAGGGACTCTGAGCAAAGGTCCAAAGGAACTATGAGAAAGCACTTTCTTAACTGCAAAATGGCAGTCTTCTATTCAACCCTGTCTAGACCCTTTTTTGCCTTGCAGCGTTTCCCTGAGGCTCAAATGAGATCATGCATGTGCCCTAAAAATCTGTTCAGAAGCTATTGTCAAAAGAGTTCATCTGGTCCAAATTCTGAACTTGGATTGAGTTCCCCAACAAGGAAAACAGACTCTTCCCTGAAGGGTTTTGCAGTCTCAAGCAGGAATTAGTTACTTTCCTTTCTCCACAAACTTTCTTCCAGGGAAGATAATGCATGGTTTAATGTTACCTTATACCTGCCTTTGTTCTCTGCCTCTGCAGTTCCTGAAACTGGGATGCTTGGTAAGAAGGGACTGCTCACAAAGCAGGCAGTGTGAGTGGGGAGGAGAAGCAACGTATCATGTCCTTCAGAAACTAGGGAGTTGGCCTTTGAGGAGCCAAAGGGAAAGTGGCTTAGTTCATCTTGGAGGTATGAGAGGAATATTACACAGCAGGAGCAACAAAGCCAGGAAATCATCAAGTGAGAAGGCAGTTTGCAAATTTCATCCTTGTGGCATGAGCAAGAAGGAAAGATACCCAAGGGGGTATCACAAGAGTAGGACAGTGAAGAGGAAGGCTGTTTGTCAAACACTCCTTTCCTTTGGCCATTGGGAGACTCAGTTTTGTCTTATACAGCACTCCCAGTTAACTGAGGTGACCAGTTACTCATGTATTTTTTTAAAAAAAGACTATTATCACTGATTACTGGAATCCCCAAATAGAACCTTTGACAGAGAAAAAGGCAGTATTAATGGAAGCAAAAAATGAGAAGGAAAAGATGGAATCCCAAGCATGGTTCCAAAGATGCCAGGGGAGATGAGATAAACTCAAAATCCCCTGGAGCCCTGAAATTACGTAAGTTAAGATATCAGACAGTATCATAGGCTGTTGTGCACTAAGGAATGGACTGGAAGTAGGAGAGGGGGAGGAGAAAAAAGCACCATGGGATTGCTGGAAATGAGTTTACCATATTTGCAGGTTTTTAAAAATCTGCCCTCTGATACCCATCTACCTTCTATTTATGGGTCTGATTTGCGTATAGTGTTTGTACCTCTGAGGATCTATTGATATGGGAAGAAAATAGACCAAGAGGAGAGGTCTTGTCACTCATATCTACACACTCTGGAACACCTGGAGTTTACCAGTGATCTTTCTGAAGGCTGCTTTCACATCCTTGTTTCTTAGGCTATAGATCAGAGGGTTTAGCATAGGGATGACCACAGTGTAGAAGACAGACACGACCTTGTCTTCCTCCAAGGACTTGCCTGAGCCACTCCGAAGATACATGAAGATGAGAGTCCCAAAGAAAAGGGCCACGGCAGTGAGGTGGGAGACACATGTGGAGAAAGTCTTGGCCTTGCCACCTGGAGACTTTACCTTCAGAATGGCCTTGATGATGAACAGGTAGGATATCAGAATGACCAAGGCATTGGCCAAGATCACAAAGTTGCCAAAGAAGACAATGACAATTTCAGTGTTTGTCGTGTCACTGCAGCTGAGTTTTAGTAGGGGTGGGAGGTCACAGAAGAAGAAGTTGATCTGATTGTGGTCACAGAAGGAGAGGGTGAAGGTGCATGCGGTACGCAGGATGGCCCCTGACATCCCACAGATATAGGCTCCCACCACCAAACTCCAGCAGATTCTGGGATTCATGGCTACAGTGTAGAGCAGTGGGTTGCTAATAGCGACGTAGCGGTCATAGGCCATCACTGCCAGCAGGAAACACTCTGTGCCGGCACAGGTGGTGAAGAAAAAGAACTGGGTAGCACATTGGCCAAAGGAGATGACCGTCTTGCCAGTGGCTAGTGTGGCCAGGATCTGAGGGGTGACCACCGAGGCATAGCAGGCATCTAGCTGGGAGAGATGGCTCAGGAAGAAGTACATGGGGGTGTGGAGTTGGATATCCATTTGGATCAGAATGATCATTCCCACATTCCCCAGAAGGGTGATGATATAGAAGATGAGAAACATTAGGAAGAGGGGAATCTCCAACATGCGGTCGTCCGTGAAGCCCATGAGAATGAACTCTGTTACTGTGGTGAGATTATTCTCAGTCATGGATTCAATATGGACAATTGATCTGAAGATGAGAATGAGCAGCAAGAACCACAAAATCCCAGAATGGAAGGACAGATTCTTTCTATGGTAGAAGTTAGCTCTATATTTCTGGGCCAATTTATAGAGCTTGTTTTTGGGAAATCTTGTACCTGGCTTGTTCTCCTTGGGCATCTATGTTCTTCTGCATTTTTTGGAGCTGAGCCCTGAGCTGGTGCTTCTGCTTCACATTAATTCTGGTATGTATTTGGAAATTTCTGTGAAGACAAGAGACACATAGACTCAGATTTGGGAAGAACCTGGTCAGCAGGTGTTGTAATCCCCACGGGATTCATGCCTTCTGCTTGATCATCGGATTGCTCAATGAGCATTCATCTGCGGACAGTTCTACCTGCTAACTCTTATTTTGGATCTGTATGAGCTCTCTTTATCTTCCACACATTGGTTTTAGTTTTACCCCTTCCAGACACTTCCCTCATAGCCAATGTAATTCCTTCTTCTCATAAAAGGCTTTCAGAAGCTGGAAGATGATGAATCTGCTCTTTATACTGGCTGTCCCCTCATATTACCCACTGATGTGCTTTTTTCTTATTATATAATCAGTCACATGTGTCCAAAAACTGCTTAGTCAGATGGTATTAAAAAGATGTTTAAGGGTACAAACTTGTAACTGGCAGATACGAGTTCCAGAGATCTAAGGTACAGCCTGGTGACTATTGTCAACAACCCTGTGTCATAAACATTGTATTATAGTCAACACCAGTATGTTGCAAACTTCAAAGTTGCTAAGAGACAGTTCTTAATTGTTCTCACCACAAAGAGGACTTAAAAATTGTGGGAGGTGGTAGAAGTGTTAGCTAACACTCTACATACAGTAACGTATAAATGTATCAAACCAACACATTGTACAGTTCAAATTTACACAATGTTATGTATCAACTATATGTCAGTAATAATAAAAAAACAAAAAGTCTTTCTACTTTGATCTTTGCCACTTTATTTTATTTATTATTTTTTAAAAGTTAACTTATATTTTAAGCAATTTCTACACCCAGTATGGGGCTCGAACTCATGATCCCGAGATCAAGAATCTTATGCTCTTCTGACTGAGCCAGCCATGCACCCCTAATCTTCAAATTAGCTCAAATTAGAGGTCACTAGTGAAAGAGAGACACTGACGTATCAGATAAAACATGGTTTCCTGAAGCTGTTTACCCAACCCACCTGACTCTAGCAGCTAGTTCTGGGGATGAGTCAAGCTCTGTGATTGTCCCCTCTAGGACATACCAACTAGCTGAGTCAATTTTAAAATTCACTTCCCCTCCTTGGGTTTTATTTTCTGTTCAGCAGAATGGCAGTGCTAGGTTATATGATCATTAAAGTTCTTTTGTCTCTCACAAAGCGTGATTTATAATAGGTCTAGGTGTATGGGTTAAATGAAGCTTTTGAAAGGACTTTCCTAATATCTATACTAGAATGTGCATACTCTTTACTACAAATTACTGAGTAAATAAAATATGCAGGCACTATTTCAAGTGATTTGTTACTTATGGGATCTTAGGTCTGAAATTGAGTTAATCTTACTTGCCAGGTCCTGACAAGTCATCATTACTGATGCAAGGCATTTTTTCACTTTATTCTTTTTGCTTCCTTTTCTTTCCATGCCCAATCCTTCCCCCATTCCTCATAGGTATCTAGTCTGATGCAAAATATATGTCCTCCCATGCTTAGTCCTTTCCTATTGATTTAAAAATATGTGTGCCTTTAAAAAAATACAGTGATTTTGATGTGGTTTTAATTTTACATACAGGGTCTTGTGCTATAAAACTTATATATTTTTTCTTTTTCCACATATTCCATATTTTTGTGATTTGTCCATGTCATGTAGCTACATCTAGTGTGTTATTTCTGGTTTCGCTATGGTCTTCCTTGGTATGCTTACAACACATTTACTTATCCATTCCACTAAAGATGTTGAAGCTTTGCAAAAATTATCTTATTGTATCCTAGAAACCGCCCTTTGAGGGCTGTTAGCTTATCTATTTATTTTTTCTTTACTGGTGAGGAATTTGAACTTCTGGGAGATGAATTTGTTTAAGGTGACCCACTTTAATAAGTGGAAGAGCTGGGTTTTGAATGATAATTGTTTGATGGCAAATTCTGTGCACTTTGCTATGAATTTTGCTGCCTTCTTACACTTAAGCACATCTTTATTATTCATGAAATCGAAGGACTCTCCCTGCAGTTCTTTGGGTTATCAGATCCTTCTTGCTTTCAAATCATGAGAGAGCTTGGCTAATATCAACATCTTTCTCACCCCCTAATTCTGAAATTGTCATAGACCATTTTCTCACCATCGTGTGGGGGAAGTTGTGGGGTTTCCTCTGATTGTGAGACAAGACTGTTCCATGCACATGATGGGTGAGTAGGTGGCCCAGATCACCAGGGTAGAGATGCAGCCATGCTGGGTTAGTCCTGCACACAGGCTAGGCCTATCTCATACTCTGGTTCTAATTCTTCCAGCAGCCCTGGAAGTTGGGTACAGTCATGACTATTTTATGGATGAACAAAGAGGCTTGGAGATGTTAAGGAGGCGGCCCAATTTGGCAGACATCTAGGAAGAAACAGAAGCAACATTTGAATCTGAGACTTTCTAACTTCAAATTCTGTCGTCTTTGCTTCATATTATGCTGTCCTTTTAGGGAAAGAAAATAACTTTTTCTGCAGACCCAAGGCTCAATTTTTAAACTCATAGTTACTTCTAAGACTATTAGACATATACTCAAGTTCATGAGGAGAGAGGACTAAGTATGACTTTGGAGTTTTTTGATGGTCTATGTATTTTTTTCCTCCTTTTTGGGTTAAGACATCCCTAGAGATTACTTAAAAAAAAAAAAAAGAAAGAAAAAGGAAAGAATCTGGAGTACCTGGATAGCTCAGTTGGATAAATGTCTGCCTTTGGCTCAGGTTATGATCCCAGGGTCCTGGGATCAATTCCCATGTCAGACTCCTTGCTCCGTGGGGAGTTTGCTTTTCCCTTTGCCTGCTGCTTCCCTTGCTTGGGCTTTCTCTCTCTCTCTATGACAAGTAAATAAATAAAATCCTAAAAAAATTATCTCTCCATCCAACATGGGGTTTGAATTCATGACCCCAAGACCAAGAGTCATATGCTCTACCCACTGAACTAGGGGGGCACCCTGAAAAAGCCCAGATTCTAACCTGAGTCTGTCTTATTCCAAAGCCAGAGCTCTAGTACATATGATTAGTCCCACCTTCAGTGTAATCACAGGTAGTACAGTAATTTACAGTGAGTCTTGGGTCTAAGCTTTGCAGTCGAGTATCCCATCCCTGCCCCATATATATTTAAGTTTTTATTTAAATTACAGTTACTTGACATACAGTGTAATATTATTTTCAGATATACAATATAGTCCTTTCACACTTCTATAAAACACCCGATGCTCCTCACCACAAGTGTACTCCTAACCCCCCATCACCTATTTCACCCATTCCCCCCATGCACCTCTCTTCTGCTAACCATTGGTCTTCTCTACAGTTAACAGTCTGTTGCTTTTTTTAAAAGATTTTAATGTATTTATTTATTTGAGAGAGAGAGAGAGTGAGAGAGACCATGAGAGGGGAGAAGGTCAGAGGGAGAAGCAGACTCCCCATGGAGCTGGGATGCCGATGTGGGACTCGATCCCAGGACTCCGGGATCATGACCCGAGCTGAAGGCAGGTGCCCAGCCAACTGAGCCACCCAGGCGCCCAACAGTCTGTTTCTTGATTTGCCTCTCTTTTTTCTTCCTCTATGATAAAGAAGATGTGCCACATACATACAAGGCAATATTACACAGCCATAAAAAAGAATGAAATCTTTCCATTTATAATGACGTGGTTGGATCTAGAGAGCACTATGCTAAGTGAAATAAGTCAGCCAGAGAAAGACCAGTGCCATATGACATCACTCATAGGTGGAATATATTTTCTAAAATTTATCCAGTGACACATAAATCCAAAGAGATTACAGCTATATCTGAACTTGGTCCCATTAGATGACAGGTTCCAATGACAATGGCCAGATTCTCTGCCCAGTTTCAGCTGCCCTAGCTCGTATGCACCTTACTTCAGACCTTGCCCCATCTCAACATTCCTGAGGTCACAATTACACCTTAATTACCTGGTGGGATAATTCAATTGGGTTCATCTCCCGTCCGGAATTGAACTAATCTAGGTCATTTAAGCATTTTGCAGTAGGCAGCTGAGATGGCTGAAATAGGTGAATGTAGCTGATGGAGTACAGGTTTCTTTTTATGAAGCAAACCAGCGAGATATTTAAAATGCTTTGGGGATGGTTTTTGAGGGAGGGATGCAGTGCACACAAAGGTTGTCCCTGAATCACATGTCAACAACTGGGACAGCCTCCGGGCTCCTAGGAACAGCCGGGCTTGTCCGGGAGAACACACTTCAGCAGGGGCTCATTATCTCATCTCTCTACACATCTGAGAGGATAAAAACAAACCCTGTGGGATTTCACGGCAACTCTGAGCTCATATTAGTCTCAAAGCTCATTTACAGTTGCTGTAGGGAATGAAGCTGGTTCCTCTTTGCCACTGGCCCTCAGTGTCCTACTGTCCCAGTCCATCAGTGGTTCTGCCAGGACTGGGACTCTGAGGACTCCTGGTAACATCCTCTTCACACGGTGTCCACCCTTGTCCCCAGACCTTGTATTAAGTCTCATGCCATGGACTGCTCAGAATTTCATTAGGAAGAGCGGTCTAAACATGCTTCACTTGAATCTCTACCATGAGTAGCTTATTCGTTCATCTTCCTTCATGAGCCATTGCTGGAGTTTCTGTGGGAAGCCTTCTCTGGCTATTCCAGCTCTCATCTCTTCCCTGGTCTCTGAAGCCCACTCTGTGTATGTGTGTTAGAACGGCGCACTTTGCCACTGAATTCTAGTTGCCTTACATTGTTAATGGCTATGCCTTGGTTGTTAGTCTTGTTGCGCAGCTCGACTATAGGTTTCTGGAGAACCCATCTTGCTTCCTCCAATTCCTGTGTGTTCTGCGTTAGGAGAATCTATCCCATGCCCTGAATGCTCTCACCCACTCATCAGTGCGGGATTGGGACTCTCTCAGCGAGATCTCAGAGGGGCCATGTGCCCCATGCACTCAAAGTAACATGGCAGGAATAAGACATCTTGATAATTAGCAAGCATGCAGTCTCGCCGGGGTGGTTCTTACCATAGCAGAAGAAAAATGGAGCAAGAATATATGACAGTTGGGGCGCCTGGGTGGCTCAGTGGGTTAAAGCCTCTGCCTTTGGTTCAGGTCATGATCCCAGGGTCCTGGGATCAAGTCCCGCATTGGGCTCTCTGCTCAGCAGGGAGCCTGCTTCCCTTCCTCTCTCTCTCTGCCTGTCTGCCTACTGTGATCTCTGTCTGTCAAATAAAGAAACAAAATCTTAAAAAAAAAAAAAAAGAATATATGACAGAGAAGGAAGTCAGCTACAGACCAGGACTTCTGGCAGTGCAGGGAATTCCATCTTTCAACACATTTTTGGACAATATTTATTATCATTTCCTGTCATTAAATACCTACTGAAATATCTGTAAGAGGGTGTGTCCTGTATTGCAAGTGTTTCCTATAGATGATAGTGTGGCCATTGGGACAAGAGAGAGAAAAAGGAGGGAGAATATGCCAGCACTGATAATATTGCATTAAACATCCCCTGGGGAACTTGTGGATACGGATGGCTCCATCGTATTTATTACCTTATTTATTACCTTCTTCTCTTGGCCACTGGTTGGAACGATCTGGAGTACTTTGATTATTATTATCATTATTGTTGTTCTTGTTCCTATTAAGCCTAGGACTCTTGTTTTGACCTTGGAAGAGATGCATCTTAGCTTGGTTTCCTTAAAAAAAAAAATATGGGAGACAGGGGCTTGGGGGCCACTGTGTCACCTTGGGAGCAGTTATAGGAGAGACCTGTCAGGGGATGTAGGAAGCAGAGACTAGTTGAGCAAAGATACCATTTTAGATGGAGGCTAGCCTGATTTGTAGGTTAACTCTGGAATATGAATTACATCCTGACTCAGTTCTTCCTTGAGGCAAGGGATTTGGCCTTTTGTGGCCCTTATTGACTGTTCATGGACTGTGTGCTGGAGTGGAGGTGTGACTCCCTTTGGGGAGGTGGGTCCCTTGGCTGAGTTCCTTGTAGACACTTGGCTGAGGAGGGCTCTACACCAGAGAAGGCTGTACCTGCCAGCTGTAAGCAGCCAACACTTCCAACAGCCTCGCGGGGCCAGGCGGATCTGGAGACAGGGATACTCAAGGGTGCTCTCTGCTCCCCATAGACTTGAGTATTTACAGCTGGGGCTTCTGATCTTACCATGTGAAGTAGGGGTAGCCCAAGAAGGGCAATAAGAAAGATGCTTCAGTACAATTCCTATCACAATTCCCATGGTATATATATATATCACAATTCCCATGATATATATATATATATATATATATATATAATCTTTAAAATATATATATTTTAAAGATTCTATTTTTTTTTTATCTGACAGAAAGAGCATGATCGGGAGAGGGGCAGGCCCCCCCCACCCCCGCCCTGAACCGGATGTGGAGCTCGATCCCAGGAGTACAAGATCATGACCTGAGCCTAAGGCAGATGCTTAACCCACTGAGCCACCCAGGTGCCCCTCCGGCGGTATTTTTTTTCACAGAAACAGAATAAACAATCTTAAAATTCCTCTGGAACCACCAAAGAGACCGGATAGCCAAAGCACTCCTGAGAAGGAACAAAGCCGGGGGCATCACACTGGTTTCAAACTGTACCACAGAGCTATAGTCATCAAAACAATACAGTACTGGCATAAAAATCATTATAGAAGCCAATGGAATAGACTAGAAAGTAGGCTTCTTTATTATTATTGACGTGCAGTTGATACACTGTATTACATCAGTTTCAGCGATACAAGGTAGTGATGGTACCAGTCTGCACTTCTGTGCTGCTCCTTGCATCTGTCACTGTACAGTATTATTACACCACCACTGACTACATTCTCTATGCTATGTAAGAGAGGCGTCTTACGATTCCACATGCAGAATGTCATACGGTATTTGTCTTTCCTGTCTGACTTATCTCACTTAGGATAATGCTCTCAATATCCGTCCATGTTGTTGCAAATAGCAGGATTTCCTTCCTTCTTATGGCTGAATATTATACCCTAGTGTATATAGCATATTTTTTGCCTCCTTATAATCCATATTTCTCATAGAATTTGGAGAAACTGTTTAAAACCTGTATCTGTTCTTTAATTTCCCTGAATTCCTCCATTGAGTTCCCTTTGCACTTGGGAAAAAAACCCATTTTCTTACTCTGACCTAGGAAATCATATGTGATCTGCCCTCTGTGTACCTCCCTTCCTCTCTTACTGCTCTCTGGCCCTTATTCCTGCTTATTCCTGCCTCAGGCCCTTTGCCCTTGCTGTTCCCTTTGTCTAAAATGCTCTTCAAATAAGAAGATGCTCTCGTGTGCTCTTCCCATGCCAGTCCTAGTGTAAATGCCACATCAAAGACCTTTTCTGACTTTGAGTTCCTTCTCAGCTACTACCCCAGACAGCTCCTCTCACATCATCTTGCTATATTTGTTTATAACCCTATTTTCTGTTTCTGCCTATTGAAATGTAAGATACAGGAAGGCAGTGATTTAATCTGTTTTGTTCACTGCTATATGGCCAGTGTCTAGAACGTTTCCTGGTGTATTAGGTGCTCAAATATTTGTCAAACAAATGAAAGGAGATATCTTTAATGTTTCTATCATTCAGTCAGAGAAGTCAACAGCGTCACTAGAAAATAGGGGCGTCTGGATGGCTCAGTGGGTTACGCCTCTGCCTTCAGCTCAGGTCATGATCTCAGGGTCCTGGGATCCAGTCCTAGGATCTGCCTACTTGTGATCTCTGTCAAGTAAATAAATAAAATCTTAAAAAAAATGTAATGAAATTAACAATTAAAAAAAAAAGAATGGGCAAAGTGCACAAAAGCTAAATTTGCAAAAGGAGAAATAATTATCTACAGATTTGAAAAAATGTTTAATGTCACAATAAATAATTACAATTTATGTAGCCCTGAGCTACCTTTTTTCTTTTGTAATCACCAAATATTTGTTTATTTATTTTTAGTTTTCAAAGATTTTTATTTATTTATTTGACAGAGAGAGATACAGTGAGAGAGGAAACACAAGCAGGGGGAGTGGGAGAGGGAGAAGCAGGGTCCCCGCTGAGCAAGGAGCCCAATGTGGGGCTTGATCCCAGGACCCTGGGATCATGACCTGAGCCAAAGGCAGACACTTAACAACTAAGCCACCCAGGTGCCCTCATAATCACCAAATATTTAAAAGAAGATCATGATACTTGTATCAGCAAGAGGCTGGGAAACAGGTTCCCTTATGTGCTATGGAGCTCTGGGCAGCATCTTACAGTCAGTTTTATTACTTTGTATAAAGACCCTCAGAAATGGAAATGCCTTTTTCTCTAATCACTCTGCTTCTGGGAAGTTAGCCCACAGAAACAATCATTAATATCTACAAAGATCTGTGGTTTCGGCCCTGTTGTCTTATAACAAAAAGTTGAAAATATCAAAGTGACCAAAATTGTTTAAGTGTAATAGGATATCCTGGATGTGAGGAGCTTCTCCCAATGCACGTGCTTGCTTGGGTGGGTTGCACGGGGTGGGGCTGAGAAGGGTCACTTTTGTACATGGCAAGGCATGAAATTTTCCCACCTCAGAGCCCCACAGAGGTTCAGGGAAATGAAATATCCTTGGCAGCCTGGGTTGGGGGTGGGCTAGTGCAGAACTCACCCTAAGGGAATGAAGGGGTCTTCCTGGTGGGTGGGGCCACGTCGTTGGTGGTGGGTGTTGGTGTTGGAGGTACAAGAAGCAGATCAAGGAGATCATATCCATCCAGCTGCATTGGTGGATGAGGGTTAAAGGGGGGCACGATTTAAGAAGTAGCCTTTTGGGTCAGAAGCTGATTCCCCTTGGCATCCCATGACCCTGGGAGTTCAACAGCATAGCTCAGCACGAGGGGGTCTCTGTGGAATGGGTAGAGGTTTTGGGAAATCTTAAAATGGGGGAGTATGAATCAAAGGTGACCTCATGTGACCACCAGGATGGAAAATACCCAGGATATAATATTAAGTGGACAGCCATGTTGGGCAATGTTTAAATGTTTAAATTTTCCCATGTGAAGATAAGAAATACCATATATCTTTTTAAAAAATATGCACAGAAAAACTTTATTTATACTGGAAGTCCCAAAGGCTGAACCAACAACTACTGGAGATCAGCAAGTATTCCAAGTGAAAGGACCTGCAGAAATGATGACCGACAGCCTTCTCTCTGTGAGCAGTGATCAACAAAACAGTGCAAGGGAAACCTAGAGGCCTGAGGAAGGAAGGAATGAATGGAAGGGAGGAGTCAGGTCTCCTGGGAGGTACGGGCTTAGCGCGGTCAATATGTGTGTCAGGGGTGTAGCAACACGAAATACCACGCATCTTTATTAAATTAATGCTTCTAAATGGCATCAGTATGTCTCAATTTACTTTTTTTTAAAAAAAGATTAAGACTATTAAAATGTTATATATATAATATGTAATATACCTCCATCTCCCACGGGTCTCTACTCTACCCAAGGGTTTTGAGAATTTCTACATACAAGAAAATTTGGGGATGTCTTTTGCCTTCGGGTTATCATGACTACGTCTGAGATTGTTAAGTACGTGTGGTACATCAGACAAGGGCAATCTCACCGTTTTTGTGGCAAATTTGGGAGTCGGTTTTTCTTTTCCTGTGGTAGCCTGGACATTTTGGATACAGAGTCTTGGGGCTCAGTGACCCCTACATCATGAGCAGCCTGACGAGAGGCCCCAGGACTTCCCACGGTGTTGGTGTGGGCCACAGGTCCCTCCCACATGAGTAGCTTTAGAACAGTTACCTTTTCTCTTGTTAACTCACCTTAGTGGAACAGTGTAGAAATAGTGTGTTGAATTTGTAAATATATGTGTAAATTTCTATAGAAAAAAAAATTCTGGAAGGATAGTCATAGTACCAGCCCCTGTTCTGTGTCTTACTTGTATCACCTGTAACGTCTGTGTCCATCCAGGATGTAACTCACTGAACCTCCCCACAAAGAGGAGGATTTGAACCCGTGCAGTCTACAGCCAAGGCTTATGAGCTAAATAACGATGTTCTAATATCTTTCCCTCTGTTAGCAGTGCCTGCTGGAGTGGTATGATTCTAGGGCTTACATTTCTTCGTTTGTACTTTCGTGAACTTGTCCAAATTTTCTGTCCTACGTAGTTGTGTTTATTTTTATTTTTTTTTTAAGATTTTATTTATTTATTTGACAGAGAGAAATCACAAGTAGGTAGAGAGGCAGGCAGAGAGAGAGAGAGGAGGAAGCAGGCTCCCTGCTGAGCAGAGAGCCCGATGCGGGACTCGATCCCAGGACCCTGAGATCATGACCTGAGCCGAAGGCAGCGGCTTAACCACTGAGCCACCCAGGCGCCCCATACATAGTTGTGTTTATAATCAGCCTGCTGCTGGTTATAGGGATAGGGGATAGCGGTTAAGAGCAAGGTGTGTGAAGCAAGCCTCCCCTGGTTCCCATCCAGCTGTGTGACCCGGGGGTGGTCATTTTACCTCTCTGAGCCTCCGCTTCCTTACAGGGAGAGGAGAACAGTAGCGTTGTCCTCTTCAGGGGGTTTTTGTGTGGGGGTGGGGCGCCCGGGATGAGTTACCCTCGATAAAACTAGTGTGTTGTGCTGGGCCCTGCTCGAAGGCCTTTGTGTATGGGTGACTAATACCAGCGAGGAAAAGAGGCTGCAGGCTGCTGGGACTGCCCGTGATCACGTGTTTCCTCTGAGCCCTCACAATGAGACGGGTCTGAAAGGGTCACTCTGAGGACGACCCCTCAGAGAACAGAATGCACTGGTATTTTCTCCCCGTAACCCGGGTCCCAAATGACGCTTAATGATGGCAGGGGATGCCAGACAGGACCAAGTGTGAATAGGGAGGGATCGAGACAGCTAACTTTGCAGGGACTTTTTTCTGAAGGTTTCTCGCCTCTGGGGATCTGAGGAGTCTAATTAGCAGCTTAGGGCCTGATTAGAGAAGCCCCATGAGCGACAAGCCCCCTGCCCCGGTCTAATTGGCCTCCTGGAATGCCCAGGTCAGGACGGGGAGGCAGGCACCTACTGGTTGCCGGGGCTTGAAAGCTGCGGGCACCGAACATGCTTATTCCTCAGGTCCTCCCAAACCCCACTTAGATGACACATTCTGCTCTTACCCACCACCCCTCACCACCCAGTCTTCTGGACTGGTCCTGCCGGAGGTGAGTGTGAACCAGAGCAGATCTGAGAGGAAACGAACCAGAGGCGAAGTGTACCTGACACCCGAACCTTGGTTTCCTCTCACGTAAAATGGGTTTATCTCTTTTTGCCTTTTTAAAAAAGATTTTATTTGTTTATTTTAGAGAGACAGAGAGAGAGAACACACAAGCAGGGGAGGGGCAGAGGGAGAGGGAGAAACAGACTCCCCGCTGAGCAGGGAGCCCAGTGGAGCTCGGACTCTGGGATCATGACCCAAGCCAAAGGCAGACGCGTCACTGGCTGAGCCACCTAGGCGCCCCTGTGTCTCTTTTCTTGAGAGAGTAGGGCCAAAGCTAGTACTAGCTGACAGTTACAAGTTGCATTTCCCTCTCGAAGTGGTGCAAGACCCTTAGCCTCTGGGGGTCTCAGTTTCTTCCTCTGTCTAGAGCCGACGTTGCCTCTCATACCTGCTTCAGATGACTGTTTTCAGAATGAGAAGAGACACGTGGAAGACGAAGGCTGCTATTTTAAGTATCAGGGGTTCTATTCAGAAAAGGGGAAGAGCAAACGGCTCCCTTGTTGAATCTCTGAGAAGCTTGTAACTCTCTGGCAGGTGTTTGGAATGCATCACAGAAAGTGCTGGAAGATCTAAGCGGCTCTGAAACAGAGCGATCTCCTTGGTGGGAGATTTAATTTCCCAGTCACTGATTTGTCAGGAATGGTCACCTGGAGCTCAGACATCAGTCATCAGCGATGCTGCAGAGAGGGTGTCTGTTGTGGCTGGGAGGTAAAAAATCTAGATTCCCACGGAGTTCATGAAGCTACTTTGGGTGGGTGTTTGGCTGAGCTGCTACTAAGGCAAGAGAACTGAGTTCTCTCATTTAGGACCAGTCTGCCAGACACAGACTTTGGGAGAGGCTCTAAGGAGGTCAGGGAATGAAAGAACCCCCTAAGAGCAAGACAGAGTGACGATCATGCTCATGCTTTGTAAGGCTGTCTCGGTCTAGGTGTCCCCATCACCACAACCTTTCCCCTCCCCATCCCCCTTTAAAGGAAGACAATCCATCTGTCCTCACCACTCTCCCCGAAGCAGAGAACTCGAGTCATTGTGGGCATCAGAAGAACAGTACTATGTCTCTGAGTAGGCGTAGCCATCCAGGCAGGAGAGAGTGTCTTGTCAGGCGGCAAATCTGGGCTCTTGTCACTCTCAGGCGGTCTGCTTCTAGGCAAGACCCATCTCACCAGCATGCCTCTCCTTCTTCACCTCTGCTTACCCATCTGAAGGCAGAAGGGCACAACCATGACTTTCAGAAGCTCCTTTAGTTCCAAGATGCTGCTGTATATTCAGCCCAGGAAGAAAAAGTGTAAGAGATTTAAGGTCAGCATTTGGATAGACTCGATATGCCATTCTAGAAGTTTGTTGTAGATCGCCAAGTGCAGAAGAACCTTAAGGTTTCCACTTTTCAGGTCTTCCCCCCACTCCAGCACCTCCCATCTGTATCACGATGACCACCTGCTGAGGGGCCAGGGGTAGGGGGGAGGCAGAAAGGGCTCTGGGTCCCAGCTCTGGCCTTTATTTCTAGACGGGTGACTTTTGGACAAGTCTGTTGACCTCTCTGAGTCCCACTTTCATCATCTGAAAATGGGCTGTGTGAGGATCAGATGAGTTAATAGGTGTCCAGTGTTCTTAAACGAGAAATCATGAAAGTCATTTGTAATTTTGGGGAGAGGAATCTCACACTTTCCCTTGTGTGCCACAGAATCAATATCTATTGAACACACAACATGTCATGGCATTCTGCCCTGCAACACTCCTGTGACTTTGGTGGTTTCACGTCCATCTTCTCTATGAAAGAGCCAAGGCGCAGGGAAGGCAAGCAGCTGGCTGGGTTCTGACCCCGCTGTGCTAGAACTTGGAAGTGTTCTCGTTCCCTGACAACATCCCGGCTCTGCCTCCTTGCTATTTTCAATGAGGCTTGCCGGCGAATGTTTTCCTATGTCTTGATGAGTTTAAATCCAGCTAGAAAATGACCAACTGAAGTCCCCCTACCCCCAACCCCAGACAAGTTTCTGAGGACTCTATTTTGATCTCTGGGTTGAGCTGCTTTGTCACCTGAACACAGACAGAGTGTGGGTGGAAGGAGCCGCTATGTTTCTCACCATTTAAACATTCTGAGGACCCAAGCTCCCCCCTGAACACTTTGAGTGTTCATTTCACTTCATTTCTTTGTTCCTTTTTCCTCTTCAGGTCATCACAAGCAGATGATACCAGTTCTATTATAGTGACAGAGGGAGGGTAACTGTCACCCGTGTCTCTTTAGTTCTATATATTTATCACGACATCCCCAGCGTCCCGAACGCTGCCTGGCACAGAGGATAAAGGCAGATCTTTTCTAAATCTTTGTTGCATACTTCCAGCTGAGGAACAGTGGCCACATAACTTTAGGCACATCATACCGCCATTGTATCTTGCCCTTTTTAAATAACTTTCAACCTGCTTTGGAAGATCTAAGTGGATTAGTTTTGCTGCACTATATAAATACTCCTCAGATCTATGGTAGGATATTTTCCACAGCATGTGCTCTTATAAAGATGGTGTCTGGGCACTTCTAACAACCCCTTCCTAGTGCAAACTTTTTACTTTTAAATCATCTACCCATACATTTTCTTGTTTGATCCATAGTGGCCTCTAGGCTCCTGGGCCAGTGTTTCCTCTGCTTTAAGATGACAGGTGGAACATCATAAACACCAAGGTCTGCTGGGCTTGCTTTCTTCTTGAGTCCCTGTTAGTTTTCTGAGGTTCTGTGGAGGTTTTCGGGGAGCACCCATAATCTTAAAGAGAGGACGATCTTGAGGTCTTTCTCCTTTATCTTTGGAAACTGTGAGAATTACACGTCTAAAGTGTGTTTACCATGGGCCGTGGGTCTTGAGTGTACACCATGAGTGTGGGGGAAAGAGAACCTAGATTTACAGAGGTCTGCTCAGGGAGGTCTGTCTGGAAGTGAACTACTTCTCCGTTGGATCAACAATTAGATAACAGATCACTGAGGATGTGAAATATCAATGTTGCTCAACACCATGGAGCATGGTGGGCTCATGGTGGCATTAAGGATTTGCTTTCTTCCAGTGCTCCTTACAGGTTAGCTATTTTCTGGGCTTCAAAAGCAGGAGATGGCTGCTTCAGTGATCTATTCATACTTCCTCAGTAATTTAGTTTATCTAGGCAGTCCCCCCATGGGTCTACTCCCTGCCTGAAGATTTTGTGGAGCTGCCATGTGTTTTCCCTAAACTTAACCATTAGGAAACCAACTGGCTCTTCTCTCTGGAATTATCAATCATTTTGAATGGGTTCAGGAATTGAGGCAGTGTATCAGAAGTGAGGTGGACCTGTTTTTTGGAGGGGTCAACCTTTCCATCTCCTCTACAGATCAGCAGATGCTCATCAACTTTGGTTTTCTTTAAAATTGTCATCTGCCCTATGCGAAAATGTTGATGCTCAGAAGAATTGCAGGCGTGTTTTGAGTGAAGGGGCCCTCCATGCTGCTCACCATCTCAAAATGGAGGTCCCAATCTTCTTGGGAATCTGGATTTATGAGGATTTCAGGAGCTGGCTCCCATAGCACAGATCTGGAGATGTTCCCAAGCTTTCCATTTTCTCCCTTGACCCTCTGCCTTTCTTCATCATCCATTGATCAGTCTGATTTTGGTTGAGCCACTGTTTGTGCACTGTCTTTCCAGAACCCATTTGGCAAAGTCTTCCGGCAGCACTCTCATTGGTCTGATGATGATAGGGCTATTTATTCTAATTGTACTCTCATCTGGCAAACAGGCAAATTTATTTTGCATTTATTTATTCATCAATACTTCTTTCCAAAAGAGAATTGAAGTGGCTTATAAAAATGCATGGCATGCAGTAAGATACAATAAATTAAAAATGAGGAGTGAGATTTGGGCAAAGTGCAGGCAAGTAGATGACGAGGAGAGGCCAGGAGCAAGGTTGGTTCACACGGCTTTTGTCTTGTTGCTTTAAGCTCTGCCAGAGGTGGATGGCTCGTTGGTGGCTGTACACTCCTCATTAGAGTCTGATTCTGACAGGAACCCTGCACATCCTTCTACTCTCCCATCCCTGCAGATGAGACATGACAAATAAAGATGATACAACAAAAGGAGGGGGGGCACATGCAGTGTTTCCAACTCAGAATTGGAACAACTTCCCCAGAATCATTATCTAACTTAATGTTACTTTCCTCCTTGCCCAAATGTAGTGGGTGATTTATGTAAAGCTGCTCAAAAAATGCTAGGGACAAAAAAGGTATTCCTTACATGATAACTCATTATGAACATATTTAGGAGTAAATGGCTAGTGGCGGGGGACATGGTTGGGAGGCCACCAGATGTGGTTAAATCCTGGTGTAGTGGTTTGACCTCAACCACCTTATTTCCTCTCTGGAGGTCTCTGTCTACAGATCCATGAATATGGACAATGACAATAAAGCCTGGGGTGGGGTGTTTGAGAAGTAAATGGTAAGCACCTAGAATAGTATCCAGCACACAGGGAGGGCTGTCTTCCTGCCATTATTTATTTATTTTGAAGGCAGAGAAAGATGGGGCGCCTGGGGAACTCAGTGTGTTAAAGCCTCTGCCTTCAGCTCAGGTCATGGTCTCAGGGTCCTGGAATCAAGCCCCACATTGGGCTCTCTGCTCAGTGGGGAGCCTGCTTCCCTTCCTCTCTCTGCCTGCCTCTCTGCCTACTTGTGATCTCTGTCTGTCAAATGAATAAATAAAATCTTTAAAAGAGAGAGAGAGAGTCATTTGTTTTATATCTTAAGTTCCTAAATTCAGAATTTAGAGTAAAATCACATGGTATTTGTGAAATCGTATGGTATTTATCTTTCTCTGACTTATTTTACTTAATGTTACACTTTCTAGGTCCATTTAAGTTGCTACAAGTGGCAGGATTCTATTTTTTTAGATGGCTGAATAATATTCCAAAATATATTATATATATATATCACATAATATATATGATATGTGATATATATATATATTATCCTCTTTATCCATTCATTTATCCATCCCTTATCCATTCTTTATCCATTTATATTTAACCCAAGTGGATGGACACTTGGGTTACTTCCACATATTGGCTATTGTGTATAACGCTGCAAGAAATATAGGGATGTGTCTATTTTTTCAAATTTGTGTTTTCATTTTCTTTGAGTAAATACCCAGTAGTGGACTTAGTGGATCCTTTGGTAATTCTATTTTTAATTTTTTGAGGACCTTCCATGCTGTTTCTTTACACTGTGATTGTGGCTGATCATTGAGACTCCAACATAGCAAGGGCTTCTTTCTGTATTAGGAGGCTGACACTTCTGAACAAAGCTTCCTTGAAAATATCTCACAGGGACCTGGAAAACTCCATATATTTTGCGCTGGGAGTGGGGTGGTCCCATGGTGATGATTTGTGTCTCCATTTTCTGCTGGTTGTGGATAAAAGTGTGCAAATAAATAAGTGTGAATAGTTACCTGATCCCCAACATTTCTGCTAAAATGTCACTTTTTCAATGACACTTCTACTGGTTTAATAACCTCTTCTTTACGTTGGCTCTCTCCATTCCCTACAACCTGCTGTGTGTGTCCATGTGTGTTTTAATAGCACTTGTCATCATCTATCATGGTAGAAAGTGTGCTTATTTAAAAAAAATATGTTGCATATGCCTGGATCTCTGCTAGTTGCTTACTCTACAAGGGCAAAGATCTTTGTCTGTGTTGTTCTGAGCAACCAGAAGAATGCATGACACATGGTAAATTCTCCGTACACTCTTAGTGAATAAATAAATGAATATAGTCTCTCTCTCTGTTTTCCCCTTTGGTCAGGATGATTTGTGTGAATTCCTTTTAGAACACAGCAAATCAGTGTTTTGGCTGAAGGTCAAGATTAGATTAGGCTGTAAGGGGGTGAAAAACTCTCCTAAATATTCACATTGTCAGGAATTCAGCAGGGGAAAAACACCAGATGCTGACCTTTATTTCATCCATAGATCAGCTTTTGTCCAACATTGATCAAAGTTTCATTTTCTTATTTATCTGAAATCCTATGAGATCTTTCTCAAATTCAGTTTTTATTTCAAGGATGGAAGGAGGACAAAAATAACCACCTTTGAAGTCCACATTCAGTATTCCCATTACCCCAAATCATCAGCATCCAAAGGTGCAGAGACAAGATTGTCCAAATACTTGGCAAGAACTCTATCTGTATTAGAATTCTAAACTCAGTGTGATGCCTTTGTCCCTTAATGAGCTGGGCAGGCTAATTCTGGAATGGCTTGATTCATGTAGCTCATTGATTGATAATGATCTGGCATTTAAAAAAAAATGGGACAGGTCCTCTAGAATAAGAGGAGAATTTGGAAACCAGGCCAGACTGCTTGGCAGGAGCAGTGAGGAAGAGGCGTCTTGGCAGGCAACAGGTTGTAGAAGTTCTAACAGAGTTTGTTCTTTATGGCTCTCTCTTTTGCCTTCAGCTCCATTGTGTTCACATGCATATCAAAAACAACCACAGAGAAAGAAGAATTAATATTGGGATGCCAGGGGGGCTGTGGACTTGGAGATAAAAAGATTCTAAAATGTACATGAACTTAGGAGCACGTTACTCTATTATTACAGAATTTAGAGAAAATAATTCTAAGTGTGTGAGGCAGACCATGTGCTAGGAATGGTACATCTCTTATGTTCTTTACAGTAGTACCGTGACTTGGCATTGACATGCCTCTTATGCCATCAAGGGGAGAGGTTCGGAGAGATGAATTAACTAGTTCAAGGTCTCAAGGGATTTGACCTTCGGTCTTTTTCAAAGTCCATGTACTTAAAATTATACCGACAGGGTTTCTCCAATGAAGGGATGTTTTCTGGCTCTGCAGTGAGGCTGAGGAAACTTTCCAATTTGGCACCTGTCAGAAGTTTGGAAATGCCCAAGGAACAGAGTTCTCGGGTCCAGCTTTGCCTCTGCCATGAAATCATGAACTAGTCATTCACCTCTTTGACCCTCATATAATTCTCTCAAGAATGGGATTAACAATATATGCTCAAAGGATTTCCAAAAGATCAAATGAAATAAAGTTTGCAAAAAAATGTAAAGGGCTTGACAAATTTACAAGATTATTATCATTGCTGAGAATGATCCATCACCTTAACTGGTCTTTAATGAGATTTTATTATTATTATTTTTTCAGTAGACAACCCAGGATTCATGGCGGACAATGGAACTGTGGTGACAGAATTCATTCTGCTGGGGTTCCAGCTGCCGACAGGGCTGCAGATGGGCCTCTTCTTCGGCTTTCTGGTCCTCTATGTCATTACCATGGTGGGCAACCTGGGCATGATCATATTGATTCAGAGAGACTCTCGTCTCCAAACCCCCATGTACTTCTTCCTCTGTCATCTTTCCTTCCTGGATGTTTGCTACTCTTCTGTCATCGTCCCTCAGTCTCTTGAGACCTTGGGTACTGATAAGACAGCCATCACCTATGAGCGCTGTGCCACTCAGTTCTTCTTCTTTACCCTCTGTGCTAGCACTGAATGTTTCCTTTTGGCTGTAATGGCCTATGACCGCTATGTGGCTGTGTGTAACCCCCTTCTCTATGCCACTGCCATGACACCACAGACCTGCCTGGGACTGGTGGCTGCGGCCTATGCTGGAGCCATGGTCAATGCTGTGATCCGCACTGGGTGTACCTTCTCGATTTCCTTCTGTAAATCCAACCATGTGGACTTCTTCTTCTGTGACCTCCCACCCCTGCTGAAGCTTGCCTGTAGTGACACCACGTCAAGGGAACGAGTCATCTACCTCTTAGCTTTCTTAGTCATTACAACCAGCATTTCAGTGATTCTGATATCCTACTTTTTCATCATTCAAGCTATTCTGAAGATTCATACAGCAGGTGGCAAAGCCAAGACCTTCTCCACCTGTGCTTCTCACATGACCGCAGTGGCTCTTTTCTTTGGGACACTCATATTCATATACCTGAAAGGTAACATGGGCAAATCTCTTGGGGAAGACAAGATTGTGTCAGTATTTTACACTGTGGTCATCCCTATGCTGAACCCAATGATCTACAGTTTGAGAAACAAGGAAGTGAAGGAGGCTCTGAAGAAAGTTCTCAATGGGATGAAGTTTTCCCAAGTAGACTAAGACTTGAGCTCCATTGACTTAGAAGTTCCTGCAGATCATTCTTCAGGTTTGGCTTCTCTCCTTAGCACATGAACCAGATTTCATGATTACAAAGACATACTGAAGCAAAAAAAAAAAAGAAAAACAAAAAAACATGTAGCTTTGGGTTCCAGCAACTTCTTTATTAGCTCTATGGCCTTCAGCCAGAAATTTTCTGTCCTAGTTTTCATGTCAGTAAAAATTTCTGCCTTGCTATGATTAAAGCCAGGATCAAGAGAGATGGAATGCCAAGGACTTTATAAATAATAACATGCTATAAAATGTAAAATTGATTTTTTTACTTGTCCTGGGTATTGCTGAGTGTTTTATCAGCTATGAATTCAAAAAAATTCAAGCTGCTAAGCTAACTTTTGCATTTGAATAATATAGAACAATAGCTTTTTGTTTACAGGGTGAGGACAGTTACATTCTTTGGTTGTGGGTAGTAGGGTGGAAATCAGCCTTGACCAAAGAAACCTTTTTTCAACATTCAATCATATCCAGGTTAGGTGTTTGTCATAGAAAATACACATAGTGAAGGACAGGAAGGAAAAATAGAGGGGAAAGGAGATGTAAATTGGGAAATGTTCACCTAGAATACACTAGCCTACTTCCCAAGAGAGCGTGGAGGACCAAGACACTGGAGACTAAAAGAAAGATGTAATGATTTGCATTAATTATTAGAAATAATTTGATCTGATGTAGAGCTGAACTGAATCCCACATATAACTTTCTGGAATATTCCTTGATCACCAAAGGTCAGAAGCTCTATTTAATTTCTGAAGGATTTTTCGAGGACCATCTCAAGCTGTTTTCTGTTCTGCAGTCATGAAAACCACTACCTACTTCCATTTCCTGTAGGACATTTACTTTATGGTTAGAAGACAGTTAACTATGAATCTGACTGCCACCTTTTAATGATCTCATATCTGATAGAAATATTACTTGGAAAATGTGTCCGTGGAAATTCCACAATCTTATTCATCAATTCAACAAACATTTACTGTCTACTATGTATCAGACATAACCCTAGGTTCAGGAATATAGAAATAAAAAAGATAGACATGGTTCCTCCTTCATGGAGATTAGAACTTGGGGTACAGGCAGATATAAACCATAACAGTTAACTGATGTTTTTCTGATGTTTTGGAAAGTGGGAAAAAGCAGGACAGGCTACTGTTACACTGTATAGTAGGATTCTGACCTAGTTTGGTGTGGTCAGAAAAGGCTTCCCTGAGGAACTAAGATTTATGTGGAAGCTTAAAGAGTAAGTGTGTCATAATTATAGGTTGAGGAGCTGAGGGAAGCCAGAATGACTGCAGCCTAAGGAGGGGGTCTGAGTGTGAGAGGAAGTTGGAGAACTCAAGAGCAACTGGGTCACAGAGAACCTTGCCGACTCACATAGGGACTTGTGGATTTTACTCCAAGAGTGAGGCATGAAATGATCAGACCCGAGTTGCAAAAAGATCCCTTTGGCTGCAGTGTGATGGGTGGGAATGGGGGCTCATGGCCTGTGGTGGTGGAGATGGAGGGATGCATCCCCCTTTCATCTAAGAAGCAACAAAAAGGGCATCCCAGATGTGGGGTTTGATTTCCGCACAAGACTGTATGCTCTATTCTAAAATACATATTAGGCCAGAGAAAGTTCACAGGTGTGTGACCATGATGTTGGTATAGGACTGATTCTTAGCAAAACAGTGAAATTTGGGAAATATACTTTTGGAGACAACTGCTTTTTCATTGGTATACCTCCCTTCTCTGCCTGGGACCTTCCTTAGGTATACATCAAAATGGCCATCAACTTCTCCCTCTCAAGAGGGCAATACATTTTCACTAACTCCTACTGTGTGCCAGGCTATGTCAACAGGCTGAAGAAATCAACCTTTGCCTGGCTTCTTACATGCTCTAAGTCAGGAAAAGCCTTCAACTTAAAAAATATATAAGTGGGGAGCATGCTATAGAGTGAGGGTGCCATTTTGGTAGTGGTGGGAGCTGCCAACGTGCCTTCCACCCTTTACTTGGTGAAGAGGTCACACGCTGCACATAAATGAATGGCCTTTGATACACACACACAGTATTTGATATAAGTTCAGTTGCTTCAGTGGATGCAAGTAAAATGAGATTTTAGTGTGTTTTAGGGGATCACTTTCTGATTAATGTGAGAAGGCACTGGAAGGAATGGTATTATGGTGAATTTCCACTTGCATATATTAATAAATATATTAAGTAAAAACATTTATTAATTATCTAATGTGTGTCAGATTCTGTGCCAAGAGTGTCTACTTAATCTCATTGACAGGTCTCATTGTTTTTATTTTTTATTTTGTTAGTGAAGTGTAGTTGACATACACTGTTGTATTAGTTTCAGGTGTGTGACACAGTGATTTGACAATTCTATACCTTACTCAGGGATCACCAAGGTAAGTGTAGCCATCATCTGCCACCATGCAACATTATTCCAGTATTATTGACTATATTCTCTGTGCTGTCCTTTATAGCTATGTGACTTGTTTATTTTAAAACTGGAAGTTCATACCTCTTAATCGCCTTTATCTATCTTGCCCATCCCCCACCCACCTCGCTTCTGGCATCCACCAATTTATTCTCTGTATTTGAGTCTGTTTTTTTATTTTTTTTTTGATTCCATATGTAAATGAAGTCATATGGCATTTGTCTTTCCCTGACCTATTTCACTTAGCATAATGCCTTCTAAGTCCATTTATGTTGTCACAAATGGCAAAATGTCTTTTTTTTTTTTAAGATTTTATTTATTTATTAGACAGAGATCACAAGCAGGCAGAGAGGCAGGCAGAGAGAGAGGAGGGGAAGCAGGCTCCCCTCTGAGGAGAGAGCCCGATGTGGGGCTCGATCCCAGGACCCTGGGATCACTACCTGAGCTGAAGGCAGAGGCTTTAACCCACTGAGCCACCCAGGCGCCCCAAAATGTCCTTGTTTTTTATGGCTGAGTAAAATTCTGTTGTATATATGTAGCACTTCCTTTTTATCCATTCATTTATTGATGGATGCTTGGATTGTTTCCATACCTTGGCTGTTATAGATAATGCTGCAATAAACATAAGGGGGCACATATCTTTTTGAATTAGTGTTTTCCCTTTCTTTGGGTTAATAGCCAGCACTGGAATTTTTAGATTGCATGTTATTTCTATTTTTAATTTTTCTGAGGCAACTCCATACTGTTTTCTTCATTGGCTGCACCAATTTTTTGCCTTCCCACCAACAGTGAATGAGGGTTCCTTCTTCTCCACATCCTTGTCAACACTTGTTCTTTCTTGTCTTTTCGATTCTAGCTATTCTCACTAGAATAGGTGTGAGGTGTGAGGCGATATCTCTCTGTCGTTTTGATTTGCATTTCCATGATGATGAATGATAGTGAGCATATTTTCATATGTCTGTTGGCCATCTGTATGTCTTCTTTGGAAAAATGTCTATTCAGGTTCTTTGCCCATTTTAACCAGATTACTTGTTTTTGTGTGTGTGTTGAGTTGCATAAATTCTTCATATATTTTGGATATTAATCTCTTATTGAATATATCATTTGCATATGTCTTCTCCCACTTCGTAGGTTGTCTTTTTGTTTTGTTGATAGTTTCCTTGACTGTTCAAAGCTGTATATTTTGGTGTAGTCTCAATAGTTCCTTTTTGGTTTTGTTTCCTTTGCTTGAGGAAACAAATCGAGAAAAATGTTTCCGTGGCCAATGTCAAGTAAATTAGTGCCTGTGTTTTCTTCTAGGAGTTTTATGGTTTCAGGTCTCACATTTAGGTCTTTAATCCATTTTGAATTCACTTTTGTTCATGGTATGAGAAAGTGATCCAGTTTCATTCTTTCCCTGTGGCTGTCCAGTTTTCCCAATGCCATTTGTTGAAGAGACTGTCTTTTCCCCATTGTATATTCTTTCCTTCTTTGTCATAGATTAACTAACCATGTAAGTGTAGGGTTTTTTATCCTATTCCATTGACCTATGTGTCTATTTTTGTGCCATCACCATACTGTTTTGAGTACCCAGATTTTTTTTTAAAGATTTTATTTATTTATTTGACAGAGAGAGATCACAAGTAGGCAGAGAGGCAGGCAGAGAGAGAGAGAGAGGAGGAAGCAGGCTCCCTGCTGAGCAGAGAGCCAGACGCGGGGCTTCATCCCAGGACCCTGAGATCACGACCCGAGCTGAAGGCAGCAGCTTAACCCACTTAACTCCAGGTGCCCCTTGAGTACCCAGATTTGTCATATATCTTGAAATCTAAGTTTGTGATACCTCTAGCTTTGATTATCTTTCTCAAGACTGGCTATTTAGGGTCTTTTGTGGTTCCCAACAAAATTTATTATTATTTGTTCTAGTTATGTGAAAAATGCTATTGGTATTTTGATAGAGATTGCATTCAATCTCTAGATTTCTTTGGGTAGTATGGAAATTTTAATAATATTAATTATTCCAATCCACAAGCATGGTATATCTTTCCATTTGTTTTTATTATCTTCAATCTCTTTCATCAATGTCCTATCATTTTCAGAGCACAGGTCTTTCACCTCCTTGGCCAAATTTATTCCTAGGTATTTTATTATTTTTGTTGCAATTATAAATGGGATTGTTTTCTTAATTTCTCTTTCTGCTACTTTATTACTAGCATATAGAAGCACTACAGATTTCTGTATATTAATTTTGCATCCTGTAGCTTTACCAGATTTATTTGTTCCAATTTTTTTTGAGTCTTTATGGTTTTCTAGGTACAATATCACGTCATTTGCAAATAGTGACAGTGTTACTTCTTCCTTATCAATTTGGGTGTCTTTTATTTCTTCTTCTTTTGGTCTAGGACTTCCAGTACTATGTTGAATAAAAGTGGCAAGAGTGGACATCCTTGTCTTGTTCTTGATTTGTCTCATTTTGAAAATAGACTACACGTAATCTTTTAAGAATTAGATCCTCTGAAGGCTGATTTTATGCATCAATTTTGACTGGGTCACAGGGGGCCCAGATATTTGGCTAAACATTATTACTGGCATATCTGTGAGGATTCTTCCAGAAGATATTTGCGTTTGAATCAGTGGGCCCTAGAAAGCAAGTTGCCCTCCCCTAAATGAATGGACATCATCCAGTTCTTTGAGTCTTGAATAGAACAATAGGGAGAGGAAGGGAGAATCCATTTTCCTTTCTCTGCCTGACTGCTTGACCTGGGACAGCAGTTTTCTTCTATATTTGGACTGGGATTCACACCGTTGGCTTCCTTGGTTCTCAAGCTTCAAACTGAATTACCCCCCTGCTTTCCCTGGGTCTACTGGATTGTTTTAGCTTCCATGTAAGGATCCACATGAGCCAATTACTTATGATAAATCTCCTTTCATGTCATAAACAGATCACCTTCAAAAGTTTCCTATCACCCTCTTTATTATTATTATTATTATTATTTTGTGATGAGAATGCTTAACATAAGATCAAACCTTTTAACAAATTTTAAATATACATTATAGACTGTGGTGATAGTTTCACTGTCACAGACTACCATGAAGTGGCTTAAGAAAATTCTTCGTAGGAGATTATCCTGAATGAAATAAGTCAGCAGAGAGAGCCAATTATCACATGGCCTCCCTTACTTGTGGAGCATAAGAAATAACATGGAGGACATTGGGTGAAGGAGAAGAGAAGTGAGTTGGGGAAAATCGGAGGGGGAGATGAACCATGAGATACTGTGGACTCTGAGAAAAAAACTGAGGGTTTTGGAGGGGAGGGGAGTTGGGGGTTGGGAGATCCTGGTGGTTGGTATTAAGGAGGGCATGTATTGCATGGAGCACTGGGTGTAGTGCATAAACAATGAATATTGGAATGCTGAAAAAATTAAGTAAAATTTTAAAAAATGTCAGAAAAAAATTTAAAAAATGGGTGAAAAAAAGGAAAAAGGAAAAATCATGATATATATAGATGTATATATATTTATATATATCTCCTGTTGGTTCTGTATCTTTAGAGAAACCTGAGAAATAAAATCCAGTTGGTAACTGGGGAACTGTTTTCTTTTTATCCCCTTCAGCTTCTAAGTATACATTTTTTTTTTTTTTAAGGCACTGGGTTTGGAATAAGTTTTCAGCTATTATACTTTCTACCAAAAATGATATAGAAAAGATGAAGAAAGTGGACCTTCAGACTTTGAATGGATCCATTTAACTCAATACATCAAGAGACCAAAGTGTTATATTTGTCTCATCATTTAGTATCTCAAAAGCAGTTGTCACCAAGACAGCAGTGTAGGAGACCCCACAAAGACCAATAATTAGGCAAATATCCATGAACAAAACAGCCCTGGGAAAGCACATGAAATCCACTTCAGCAAAACAGTGGAACAACAAAAAAATCTGAGAACAGTCCCACAAGTAGGGAAAGAAAAACAGCTTCATTTTCCTTGCTTCATTCCATCCCTCATGCTGGTACTGTTCAGTGTCGAGAGGGAGCTTCCCACCTAGAAAAAGTTCCCCTCACCAAGGAATGGGAGATTGGAGTGGATGGCCAGTGTCTTCAGTCTTCCAGGGCAAGGCACAGTGGACTCACTTGGTTTTACCCACCCAGAGATGCCTATGAACGAGGAAGCAGAGTGGGGGCTACCAGAATTAGCTACACAGTGAAAGAAACTGTGGTTCTCAGTGACCTGCTCTGCAAAGGAATCTAGCAGTTTTCACCACGGAAGAAACCAACCGCCAGCGTAGTTGTGGATCCCATCCAGATTTCACTGGTTTTCACCCGATAGGTTTTCGTGTTTGCAGATGTCAGCCACCGGAGCTCCTCCTACTTCTTCATTCCTGCCTTCTCTGTACAAGCAGCCAACCCAGGTCTCCCTGGCTGAGTGAGTGCAAAATTCTAGCTTAGGCCCCCACAACCAACCCTCACTACCATGTGTGCAGTCAAGACTAGCCCCTCTATCTGTGCACTTACACTCTCACAGCCTAACTCTTGTCACTGGCCTTTACTACTGTGCACGTGCCCACCATGAGACTCTGTAGCCCCAAGGAACACAATGACAGCCAGGGCCTTTGACACCAGAAGCAAAGGCAAAAAGCAAAAAATCTACAAGTGAGCCTACATCAGACTTAAAAGCTTCTGCATAGCATAATAAATGAACAGCAAAATGAGAAGGCACCCTATGGATGGGAGAAACTACTGACAAACCATGTGTCTGATAAGGGGTTAGTATCCAAAATATATAAAGAACTCATACAATTTGATAGCAATAAAACAAATAATTCAATTAAAAATGGGTAGAGGACCTGAATAGGTATTTTCCCTAAGAAAACATACAAATGGGGGGCGCTTGGGTGGCTCAGGGGGTTAAAGACTCTGCCTTCAGCTCAGGTCATGATCTCAGGGTCCTGGGATCGAGCCCTGCATTGGGCTCTCTGCTCAGCAAGGAGCCTGCTTCCTCCTCTCTCTCTCTGCCTGCCTCTCTGCCTACTTGTGAGCTCTGTCTGTCAAATAAATTAAAGAAAAAAAATCTTAAAAAGAAAAGAAAGAAAACATACAAATGGACAACAGATATGTAAAAACAAGGTCATAGTGATGCTCAGTGTAACTAACCATAAGGGAAATGCATATCAAAACCACAAGGAAATGCTGCCTCACATTTGTTAGAATGGCTACTCCCAAGAAGGAAAGAGAAAACAAACGTTGGTAAGGTTGTGGAGAAAAGGGAATCCTTGTGTACTGTTGGTGGGAACATAAACTGGTACAACCACAATGGAAAACAGTAGGGAGGTTCCTCAAAAGATTAAAAATAGAACTACTGTGCAAACCAGCAATTCCACTTTTGGGTATTTTATCTAAAAAAAAAATGAAATTGGGATATTTAAGAGATATCGACATTCCCATATTTATTGCAGCATTATTCACAATAGTCCAAACAAGGAAAGAACCCAAGTGTTTGTGGATAGATGAATGGGTAAAGAAAATGTAGCGCGCACACACACACAGGAATATTATTCTGCCATAAAAAAGGGAAACAAATCTCACTTTCTGTAAGCACGTGGATGAACCTAGAAGTTATCATGCTAAGTGAAATAAGTCAGACAGAAAAAGACAAATGCTATAGGACCTTATTTTTATGTGCAATCTAAAAAGTCAAACTTATGGAAACAGAGAGTAGATTGATGGTTACCAGAGGCTGGAGGATGGGAAAATGAGGAGATAAAGGTCAAAAGATACAAACTTTCCAACATAAGCTGAGTAAGTTCTGGATCTGATGAACCTCATGGTGACTATAGTTAACAGTGTTGTATCGTATGCATGAAAGTTGCTATGAGAGTAAATCTTTGCGCCATAAAAACAAAACAACAACAAAATGGTATTTATGTGAGGTGAAAGGTGTGTTAACCAACCTCATTGTGGTGAACGTGTCACAGCACATTTGTGCATGAAATCATCACATGGCATACCTTAAACCTACACAGTGTTACATGTTAATTACATCTCAATAAAACCGGGGGGAGAGACAATACCAATATTTTAAATGCGATTTCCGGGTGCCTGGATGACTCAGTGGGTTAAAGCCTCTGCCTTCAATTCAGGTCATGATCTCAGGGTCCTGGGATCGAGCCCCACATCGGGCTCTCTGCTCAGCAGGGAGCCTACTTCTCCCTCTCTCTCTCTCTCTGCCTACTTGTGATCTCTGTCAAATAAATAAAATCTTTAAAGAAATGTGATGTCCATTTTTCACATATATTAATTTGAAATGTAGATCTGAAGCCACATTAACTAGATTAGCACATAAGGGCATGGGTGTAGAGTAGAACTGTGAAGCATAACCCACATGGCACACAATCTTGGTCCTTCAGTTCAAGTGAACATTTTAATATTTGCTTTTGTGTATGGGTGTGGATATCATCTGGGAGAGCTGTAACGCTTTGGCTAAGATCAACAACAACCACAAAAAATTCCTTTTTTGTTATGAACATCAATAGAGGGGAGAGAAAATACTTCTCAGATTTCTTTCTCTGCCCCCTTCTTCACATACTACTGGTCTAACCTTCAAGGAAGGGAAAGTGCTTTCATCACAGCCCTGTGCACATGACCACAAGAACAAAGTAGCACAAGTCTGAACATCATCACCTGCCATGGGTCTCCCATACCCTTTTGGCAGCAGCAGGGGCAGAAAGCAAAAAGAGGATGCATTTTGGCTAAAAGGTTTTTTGGGTAACAGAGTTCAAAGAAGGTAAGACAGCTCTAGGCTCTGAATCTCACTTTGCCTGATGCTGAATCAAACCTCAAAGAATATTTTCTCCTCAACCTTACTTAGATATACAGTGAGAAGGATAAATGACCTGAGAAATTTGGGAAAGCTCATAGAAGTTGAAAGGAAAGTAGCCTGCCTGCTTCCCTGTGGTGCACCTGCTGGGTTGTTCGTGAAGACCAAGATGCTTGGTAGACACTGTAAGGTTCATCCTTTGAATACTATTGGGGAAGATGGTCTCAGCTGTTTGCACTCATCTCTTCTTCAAAACCCATGAACTATTCTGGAAATTGTGCAAAAGAACATCGTGTCTTTTTCTTTTTCTCAACATATCTTTATCCTCATATAAAGCATAATAGTGCAAAGACAAACATTTAAAAAAGATATCAATAGCAATAACAAGTGCATTTTTTCTTGTAATGGGATGAGTATCTGAACTCTTTCTAATTCAAGCCTTTTAGGAAATTTGTTTATTTGGATTTTCAATTAATTAATTAATTAGTTTTTATTTAAATTCAAATAGCCAACATATAGTACATCATTAGTTTCAGATGTAGAGTTCAGTAATTCATCAGTTGCCTATAATACCCTTATGTTATATGTACTTATCACATCATGTGCCTTCCTTAATGCCCATCACCCAATTACCCCATCCCTCCACCTATGTCTCCTCCAGCAGTCCTTAGTTTCTTTCTCATAATTAAGAGTCTCTCCTGGTTTGTCTTCCTCTCTGATTTTTTTCCCATTGTTTTCCCCTCCTTTCCTGTATGATCCTCACCACCATTTCCTTTATTCCTTATATTGTGAAATTGTGAAATTTCTTATATTGTGAATTATATTGTGAATTGTGAAATCTCTCTGATTGACTTTTTCACTCAGTATAATATCATCCAGATCTGTCCACATTGATGTAAATGGTAATATTTCATCCTGATAGCTGAGTTAATATTTATATATATGAATATGAATATATATATCTATATATATCTCACATCTTCTTTATCCATTCATCTGTTGATGGATATTTGGGCTCGTTCCACAGTTTGGTTATTGATGCACATTGCTGCTATGAACATTGGGGTGCATGTGCCCCTTTGGATTACTACATTTGTATCTTTGAAGTAAATACCCAGTAATGCATAGCTGGGTCACAGGGTAACTCTATTTTTAGCTTCTTCAGGAACCTCCGTGCTGTTTTCCAGAGTAGCTGTACTAGCTTGCATTCCCACCAACAGTGTAAGAATCCATCAAAATCCTAGAGGAGAACAGAGGCAGCAACCTCTTTGACCTCTGCTGCTCTGAGTTTGACTGTGTTAAATGATTCCATATGCATGGAATCATGCAGTATTTGTCCTTCCACGACTGGCTTATTCCACTCAGCATAATGTTCTCTAGGTTTATCCATGTCGTTGCATATGGCTGGACTTCCTCCTTTTTGAAAGACTGAGTAGTATTCTATTGTGTGTAGATACAACATTTTCTCTATCCATTCAACTGTTGATGGACATTTAGGTTGTTTCCATATCTGGGCTTCTGTGAACAATGCTGTTATGAAAATCAATGTACTAAATATTTATTCAAGTCCCTGTTTCATTTCTATTGGGTATACACCTAGGTGTGGAATTGCTGGATCATATGGCAAATCTATGTTTAACTTTTTGAGGAACCACTTGCTGTTTTCACAGTGGCGGCGCTATCTACATTCCTACCAGTAATGCACAAAGGTTTCAATTTTTCCATATCCAGGCCAACACTTGTTATTTTCACTTCTGTTTTTATTTTTTAATTTTTTAATTTTTAATTTTTTATAAACATATATTTTTATCCCCAGGGGTACAGGTCTGTGAATCGCCAGGTTTACACACTTCACAGCACTCACCATAGCACATACCCTCCCCAATGTCCATAACCCCACCCCCCTTCTACCAATCCCCCTCCCCCCAGCAACCCTTAGTTTGTTTTGTGAGATTAAGAGTCACTTATGGTTTGTCTCCCTCCCAAACCCATCTTGTTTCATTTATTGATGGCCATTCATATAGGTGTGAAGTGGTATCCTCATTGTGGTTTTGGTTTATATGACTCTAATGATTAGTGATGTTGAACATCTTTTGGGCCATTTGTATATCTTTTTTGGAGAAATGTCCATACAAGTCCTTTGCTCATTTTAAAATTTGTCATTGAATTGGACATGTTCTTTATAGATTCTGGATTCTATTCTTTTACCAGATATATGACTTGCAAATATTTTTGCCCATTCTGAGGGTTGCCTCTTCACTCTTGATAGTGTCTTTGCATACCTGAAAGTTTTAAATTTGATGAAGTCCAGTTTATGTTTTTTCCTTTGTTGCCTGTCTTCTGGGTGACACATCCAAGAAATCATTGCCAAATCCAATGTCAGGAAGTTGTCCCTAAGTTTTCTTCTCAGAGTTTGTCGTTTTAACTCTTGTGCTTAGGCCTTTGATTCATCCTGAGCTAATTTTTATATATGGTGTAAGGTATGGGTCTAACTTCATTCGTTTGCATGTAGATATCCAGTCTTCCCAGCACCTTTTACTAAAAAGAGGCACTCAACTATTGTTTGCTGAAATCCTTGATTTAATGAGGGAAGATATGGTATAAAAATTCATAGGATTGACAGGAAAGGACTTTCAGTTCATCTTCAGTTCTATCCTTCTGTCTTCTCATATATTTTTGGCTCCTTTTTATTAATGGGGCAAATTAAGCCAGGAATGTTTAACTGATCCCAGGTATTACAGCTGAATAGCATCTGGGTTTTAAAGTTGCCATTGAGATGGTGGTGTTGCATTGTTCACTTTCACAGTTTTGCATTGCCTTGTTTCACTTTTCACAGGTTACATGGGGGAGGAGATGCTCCTCAAGAAGGGAAAGACTATTTGCAAAACTGTTTCCAATAAGAAAAAACAAATAATTCAGTCAGGAAATGGACAGAAGACATGAACAGACACTTCCCCAAAGAAGACACACAAATACATGAAAAAATGCTCCACGTCACTTGCCATTAGGGAAATACAAATCAAAATCACAAACAGATACCACCTTACACCAGCTAAAATGGCTAGGATTAAATAGACAAGAAACAACAGGTGTTGATGTGGATGTGGAGAAAGGGGAACCCTCTTACACTGTTGGTGGGAATGCAAGCTGGTACAGTCACTCTGGAAAACAGCATGGATTTTCCTGAAGAAGTTAAAAATAGAGCTACCCTGTGATCCAGCTACCCTGTGACCCAGTATACCACTACTGGGTATACATCAAAGATACAGATGTAGTCAGAAGAAGGGGCACCTACACCCCTCTGTTCATAGCAGCAATGTCCACAATAGCCAAACTGTGGAAGGAACTGAGGTGTCCTTCAACAGGTGAATGGATAAAGAAGATGTGGTTCATATATACAATAGAATACTACTCATTCATCAGAAAGGATAAATATCCAACATTTGCATCGACATGGTTGGAACTGGAGGGGATTATGCTGAGTGAAATAAGCCAATCAGAGGAAGACAATTATCATATGGTTTCAGTCATATGTAGAATACAAGAAAAAGAGCAGAGGACAATAGGGGAAGGGAGGGAAAACTGAATGGGAAGAACTCAGAGCGGGAGATAAACCATGAGAGACCCTTGACTCCAGGAAACAAATTAAGGGTTGCAGAAAAGGAGTGTGGGAGGATGGGGTAACACAGTGATGGGCATTAAGGAAGGCATGTGATGTGATGAGCCCTGGCTGTTACACTCAACTGATGAATCATTGGACATTATATCAAAAACTAATGATGTACTATATTTTGGCTAATAGAATTTAAAGAAAAAAAAAAGAAAAACGTTTTCAGCATGAGTATTACTTTCACAGTACACAGGGCAGAAGGCAGATCTCCTCTGTTTGTGGCTTGTGGGACTGTACAGACGGAACCATCTCAGGCACTGTCTTAGTTCTGATGTGACTCCATTTCACCAGGCTCTCCAGGTATTTATGTGCCTTTCCCTGTTAGAATCATAATCTACTGTAGGTGAGGGACCGGGTAAAAAGACACTCCTGGACAGTTCAGATTTCTTCTTTATCAGGAACCTTAGCAGGGATACTGTGGAGTTAACCAGATTGTTGTTGAATTTCCTAGGAGAGCTCAGGCAACAGAGATGGGCTGTGTAGATACCCTCCAGGCCAGGAGCACAGTCGTCCCTAGTTCCCTAAATTATAGACTGAGTAGAATCCTCAGGGTTGGTATGAGGGTCCCAGAAGGTGCAGGTGTGAGCTAGTTCTGGAAGCCATGATGGGATGGCGGATAGGTTGGATGAAAGAACAAAGAACAAGAACAATTAAAATAACAGAATCAGTACATCTAAAATGAGTTAATGGCTGTGTTTCCTGCAAAAGGGCCATTTCAGTGTGCCATGAGCAAGCTTGCCAACTCCCCTCCACATTGACAGCTCCAGGGAGTATCACTCCGGAAACACCATGGCCAATATTTACTTAGAAAATATCTCGTTATTTTAATTTGTATTTCTTTCATTATTCATGAGGTTCAGAATTGTCTCATTTGTTTGAATCATTGGTATTTCTTTTGTAAATTTTTTATGTGCTTTCTCAATTGATTTGTAAGAGTAATTTGCATATTGGGGAAATCAGTCCTTTGTCTGTCATCGGCGTGTCGAATATTTTCCCAAGCTTGTCTTTTGGGTATGTTTATGGTACTTTTAGCTTCCAAAAATGTTAAAATTTGATGTAGTTAGATTTATCCATTTTTTCTTTCCCTTTGTAGCTTTGAGGTTTCCTGTTGTGATTAGAAAGGCCTCTTTAAGATAATCACATTACTCACTCCTGTTTTCCCCTGGATTTGTAAAAATTTCATTTTTTTTTTTTTTTTTCATGACTCAATTCTTGGAATCATCTGGAATTTCTTGGGCCCACATCACAGCCCAGGTTTACACGTTCTCTGGGAGATCCTAGGGCAACGCCGCCATCTCCCATCTCTCACACCAACGTGAGCTTCCAGAAGGCAGCCACGGAGCTTGCGCTGTTTGCCTGTACAATGCCAGCGCCTGTTACAGCGCCCCCACCTGGTGAGTGTTTTAGGAAACACTCCTTTCCGTAGTGCATGAGTGGAATTCTGAAAGGTAAAGAGTTGCGCTGAATCTAGGAAGAGGAAAATCGTCATCTCTGGATTTTATACTTCCAAGGAAGTAAAAACGGAGCGGTTCACAGCCAGAAGATTAGAACCTAGTTGGTGAAGGAGCTAGAAACCGAGTTAGACCAGGAACCCGCATGCTTACTTTGGAGAAAACTCAGTGGGGAGCTCTTCCTTTGTCTAGTGTTGAGGAGATGGGATAGGGTCAGTGGAGCTTTGGCTTCTAGAGTTTAAGGAGCTATTCTGGTATGAACTATTGGGAGAGAGTGGATTGTGTTTGCAGGAGGTGAGCTCCTTTTCCCCTAGGGGTGCTCAAGCAGACACTTGCGGGATTTGGGGGGACTGTCATAGAAGATTCAAACACCAAGAGCTAAACAATTGAGTGCTGTGGACTGAAGACAGTTGGGGTGGGGACCTGTGAATGGGAGGGGACCTGTCATGTCAAAGGAGCAACCCCTTGTCAGCTCTAACCAAGTATTGCCATGTGTTGCAACAAGAGTTTTTTTTTTTTTTTCCCAAGAAATGTGCAATCGAATAGTTGAAATGAGAAGCTCCTTGATTTTTAAAATCCTGTATGTAACAAACAAACTTATCTGTTGGCTGGATTTCTCTTGCACCCCACCAGTTTGCAACTCCTGTCTTGGAGGAAAGAGGGATTAGACAGGTAGTAACAAAGCTCCTGCACTAGAAGACCTTTCAAAACTTTTCTAACCTTGGCTGTCTTCCTGAGCTATAAAAATGTGAAGGATTATTAATAGTGCCACTATATCACTAGAACATGACTCAGCATCTGAGAAGAGCAGATAGGCTGGAGGAAGTATTAGGATTTGATGGAAAGAAGAGGGTCTCTGGAATTAGTCTGTTATGTACGGCTTCTCATCATTTCATGGCAATAAATATTAATTGCTGTTAATAAGAGAGGGTGAAGAAGTTACATAAGCAAGTCTGAAGGGGACTGAAAGAGCCAGAAATATTGGAAGTGGCAAGGCAGTGGAGAGAGAAAGAAAGGCAGAGACAGAGAGAGAGAGAGACAGAGACAGAGAGGATGGAGAATGGAAAGCAGCTTGGGGCGGAAACTCCTGTGTGCAGAAAGGGAAAGTAGGAGCTGAAGTCTCCACGCTCAGCCCAGTGGCCTGGACATCCTGCAGACTGTATCAGTCACTAATAAGGTAGTGTTTGGCTTCGCAGTATAAATCAATGCTATAGATTTTTTGGTTCTGTGATGAAGCTGAGAGAGTCTAAAAGGAACAGGAATGGTTACTACCTCCCCATCCAACATGATCACTATGCACCTCCTTATCCATTATTGCGATATTGGCTAAAGGCATGGCCAAGGAGAGATGACACCTGTGCCTGAAAGGACTTCTCACTGGAGCTCCTGACCTTTCTTTCTGGAACCTGTGAAAAAGGAATTCTGGCAAGGAAGTCAGACCCTCCACCTAGCCTTCATCTAGTGTGAAGTCTGACTCCATCTTCGTGTGGCGCTCGGCTCTGTCAGGACCCCTCTCATGCCCACTCAGCCCTGATGCCTGCACCTACATGGGCCATGAGATTCTTAATGTAAACACTGGCCAGGGAGTTCAGGGCCTAGGAGCAGTCCTTAATCAGGGACTACTTGTAGGTGACCTCATCCCTGGGGTAGACCAACTGTGAGGTGTGCTCTGTGGATGTGGCCTGCTCTGGCTTCTTCCCCTTCCCTATCTCTCTTCCTCATGTCTCTACCTGCACTTCCTCAAATCACCTCCCACAGAAATCACTGGCTTGAGAACCTCTATCTCAGGGTCTGATCTGGGGGAAGCACAATCTACCACAGGCAACAAGGAACTTGGTGTCTAGGTGAATCCAGTGGCATTGTAATTCCTGTGTTAGTGGTTGAATTTTGTCTCCAAACCCCAAGGATCTCAAGGTGTGACTTTATTTGAAGACATGGCCCTTACAGAGGAAATCAAGTTAAAATGTTTGTCATATGCAACTTATGAATTGTTGAACACTACATCAAAAACTAACGGTGTACTATATGCTGGCTAATGGAACATAATAAAACAAAAAACAACAACAAAAAAATGAAGTCATTAGAGGGAGCTCTAACCCCAAAACTTGTGTCCTTATGGAAAGGGGAAATTTGGACACAAAGACACATACAAAGGGAAGACTATGGGAAGAGAGAAAGGGAAAAGATGGCCGTCCATAAGCCTGGGACAGGGACCTGGGATAGCCCTTCCTCACAGCCCTCAGAAGGAGCTAACCTGGCTCACCTCTTGATTTTGGATTACTGGGCTCCCTAACTGTGAGGCGATAACCTTTTGTTGATTAAGCTGTTCAGTGTGGGGTACTCGGTTACAGCTATCTTAGCAATCTGCTACCTTTGACTCCTGTCGAGACTTCCTATTGGCCCAAACATTATTCTGAGCATTTTCCGTACATCACCCATAGAAGCTCCACCACAGCCATCTGAGGTAAATACTGATGTTATTTCCCATTTACAGATGAAATGGTGGTGGCAAGGGAAGTTAAGAAAGTGACCCAAAGTCATGCAGATACCCAGGAGCCAAGCTAGAATTGAGCAGTGGCAGTCTGTCTTAAGATGCACACTTTTATTTGTTATGAGGCTCATGTCCCACTGCCCTGGGTTCTTCTGTCAGCTGAGCGGTTATGTGCCTGCTTTAGATTACTTAGATGATGGTGATTTTCAGGTCTTGTATTAGCGAGGTTCTCCAAAGAAACACAAACAATAGAATCTCTATTTATCATCTATTTATCTATTCCACCTATTATCTGTCTGTCATCTAGCTAGCTATCATCTATCTATCTATCTATCTATCTATCTATCTATGACCTATTTACCTCTCATCTCTATCTGTCTACCTATCTATCATCTACCTGATTTTTTTTAAAAGGGGATTGTGGAGGAGTCAGTCTAAAATCGCAAAGCAGGCCAGCAGACTGGAGACCCAGGGGGGAACTGATGATGTAGTCCTCAGTCTGAAGGCAGTGTGGAGGCACAGCTCCTTCTCTTTTGGGAAACCTATTTTTTTTTTCTCTTATGGCCGTCAGCTGATTGGACGAGGCCCTCCCACATTATGGAGCATCCTCTGCTTTACTCAGTCTACTGATTTAAGTGGTAATCCCATCTAAAAAACACCTTCCCAGTAATATTTTGATTAAGCAGCTGGTGCCATAGCTTAGCCAGCTGACAGTTAAAATGGACCATCTCAGCTTCCTTGAAGATTGTGTGACCCAGCAGTGACTCCTAAGTCAGTGCTCACTCTCAGGGTCATGCAAGTGCAGAGTCAGTGCCTGAACCTGAGAATGAGCGCCTCTTTAAACTCTGGGCACCTCACTGGCTTCACCCCGCTCCTGGCCGGGCTGTATACTTAGAAGCCAAGATTGTGTCTCCGAGCTGGGTCTTTTTGCAATAGGTTGGTCAGGGAGTCCGACAGACCCAGGTTTGAATCTTGCCTTCTTCATTCCCATCAGATCTCAGACAAGTGGCACAATCATTCTGAGCCTGTTTCCTCAGCTGTGGAATGGGGGCAGTAACATCCCTTGCTTTCCAGGGATGTAATGAGGTAAGGTGGTATCGACTCAGACATTAAGAGGAAGAAGAGTATGATTTGTTATGGCAAGCTCTTTTTATTATTATAGAGAAGTTAATTTTTAAGCGTTTGTTGTGAGTTGAGGATATGAAAGGGACAAGTTTTACCTTTACTTTTGCATTATTTGATGCCTAGTCTTGAGGGGCAAAACCAGAAACTCTCCCCTATTTGGCTTTTCCCCTTTCTGGCTATCTGTCAGCTCTAGCTAACATTATCTTAGCTACAGGATCAACTTTAATTCCAATACAGACTCCTTAGTTTCTCTTCTCTCTGCCAGAATTTAGGAACAATTTTGCTTATAAACCTCCAGTCATACTGATTGTGTGTAGCTAAGAGACCCAGTATAAACAGAAGGCGTAACCACACATAAATGGCTGAGAAATTAAAAATAATTGTAAGCACGTTGAAAAACTATTTTTATAATCCGTACGGTTGGAGGACAGTTGTACTATCTCCAAATATTTGTCCCATTTGCTATGTCTTGGTGCCTGGAATTCTCACAGAACTACTTAATCTTTTGAGTAAAGCTACAAGGACCTTGGCTGACATTCACTTGTTTTTAAGAGAGAATAAAACTCTGAGCCAATGATCTCTTTACAGGCAAGAGTAATTCCTTTACATAGTCCCTAAGGAGAACAGAAAGCCTTTATTGAACCAAACAGAGGACAGGAAGGTTTTGGTAAAAGGTGGTGGCGGCAGCTGGGCAACATCAAGAATAACACAGATCTCTAGATGTTTCCAGGAGGGAAGACCAGCGATTGGGGAGGGCGGTGCAGTGGGCCATCGCTGGATACTTTGGGAGGGTCACATTCGGGTCTTCAGACTTGGGAGATGGGGAGATGACAGGAAGCTCCCAAGTCTATCTGCTGGGTCCCAAAGCAACCACACTCTCCATATCCTCGGGGGTCATGTCCAAGCTGGTCTGAGTTTGGGAATGTCATTTCTTTGGCTTTTCTGTTCAGTGAGCTTCCTTTATCAATGTCTCTTCCAACTGTGACTTGCAATAGGAAAGCTCTTCTGGCACATTCTCTCTCAGTCCATTATCCACCTCTGCCACTCCTTTTCTCCCAACTCAGGAAATTCCATTCAGTCTGCCCTGTGCCTGGGCTCCTGGCCCTTCCCTCCCTGACCCACGGCAGTCTGCACTGAAGCTCAGCAGGACCACTCACTTCCTCCTTTCTCTGTTCTCCATGGGTCTCCATTCATTCTACCATCTTGGCCCAGAGTATTTTCTTTTAATTAAATTTTTTATTTTTTTTAGAAATATATAATGTATTTTTATCCCCAGGGGTACAGGTCTGTGCATCGCCAGGTTTACATACTTCACAGCACTCACCATAGCACATACCTTTCCCAATGTCCATAACCCCACCCCTCTCTCCTGACGGCCCAGAGTATTTTTTTAAAAAGTGCCTGTGTCCTTGGCTGGACTGATCCTGTTTTAACACAGTCTCTGCATGCAGTCGGTACTGTGTTAACGTATTTATTACTTGAATGCAGTTAACTTTGCTTTTTCTTACACTTCTGTAGGAACTTCCCCCAGCCTCTGCACCCTGGTGATCTCCTGGCCTCTTTCCTGCAGATATTATTTGATCAGTAGCTCATAACTCTTGTGATTCAATTGCATAAACTGTTTTTTTTTAAAGATTTATTTATTTATTTATTTGAGGAGATGGCGGTGGAAGGACAGATAGACAGGGAGAGAGAGAACCTCCAGCCGACTTCCCCTCTGAGCACAGAGCCCAATGCAGGGCTGGAGCTCATAACCCTGAGATCATGACCTGAGCAGAAATCAAGAGTCAGACACTCAATAGACTGAGCCACTCAGGTGCCTTGGAATAAACACAGCTCTACTAGGTGCGAGATGTTGTGGTCAGTTAGGAGTGAGGGTGGAAGCCTGTCTTTAGACATTTGGTGGTGGTTTCTTCTGGGAGAGGGTTTTGTTCTCAATATATAATGTGTTCTCAGCATATGATACTTGTCTGTAACCACCAGCGTTCTTTTTTTTTTTTTTAAGATTTTATTTATTTATTTGACAGATATCGCAAGTAGGCAGAGAGGCAGGCAGAGAGAGAAGAGGTAGCAGGCTCCCTGCTGAGCAGAGAGCTGGATGTGGGGCTCGATCCCAGGACCCTGGGATCATGAGTCCTGGGATCATGACCCGAGCCAAAGGCAGAGGCTTTAACCCACTGAGCCACACAGCTCCCCCCCACCAACTCCCAGCGTTCTTCATTTTAAAAAGGTTTCTTGAGCCAAGATTCTGTTAACTTGATAATAGCCATGTGCCTTTATTTCATGAAAACAAACATATGCTTCTACAGATAAAGTTGTGCAATCAAGAACACAAATGAAGGTGGTGATGAAGTTTATTCAGGGGGAAATAGTTCTCTAAGAGGTCACTTTATTTAAGTTGCTTAATTTCAAGCCCAGCTAAGGTTGAGTTCTTTCAAATCCTCTGGATTATTAAAATTTTACAGTATTACGATTTCAACTGTAATTGTTGTTTTTTTCATATAGGTTAGGTCTGACTATGGATATTGAATACAGCAATGAACTGAGTTTTATCCCCAGGCCCTTTTGTATGTAAAAGCCCTAATTCCCAGTGTGGTGGAATTTGGAGTAAGGAAGTAATTAAGATTTACTGAAATCACAAGGATAGGGTCCTAATCCAATAGGATCGGTGTCCTTATAAGAAGAGACACCAGAGAGGGCCCCTGGGTGGCTCAGTCGGTTAAACATTGGGCTCACGTCATGATCCCAGTATCCTGGGATCAAGCCCCTCATGAGGGGTTGCCCCTGCTCAGTGGGGAGTCAGCTTCTCCCTCTCCCTAAGCCCATCTCCCCCACTCATGTTTGCTCTCTCTCTTTCTCACTCAAAAATAAATAAATAAAATCTTTTAAAAAGAAGAGATAACGGAGAGCTTGCGTCTCCACCATATCAGGACACAGCAAGAAGGTGGCCATCTGTAAATCAGGAAGAGAGCCCTCATGAGAATCTGACCACGCTGACACTCTGGTCTTGGGCTTCCAGCCTCCAGAACAGTGAGAAAATAAATCCATATTGTTTCAGTCACCCAGTCTGCGGTATTTCGTTCTGGTAGCCCTAGTGGACTGATCTAGATACAGAGTTTGAGGCAAAGGAACCTCTGAGTATTCGCAAGCGATGGTTAACATTTGGCCTCTGTAAATAGAATGGGAATTCTTTACTGGAAAAACAGAACGAATGATCTTAAAGTTAAATTTCATTTTGATGCCAGTAGCACTGCGGCATAAAGAGGAATTTCCTGCAAAGCGTGCTCAGGCTCGGCAAAGGGAGGTTCTACAGGAAATAGACAAGGATGCCTGTTCCTTTAGACTGACTGTTTCAGAACGGTGTTGCCTCTACTGCCAAGGGAAAGAATGATATGGGCATTAGAGAGAGCTGCAAATTAACAGCTTCATCAGGAAGACAGATTTAAGAGAAGACTTTGATCGGTTTTTAGCCTGATTAGTGCTTTCACTTGTTTTCCTTATAAGGATTGATGTGGTCATTGGAAAAGACTCCCATTTATTCTTTAAAAACCATTAATTATGATCCCTTTCTGTATTCATTACTGGGGTAAATAGTCACATTATGGCCTCGAGTCCTGTGCAGAGGGGAGAAGACAGGAGCACTGAGGTAGCGTCTGGAGGTCCCATGGGGTCAGCTGTGACATCGTTTATCCATTGTGGATAATGAATGAATCCACATTTATCCATTAAAGCATTCTTCAGAACTACCTTGTTAGCAATTAGGTCAAGCGTAAAGCTGTAATTCACTCTTTTCTTTGATTCAGATTGGTCTTCTTGGTTGGTGGTATCTTGTGATATCAACAAAAAAAATCCATCTAGTGTCTCTGCTGTATTAAAGGTAGGTAAGTCATGGCCATGTGTTTTATTTTAAATAATAAATAGAGGGCTGAACAAATTGAATAATGTTGTAACAGAGGATATTTTGGAGGCAAGCAAAATTCTCTGAGATTTCTACTATGTCAGTCCATAAGTCCCTCTCTCTGCCTCTCTCTTTGTATATCTATCTTTCTGTCTTCTTCTGTTTGTCTTTTCCTGTCTTGCTCTTACTAGCATCTAGTACGTATCTACCTAGGTGTATATATTGACAGATACAAAGATATACACACATAGTACATATATAATACTTATTTAGTACACATATATGTATCTGTATATATAAAGCGCATATACACATATTATGTATATTTGAAAAATTTTGGTTAATGTCCTGGATAACAGAGCCCTCTCTGATGTAGAGTCAATACCTTATTGTTCCAGGGATGGAATAGCCTATGAAACTATCAGCACATGAGAAATAGGGGAAGGCTCTGGATGAGGGAGAACAGGAAGGGTTGAATTCCCTACAGGATGGAGATACGTCCTTCCAATAACCCGAGAGTCAACCTGATGCTTTGAAATATATGGTTTCAGTTGCTTTTAAGGAGGAGACTAACCCCTGAACATGGCCTGTTCATAACCCTGCATGATCTGGGCTTCCCCAACTCCTCTGTGCTCAATTGGACCTGGCTTCCCCCAGCTGAGCTGAAACCCACCCCTGTCCTTTTGGCCCTAGAGTCCCCACTGCTGGGAATGAGACAGTAAAGCCTCTGATAGCTTTATTATGAGCCCTGGGAGATTCTCCAGTGAAGTGTGATGCAGCAAGAACCTGGATTCTTAACACAGCTTCATAATAGGCATGATTTTGAACCACTACCTCCAGACAGGATCGACTTCTCTTTCCTATGAAAACTATCAAAAGCACAGCAGACCACGGCGGCCACATTCATATCATAGGACCCAAACCTTATCTGAATGTACAGTGCACAACCAACCCAACAGTGTTTCTAGCCAATCGATCCATATTATTTCTCTAGAGGATTTCTAACCAAGAAACACAGGTAATATGGTCAGGGAAATTTTTACAGGGAAATAAAAACTTGGACTGATTTATCACGTGTATGTGAGGGCTGGTGGCCATGTTGAGTCCTCACAAATAGCAGAAGTTGGTTAAAAGAAGGAAATAAGAGTCCTACTGAAGTAGAGGTAAGTCAGACCATGCAACCCTGAGACATGAGACATGGTTTTGGTTCCCAGTGGCTTCTGGAGCCCACTTCCCATGAGGTCTGACCACAGTTTGGCTCTCATGTCCATGAAATAGCCTATTTTGTTATTACAATAAATTTCCCTGGAATAGGAGTGGCCACCTGACTCAAGTGGGACCATTTGGGGACCCTTCTGCAGGAATTTGAAATTGCAGCCATGAAAGCCTGGTAATATGGTCAGTATGTATGATTGGGAGTTGTGGTTGGCTGTATGCTGTCATATGGACTGAGTTACAAAGGAAACCATTCTTCAGGGGGAGAGAAATTGGAAGTTGATGTGTAGAGAAGCAGAGATGAGAGATGAAGAACACTGTCCATTTAGTTATTGCAAAAACCCTACTTGGGTTTTTTATCATCATCATCATCATCATCATTATTATTATTCCCATTTTACAGTTGAGTAAACTGAGGCTCCCAAAGGTTAAATAATCAGGCAGGGGGAGAAGGCAGATTACAGAGCAGATGTTGCTTTACTTCCTGTGGTTGCCTCTGGATGGGGACAGAGTGGGGTGGAAAAGGTGGTTTTTACCTTTCTTTTTATGCCCAACCATATTCATCAATGCTCTTTTTGTTATTGTTTTGTTGTTTTTGTTTTGTTTTTATTACAAGCCTGTGTTCCTACTATAATTTAAAAAAGGTTGAGACTTGTTGAATCACTATGTGTATACCCAAACTAATATGTCATTGTGTGTCAACTATACCTCGATAAAATTTGAAAGAATTTAAAAAAATAAATAAAGAAAGACATACTGCCTGAGTTCCTGGTAGCTTTTCAGAAGATGTCCTTCCTATTCAAATCAAAACCACATTGAGATACCACCTTACACCAGTTAGAATGGCCAAAATTAACAAGACAGGAAACAACGTGTGTTGGAGAGGATGTGGAGAAAGGGGAACACTCTTACACTGTTGGTGGGAATGCAAGTTGGTGCAGCCACTTTGGAAAACAGTGTGGAGATTCCTTAAGAAATTAAAAATAGAGCTTCCCTATGATCCTGCAATTGCACTACTGGGTATTTATCCCAAAGATACAGATGTAGTGAAAAGAAGGGCCATCTGTATTCCAAAGTTCATAGCAGCAATGGCCACAGTCGCCAAACTGTGGAAAGAACCAAGATGCCCTTCAACGGTTGAATGGATAAGGAAGATGTGGTCCATATACACTATGGAGTATTATGCCTCCATCAGAAAGGATGAACACCCAACTTTTGTATCAACATGGATGGGACTAGAAGAGATTATGCTGAGTGAAGTAAGTCAAGCGGAGAGAGTCAATTATCATATAGTTTTGCTTATTTGTGGAACATAAGGAATAACACGAAGACATGGGGAGATGGAGAGGAGAAGGGAGTTGGAGGAAATTGGAGGGGGAGACAGACCATGAGGGACTGTGGACACTAAAAAACAATCTGAGGGTTTTGGAGGTGAGGGGGGTGGGAGGTTAAGTGAGCTTGGTGGTGGATATTATGGAGGGCACGTATTGCATGGAGCACTGGGTGTTGTGCATAAACAGTGAATTCTAGAAGACTGAAAAGAAGTTAAAAAAATAAAAATTAAAACAAAAACCAAACAAACAAAAAAAGATGTCCTCCCTAAGTTCAGCTGTATGTTAGCCTGTGTGTTTTGTGAGAATCTCTTCAGTCTTTATAATAAGTCCTTTCTTAAGGATTTGGGGTGCCTGGGTGGCTCAATCAGTTAAACCTCTGCCTTCTGCTCAGGTCATGATCTCAGGGTCCTGGGATTGAACTCTCTTTTGAGTTTACCTGCTCAGTGGGGAGTCTGCTTGTCCTTCTCCCTCTGCCCCCTCCTGCTCCCTGCCTATGCTTGTGCACATTCACTCTCTCTCTTTCAAATAAATAAAATCTTAAAAAAATCTCAATTCATTGAGTTTTGGTTTCTGAGACTTGCCTCCAAATTTCTCAACTAGTACAAAAATCAGGAGTATCAGGAGTAACATGTGCAAAACCAAAATGAGAAACTGACATTCCCTGGTTTGTGCTGGCCAAGGAAGTGAACTATCACCTGTTACCGCCTGGGGCTCAGACTACAGGCCCCCAGAAGTGGAGATGTCAGGGGTCTTGTTGACCAAATATCAGGATACTACAGTATTTGTTGTCCTTCATGCCCTTTTAGAGAGCAACAAAAGAAGCAAATTCTTGTCCACATGTCCCCCAGGAAAATATACAGAATCTGTATAACTG